>NC_088203.1:76941222-77249972 GCF_037126465.1 Ornithodoros turicata | reverse complement strand
AAGTCGATTAAAGTGTGTCCATCAACACTGCTGAAGAGGCGTGTTGTACAGTCTATACGCACAATGCAAAGGGAGTAACGTGTGCCAAGTGTGTATAAATATGGGCAGCGCAACCGTCGTAAGTCGTAATCCCACCGAGCACGTGATTGGCGATGGGTTCAATAGCACGATCGTTTCAAGGCCTGACCGCGGACGCTTTTAATGGAACAGGGAGTGTCTCCTGGTAATCGACCAGGCAGAAGGGACATAAAAGGCGTGGGCTCAGGTCGTCTCACTTTGCTTACCGATTGACAAAAATCGTCAGTTTCTCCCTAAAAGTTACCTTATGGTCTTGCAGTAAAAAGAATAGGAAGATACCACTCCAGACAAGACATATCACGTCCGCTATATACGGTTCCTCCTTGGTGTCAGTTCGTCATGGTCGGGATCTGTTAGTAAGGATTACTGTCCGTCGTGTCGGGGGAGGGGCTGTGATTTATCCAGACCTCCCTACACCCCCAAATGTTTGGCGACACCACACCTAACTTTTTTACCCGTGTACCCCTAGTAAGGGGGGGGGGGATGTCCTTGCTATTTCACCTTTAGACACATGCCGGTAATGATACGTTAAGCTGTTATGACGTAACTGAACCCCATCTCAATTTTTTAGACCCCCCCCCCCCGTGCTTGGGGGTCTGGTACGCCACTGGAAAGTCGCCGTTGGGTTATACCTGATGGTGCTTTCATGGATGTATACATGAGTGTGAGGCTTTGGTTGTCGAATGTGACACTCCTCGCAGCTGAAGTCATCGCGCTAAAATTACTGTGCACTGCCCATGGGTGTTGTGTGGCTTCAGTGTGCACTACGGGTAATTGCGTTATGCGACACTCACAATTTGGACAGAAAATATCGCGTGATCGTTACCCACACCAGGTAGAGACAGCTTCACAAAGCGAAATATCGAACCGGGGTGTGCTTGAATTTTCTATACTGCGGAAACTATAAGTGTCACCGAGAAGCCGGTAAGCCCGCATCACGTGCCTCTCTCTTTCTTCTTGTGACACTGAGTATAAGACAACAATATCCGACGTCACTTCTCACCTGTATCTCTTGTATGAGCTCCGTCTCATCCAAAAGCACCACTTTGCAGTGGTAGGACTTGGGCTTCTCACCGAAACACTTCATCGCGCGAATCCAACACGCATCCACACACGAGCACAGCACACAGTCGGGTCAGTTGTTGCAAGTCACACACACAAAGAGCAAGCAGACGACACGAGAAAGTAATATAATCCGGTATCAAGTGGTGCTGGTGGTGTTATGGCGCATCCCGGCGGCAGCGGCAACCTGTTGCAGGACGTTCGCGCCGGAGGTATGAGAAGACGATGGATGGACTGCGGCGAGAGAAAGCAACCTGTTTATCCAAAGCTCCCTTCTCTCGACGCGTGGGTTCTCTCTCCCTCGTTGGGGGGGTTTCGCTATCCCCCGCGCTCGTGGGTTGGTGGTGCAATGGACTCCTTCTGCCCCCTGTAGAGTTTGCGTTCAACTTTCAGTTTCCCTCTCGGGATCGCCGGATCGCCGTGTTCATTCTCTCCGACGGGAGTAACGTGTTTGAAATGCGGAACAGAAGAAAAATTAAGGAGTGCTGCCCGGATGATGCGTGTGACTTCCTAGGTTCGTATGCATGAACGACGTCCTCGAACACAAAATCGTAAGCATTAAGGGGAGGAGGAAGGTGTGTGTGTGGGGGGGGGGGGGGAGGTATTCCTCACCAGAGGTGTAGCCAGAAAGGGGTTCGGGGTTTCAACCCCTCCCCCTCTTGGTGGGTGTGTGGGGTGATATAGGGGGAATGTGCGGTCAACCTGCCCTGAAGTGGCGGCTCGTTGCACCCAGGGGAGGGAGAAGAGTGGAGGGTGAAAGTAGGAGGGGGAGATGATGGTGGCACAGGAGAGGGAGAGGGCGTGCTAACCTTCTTGCTCTGGGATTTGGGTAGTCCAAGAGAACTACCCACCACAGAAAACATGCGAGCGTCCCTCAGTAGACTTCATTGGGATGTTCCCTGTACTATACGGTAACCACCAGAAATATTGGCGAAGTTACCCCATCCAACCTCCCTCCTGAGTCGTACATTCGGTAGGTAATGCATTTCTGCCCGCTCCTAATACTTTCTTTTGATTCCGTGTTAGCGCCGCGAAGCAACTGTGGCTATTAGCGGCGCCACTCCTATAAAGAAAGAGCAATTGTGAAGTGAAAACGTTTTACAGAAACAGGTTAAGGTGAGACGAGGCAAAAAAGTATGACAAGTAGGTTGAAGCGAGATGAGGTGAACATATTTTAGAAATAAGGTTGAGGTGAGGTGAGGAAGATACTATAGAAAGACAGTTGAGGTGAGGTGAGGAAAATATTTTAGAAAGAAGGTTGAGGTGAGGTGAGATGAGGAAAAAGTGTTTTGAAAAATGCTGAGGTGAGGTGAGGAAAATAGTTTAAAAATGAGGTTGAGGTGAGGTGAGGAACGAATGCCCCCGAAAAAAGAGGCGAGGAAAAACATCTGGGACGAAAATTGAGGTGAGGGCAAAGACCGTGAGGGCATTTCCCCACCTCTGGTGCGGACATGTACCCTAATCAGGCTGCAAAATTAATGCATTAAACGAAACGGCAGTAACTTCACCTCCTAACCATTATCTCTCATGACATCGTTCTCTCATCTAATTTGTTGAAAACAGGAGGTGTACGCCTTTTTTGTGACAATATTATGGAGGACATAATTATAACAGGAAAGGCGTACGTTTCCTGTTTTCACCAAATCAGGGGAGAGAACGATGTCATGCGAGATGATGGTTGGTTAGGAGGTGAAGTTACTGCCATTCCGTTAGGGTATTAGTTAGTTATTCTAAACCCAAGTGTTTGAGTCGCGTCTGTTACACTATGACACCGGTGTGTGTTTTGAGCACCTATTTGGGTTACTGCACTCACCAGTCACTGCACCATGATCCTTTCGTTGCGCATTTCATTTTGTTATTTTATCCCCAAGTGTGATTTATGGGCTGCTTAATATTCTTAACAGCCTCTGTACCAGACGGTTACCAGCCATCGATCTCCAACAGCAGAAAAAACACTGCGCTTTCGGCCTCGCCAACCAGCTGTCACGATCTTGCCTAGCCACTGTTGCTCTAATTTTTGATAGAAACTCGCTCATACATTGGAATTGCCATATCTCAGATCGAATCAGTGGCCAGCCCAGTAAGCTACAGGTTTTCAACAAAACGGAGAGGCAGACACATCATGCTGGCTTGAATATTGTATCAGCAGGAATCATTTCGAAATGGTTGTATATAGTTATAGGGGCCCTTATCTGAACCCTGTGTAACATCATCATCTTCTTCAAACTTTTATGGAGTTCTTGACGACCATGTATTGCTCCCGACGGTTATGCTCTGTTTTCCAATGACCCTCGGTACACTCTAAAAACCGAACTTCACCGCATAGCACGCTGTGCGCCAGCCATTGCCACGAATGATAGGGTTATCGCTTCTGATTCGAAGAGAGAGGGGATACGCCTTTTTGTGTCAATTTGGATATATGATAATTGACACAATAAGTCGTACGCCCCCATCTCGAATGACATCGTTTTCCCCCCTGATTTGTTGAAAACGAGAGGCGTATATACGCCTTTTTTGTGACACTTTTGTGACAGTTCATAATTGTCACAAAAATGGCGTACTCCTCCCGCTTCCAGCAAATCAGAGGAAAGAACGAAGTCATTCGAGATTATGGTTGGTTAGGAGCGTGCTAAGCGGCGCACATCATACTATACGGTGAAATTCCGCCCATCAGTCTTTTTTGGCTATAGTGGTGACGACGCCCGCTTCTGTGAGGCCAACAACGGCGAGCCGGTCCTGCCATTACCCCCCCCCCCCCCCCTCTGTTTCTTGTTTGCTTTATCGCGGGTCGCCTGCTGAGATACCTCTGGAACTTCCTATCTGCCCGTACGTTTCATGTCTGTTGCAATGGGTGCATCTGCTCCAAGAAAAAGTTCGAACGCGGGGTCCCACAGGGCAGTGTTCTTTCTCCACGCTATTCAATCTGATCATGGCCGGAGTCCACCGAAGGATTCGCACATCTCATTTAACATTTACGCGGACTATATCTGCCTCCGCGTTGTGGGTAGAGATGCAAAATTCCCGAAAAAAAAAACGGTTTCTTTCGGGTTTTTTTCCGAAAAATTTGAAAAAATGGAAACAAACGCGGCTACTGCTGAGTCGAAGCATTGCCGGCCAAGCCACAGCATACAATGAGCTAGAAACTTTAGTACGAACTTTAGGCACGAAAATTTAAATTTTTGAATTTTGTCACCTGGCAAGTTTTGGCAATTTTTCCGGAGACAAGGAAAAAAACCGAAAAAAAACTTTTTTTCCCCCCAAAATTTCCGGTTTTTTCTTCGGGGCTTCGCATCTCTAGTTGTGGAAGACAACAAGGAGAAGCTTCGTCACCGAAATTGCCCTGAACGGCCTCAGCGCGGCATTTCTTGAAAGATGGCTGGTAGTATCGCCTGAAAAGTCTCAATGCATGGTTTGCATTCCCCACCGAAAGCGTGTGGGCAAGGGGCAGGTTTCCCTTATCTCCCTGTCAACAACACACCCATCCCAAGACGTTAAGCTTGCCGTTATCTTGGCGTCACAGTTGACCGTACTTTACGCTGGTCTAGTGAACCAAACGGTTTGTAAAGGCAGGAGGACTCTTAATTTACTCCGAATGTTGAGTGACAAGGCACGCGGGGCTGCAGTTCACGTTCGCTGATCACGCTGCACAGAGCCCTAATTCTCTCGCGTATCCTGTACCTGTCACCGTATGTAGATCTGTGACCTACACGATGGCAGGCTCTTGAGCGACTCCATCGGGCAGGAATAAGAAAGGCGCTTGGAATACCTAGCTTCTCTGGAATTACGCAGACTTACCTTACGCGACTCAACCTGCCGCGCCTCTTTTCCTTGATGGCGTCTCGCAGTCGGTGCAGGAGTGAAGCATAATAGGTCGCATTCACTGTGGTGTTCCTCTCTTTGAAGTCGATGAGGAGGGTCCCGTGACAATCCCAAAATATTGTTACCATGATCTTCTTTGTGGAATGTGTGACCTTGGCTTTTCTTGGGGGTGCTTCTCCTGGTTTGCGCCATTCCATCGACTCCTTTTTCGAAAGGGGATCGTAGTAGAGCACCATAGTCTCATCCCCTGTGACAATTGACTTCAATATTTCTTCTTCGTTCTCTTGACAGAGCTCCAAAAACTATTTGGCACAGACGACGCGCTGTTGCTTTTGAACTGACGAGAGAAGTCGTGGCACCCATCTCGCACTAACCTTTTTCATGTGAAGGCCCTCGCCGATGATGCGAAAAACGGTTGTTTTGGAAAGCCCTAGCCTTTCTGAGATTTGCTTGACCTTCATACGCCTGTCGCTCAGCACTTCCTCCTCGACAAGAGACAAATTTTTCTTGTGTCACCACTTCCACTGGACGACCATCGCGTGGATCATCTTCAATGGACTCTCGCCCCAGTCAAAACTGCTTAGCCCAGTCTTTTACCGTTGTGTACGACGGAGAGGCTTCCCTGTGCACGTTGTCCAGTCGCGCTTTAAGTTCTTTAAGCGAAAGTCCCTCTTTTGTCAAGAATTTTATCACAGCGCTGTACTCGATTTTTTCCATTTTAACTGAAAAGTGCACCCTGGCTGTTTGAAATGCCGCTCTCCAACCGATAAAAGCATGGAGAGGGTTGAGGGTGGTGCTCCGGCCCTCCAACAGATGGCGCCACGCGTCCTTAATCGCATTTTCAAATTCGCGCACATTTTCTACCTCGGGCCGGAAACTTATGGGACCATCCTCGTAACTCGTTCTTTTTTTAAAGTAACTGAGTAACTGCGAGTTACATTTCAGGATGAAGAACTTCGTTATTAACTTAGTTACATTTTTCACACGGTAACTTCACTTGTAACGAGTTCTTTTTGACAGATAACTTCTCGATCTATGACTGAAATCTAGTAAGAAAAGAGAAGAGAAAGCGTTGGGGAAGTTGAAAATCTGTAGCAGTATAGTTGACGGTCAGTCAAGTAGATGGCGATGACGACACGGGTGTTTATTGCTGGGGTGCAATACCTTACCTTAGATGTTGTTGACGTTGCCCAAGGCCGACAACGGCGAGCTCTTTCCCCACCACCACCACATTCAAAGTGGACAGGTCCACTCTGAATGTGGGACCATTCAGTGACTGGGACCAGTTGAAAGTGGAACCAGTTTCACGATGGTCTCACTTGAAGTGGAACCAGTGGAATTCATCCAGTGGTCCCATCCGCTAAGCGGTCCGGGATCCGGCCACTTAGCAGCTGGAATCACTGAATGCATGACCGAAAATAATAATGCGTAGAAATGTACATATTGCTCAAGTAAATACTGTTTATTCTGCTACGAGCATACACTAAGCAGAAATAAATAATCAGTGCATCTACACATACGTACTACGTACATCTAGACAAGGCATATGCCTGACTGTGCGATAAACCGGACCACAGGGAGCTTTACGTTTTGTCTTGTATTTTCTCAGAGGAGATGACACATGACACCATTGTTTTCCATGCAGGTCGCGACATATCCTCCCTTCCTCTTCACCATACGTTCGGAATCTTCTTATCATGTTTCATCCTAGTTTTTTCCAAGTTCATCCTAAGTAGTAATCAAAACATCACGGTCATCACTCATACCTGCGAACATCATGACAAGCACTACGTGCAGTCGGGTTGGCGTTTCGCCGTCCGTTTCTTCCCTTCTTCTTAGCGTCTCAAAACTCTTCCGAGAAATTGACAATGTGTTGCACAGGAACCATTGTCATCGCATTGTCTTAGAAAGCGCACTACAACGCACGCAAATACTGCACAGGAGATACACGACCCTTGCCACGGCAACCGAAGACAAGAGCATCTTGCTGCTTATTCATAAGTGCTGCCATCTCGTGGCGGCGGCTGGCGGCGGCACCATGTTTGAGTATTCGGGCGGTCGCGCTATGTGCGATTTCCTGTAACGGGACCAGCTGGAATGTCGGGAAACTTGCGATTCAAGCTTTTTAGCATGGCAGGCGAGCAGGAAGAATGCACAGCCGAGCTCACGGAGCTAACGTTATACGAACGTTTCTTTCGGACAACTTCGTTATTGTCTTCTACAACGAGCAAACAGCATCGGATAAGCACGCTCGGCGTAGCTGCAACTTGGTGACTGAATACTGAATCTCACGCCGAACTGCGGAATTTTGGGGACTCTGTCGCTTTTGTACGTATGAATACTCAACTGCTTGCCCGAACTTTACAGCAGAGTGTTCTGATGCGGTGTGTTACGCAGTTTTGTAGCCGGTCCCTATACGCGCGTTTGTGCAGCATGGAGTGGCGATGGATGATCTTACTATAGGACTCTCTGCTTAGCTGCTGGTCCTGTTCAGTACCGAAATAAAAAAAGCACTTGAGCACCTGTGACTAGACACACTTTGTGTACCTTCAGTAAAATATCAGATGTACTTTCATACTCGCACATGTAGTTGTTTGGTACCAGTAACCCAACAAAAGGTGAACAGATACATACTTTTTTAGATGGAAGACATATGGAGCTGACTGTTCACACAAAGAAAGAGAAAGAGCCCCTTTCTTGGAGACACAGAAAACCAGACTTTCTGCGGCGATTTGACGATTTCCTCGCATCATATGCCATTTTCTTTGTGATGCAAAGGCAACGGCACATCAGAAGGAGCACATTGCTTTTGCTCTGAAATCTGATGTGTCGTACTCGGTTATCTGCATGGTACATAGCCCCTATGGAAAGCAAATATAGGGACAATGTCCCAAACGGACATGCACCACTAAGAGAGACAGTGCACAAAGCTCATTTTTCCAATCATCTTCTAAATGCTGGTCTGGCAGCACGCTTCCACTGGAAATTCAACACTCCTGCACATACATGGAGTCCTCTGTAGCTCGCGTTTAGTATAGACCTACTTCTGAAAGAAGCTGCCGTCCCGTGACGCGCCAAACAACCTCAATCTAAGCATGTTCTGACCGTGAACGTGTCACGTGCCTTTTTAATTAATTTAGGGGCAATAATAGCGAACTGAGGATTTACCTTATTGGTATTCGAGCCAATAGTGCCCTTTTGGGTGCACAGTGGCACGAGCAGTAACGGGGAGCTGCCGGTGAACCTCCCGGGATGCCGTGTTGCTGGCGATGTGGCGAAAACCGAAACCACCGGCAGCTATACTCAAACATGGAGCGTAAACGTAGTCTCCGTCTCCGCACATAGATGGCGCGCACTTATGCATAAGGCCAGAAACGGCTCTGCATAAGGCCAGTGGCGTATTCTGCCTGCCACTCTCGTTTCTCGCCCTCTCTCTCGTCTCGCCGCTTGAAGTTCGAATTTATTGTAGCCGCCGTGGCGTCTTCACGGTTAATGCATTGCATCAGCCTCTGGAATTACCTTTTCTTCGTTTTCTTTCTTATAATTATTTAGCTTCGTTTTTGTCGTTGTTGAGATGTATTTTTTTACATTTCGCTGGTACTTCATATCTTGTGAATATATTTACCTTCAGATGTGAATATGTGATACATATATTATGTATTAGTTTTCGCTAAATAAAGTTGGAGTGTACGCAGAACAAAAAAACAAACAATATTTGCAGTCATAATTTGCGGTACTTTTGCGGCTTCTGCATTTGTTTGCTACTGTATAAAATCCATTTTGTGCTTGTGTGATAATGTGCTGAAGACGGACATAGTCCCACGTAACAACGCTGACACATAATTTTTATCTGTCGAGTTCCAAGAAAACGCAGAAATGTCAATCTCCAGATAACTTGTATAGATATGGAAAATGTGAGGGGATAAAACTGAGCAGGTCATACGCAATACGAAACGGCGCTGCGTTACTTCGCCAATGAGGTCTCGAGCCGGTCGAGCACTGTGCTCTCTGCTTCGTAACTGAGAACACCAAGGTAGAAAACAGCGCTTTGCTACCCACAGCGCTAGGAAAAGGGCGCTGTTATTTTTCCTCCTCGCACTGCTATGGACCACTGAAAATCAGCGCTTCGTTGAGCTCCCGGTGGTGGTGGTGGTGGTACGCTGAAAGGGCTGGCCGTTGTCGGCCTCACAGGGGTGGGCAACGTCACGACTAACGAATGTGCGTCCTGGGCTGACTTCTGAGGGAACTGTGCCGACATATGTCCGACAGCGTGTGAGGAAAACCCAGGAGAAACCCCAGACAGCACAGTCGGCACCGGGTTTCGAACCCGAGTATCTCCCAGTCTCAACGTCAGATGGCCACCACGCTAGCCCCTCGGCCACGAGAGCTGGACCAGGCCCCCATAGCTCCCCCTCTTCGCGGCTCTAAAAAAACTTATGTTTGCACGTCATAAACACGTGGTATTACTCCGTCAGGCATTATAGTTGATACCCATTGGCCGAAGGACATTGCGCGCTCCGCTATTGGTTGGCAAAGTTTCAAAAGAGCATTCTTTCGCGGGCTGCCTGTCTGGCGGGCAGTTACCAGTTACGAGAAGAGAAGGGAGAGAAGTGGCAGCGGGCAGTGGCATCTCGACGACCACCGTGTGATGGCATTGTTCAAAGAGAAGTCCCAGATTTGTTAGTGTGTCAGAGTGACTCAGCGCGTGTTGTGATGTTTCCCAACTCAAGTATCCTACGTACGAACAGTGTCTCGAGTTCAGAACTGGAATGCAGTGGTGAGCTGACGCCTGAGGAACACTTGTGAGCGCCGTTCGGTGTTCGTGCGACAAGCATTGCCCGCTTCGTTGAAACCTTCGCACAGCAACCAACGAAAGGAGATGCTCACCGTGAAATCGCATGCACTCGTGTGAGCGTCGCTCACTTCTGGGAGTAGAGTGTGTGTGTGTTTTTCGAGTTCGAACTTGGTCAATGAACGCAACGATTTGGACTCTGTACGCACAGTGAATATTTGTGTCAGACTACTTAATCAGTACGATGTTTCAAATAAATGTGTATTTTGTCAAAAATTTGCCTAGTTGTTCTGGAATACGGAATAGCGAGCGTCGGCCATGAAAACCAGTAAAAGTAAAATCCGATGGTAGCCAGTACCGGGCCGAAAGGAGAGCCAAACTGAGAGACTCCTGATTGGCCGAATGGTAGGCATCATAGTTCATTTTCATTGGTTGCCCTATCACCACCACCACCACCACCTTTCATTGGTTGCGTGAGGCCGACAACGGCAAGCCCTATCACCACCACCACCACCACCACCATTGGTTGCATGTCCAGTGTTGCCTGAATTATCTCAAACTATGGGCTCTATGGGGAGCTTGGCTGGACTCCCGTCAACTTTTTCAGCGCTCCTTTCTAGCGCTGGTTTGTGATGGCCAATCAAGAGCCTATTTTACCCATGACGTCGCGGAATCTGTGGGATTGTTTTGCTTTTCTGGTTTTGCGGTGTTGTGTCGGTGTCGTGGTGAACGGAACATGAGGGGCCGTTGAATTTCCCGTTCCGTAACTGAACTTGTGCCTCCGCATCATAAATCAACACACGACGAAACAGCGCTGCTTCACGTCGCCAATGGACAATTCGTGCGATTTGAGCTGCCGAGCGCTGTGCGCTCTGCTTTGCAAGTGAGAACACGAAAGGTACACGAAGGTATAGAAAACAGCGCTTGGTTTCCAACGCCTTGAAGCAAATGCTGCATGTGAGAAAAGGTCCTGTCATCGATAACATCGCTGGGCGTGCCGCTCTCTTGAAGTACAACTTATTCTTTCTGTCTCTCTGTTCGGTAACAGACCAGATACGGACCGCAATAAAAGTAGGAGGGCAATGCAATAAAAGAGAGCGGCCGTCCGTGATGACGTTACTCGATCCGGTCATGCACAGTGCCGTGGTAGTTCAGGAAGCAAGGAAATGGCCGATCCAAGATTGGAACGAAACCCATCTTAGTTTATCAAGCAGTATAGATCTGGAGGACCATGCTAAATATTTTCGCTGAACAGACACCGCACAAAACGCACAGAGTGACGAAGGCTTCGAACCACGACCCGATCCTGCTGACGTGAGGAAAGACAATAACTCATTTGTCACTGAAAATTTATTCTGCTACAGACGCGGCACGGCGCTGGTTGACGTCAAGCCAGGAGACACCTGATTGGCATTCCCATGCACGTCACGCGTGACGCCAACCTCACTGATCCTCGGAAGGAGTGCAAAGGATTCTATACAGCGCCGTCCAGATGAGGGGGGAAGGGGGACGCGCGCGCGATAGCTACTTTTTAACTAGTAGCAAAGCATAAATCATGGCCAACTGTCTATTGTTTTGCTGGGCTCAGGTTAGTGGTAGCAGAGTTTAGTGGCAGGTTTAATGATGGAATAATTTATGGTGCTTCGCAGAGCCGTTATCTCACCGATATGACGCCTATCCATCCTTTCAGTGGCAATATAAAGTTCAAGATATTTGGCGCAGATCCTCTTGAAAATGCACTGTTAACAACTCTTTAAACTAAGCAAAGCATAAATTATGGTCAACCTTCTATTGTTTTGCTGGGCTCAGATCAGTGGTAGCAGAGTATAGTGGCAGTTTTAATGATAATCTATGAGCTTTGCTGGGCTATTATCACCGATATCGCGGCAATCGAACATTTTCAATGGCAATATGAAGTCTAAGATATTCGGCGCAGATCCTCTTTAAAAGGCGCTGCGTACAACTTTTTAAGTAGTAGGAAAGCACGAATTATGGCCAACTTTCTATTGTTTTGCTGCGCTCGAGACAGTGGTAGCAGAGTTTAGTGGCAGTTGTAATGGGGGATATGGCATAATTTATGGCACTTCGTTGGGCTGTTATCACCGATATGGCGGCTATATCCAAACCTTTTCAGTGGCAATATAAAGTCCAAGAAATGCGGAGCAGATCCTCTTTAAAAGGCACTGCTAACCACTTTTTTAGCTAGTAGCAAAATATAAATGATGGCCAGCTTTCTATCGTTTTGCTGGGCTCAGGTTAGTGGTAGCAGAGCTTAGTAATGGCATAATATAGGACGCTCCGCTGGGCTGTTATCACCGATATGACGGCTATCCCAAGTTTTCAGTGGCAATATAAAGTCCAAGAAATGCAGCGCAGATCCTCTTTAAAAGGCACTGCTAACCACTTTTTTTAGCTAGTAGCAAAACATAAATGATGGCCAGCTTTCTATCGTTTTGCTGGGCTCAGGTTAGTGGTAGCAGAGTTTAGTAATGGCATAATATAGGACGCTCCGCTGGGCTGTTATCACCGATATGACGGCTATCCCAAGTTTTCAGTGGCAATATAAAGTCCAAGAAATGCGGCGCAGATCCTCTTTAAAAGGCACTCCTAACCACTTTTTTAGCTAGTAGCAAAACATAAATGATGGCCAGCTTTCTATTGTTTTGCTGGGCTCGGGTTAGTGGTGGCACAGTTTAGTAATGGCATAATTTAGGACGCTCCGCTGGGCTTTAATTATCACCGATATGACGGCTATCCCACGTTTTCTGGCACTATAAAGTCCAAGAAATTCGGCGTAGATCCTCTTTAAAAGGCGCTGCTAACCACTTTTTTAGGTAGTAGCAGAACATAAATGATGGCCAGCTTTCTATTGTTTTGCTGGGCTCAGGTTAGTAGTAGCAGAGTTTAGTAATGGCATAATTTAAGACGCTCCGCTGGGCTGTTATCACCGATATGACGGCTATCCCACGTTTTCAGTGGCAATATAAAGTCCAAGTAATGCGGCGCAGATCCTCTTTAAAAGGCACTGCTAACCACTTTTTTAGCTAGTAGCAAAACATAAATGATGGCCAGCTTTCTATTGTTTTGCTGGGCTCAGGTTAGTGGTAGCAGAGTTTAGTAATGGCATGATTTAGGACGCTCCGCTGGGCTTTAATTATCACCGATATGACGGCTATCCCACGTTTTCTGGCAATATGAAGTCCAAGAAATGCGGCGTAGCTCCTCTTTAAAAGGCGCTGCTAACCACCTTTTTTAGCTAGTAGCAAAACATAAATGATGTCCAGCTTTCTATTGTTTTGCTGGGCTCAGGTTAGTGGTAGCAGAGTTTAGTAATGGCATAATTTAAGACGCTCCGCTGGGCTGTTATCACCGATATGACGGCTATCCCACGTTTTCAGTGGCAATATAAAGTCCAAGTAATGCGGCGCAGATCCTCTTTAAAAGGCACTGCTAACCACTTTTTTAGCTAGTAGCAAAACATAAATGATGGCCAGCTTTCTATTGTTTTGCTCGGCTCAGGTTAGTGGTAGCAGAGTTTAGTAATGGCATAATTTAGGACGCTCCGCTGGGCTTTAATTATCACCGATATGACGGCTATCCCACGTTTTCTGGCAATATAAAGTCCAAGGAATGCGGCGTAGCTCCTCTTTAAAAGGCGCTGCTAACCACCTTTTTTAGTTAGTAGCAAAACATAAATGATGGCCAGCTTTCTATTGTTTTGCTGGGCTCAGGTTAGTGGTAGCAGGGTTTAGTAATGGCATAATTTAGGACGCTCTGCTGGGCTTTAATTATCACCGATATGACGGCTATCCCACGTTTTCTGGCAATATGAAGTCCAAGAAATGCGGCGTAGATCCTCTTTAAAAGGCGCTGCTAACCACTTTTTTAGCTAGTAGCAAAACATAAATGATGGCCAGCTTTCTATTGTTTTGCTGGGCTCAGGTTAGTGGTAGCAGAGTTTAGTAATGGCATAATTTAGGACGTTCCGCTGGGCTTTAATTATCACCGATATGACGGCTATCCCACGTTTTCTGGCAATATAAAGTCCAAGAAATGCGGCGCAGATCCTCTTTAAAAGGCGCTGCTAACCACTTTTTTAGCTAGTAGCAAAACATAAATGATGTCCAGCTTTCTATTGTTTTGCTGGGCTCAGGTTAGTGGTAGCAGAGTTTAGTAATGGCATAATTTAAGACGCTCCGCTGGGCTGTTATCACCGATATGACGGCTATCCCACGTTTTCAGTGGCAATATAAAGTCCAAGTAATGCGGCGCAGATCCTCTTTAAAAGGCACTGCTAACCACTTTTTTAGCTAGTAGCAAAACATAAATGATGGCCAGCTTTCTATTGTTTTGCTGGGCTCAGGTTAGTGGTAGCAGAGTTTAGTAATGGCATAATTTAGGACGCTCCGCTGGGCTTTAATTATCACCGATATGACGGCTATCCCACGTTTTCTGGCAATATAAAGTCCAAGGAATGCGGCGTAGCTCCTCTTTAAAAGGCGCTGCTAACCACCTTTTTTAGTTAGTAGCAAAACATAAATGATGGCCAGCTTTCTATTGTTTTGCTGGGCTCAGGTTAGTGGTAGCAGGGTTTAGTAATGGCATAATTTAGGACGCTCCGCTGGGCTTTAATTATCACCGATATGACGGCTATCCCACGTTTTCTGGCAATATGAAGTCCAAGAAATGCGGCGTAGATCCTCTTTAAAAGGCGCTGCTAACCACTTTTTTAGCTAGTAGCAAAACATAAATGATGGCCAGCTTTCTATTGTTTTGCTGGGCTCAGGTTAGTGGTAGCAGAGTTTAGTAATGGCATAATTTAGGACGTTCCGCTGGGCTTTAATTATCACCGATATGACGGCTATCCTACGTTTTCTGGCAATATAAAGTCCAAGAAATGCGGCGCAGATCCTCTTTAAAAGGCGCTGCTAACCACTTTTTTAGCTAGTAGCAAAACATAAATGATGGCCAGCTTTCTATTGTTTTGCTGGGCTCAGGTTAGTGGTAGCAGAGTTTAGTAATGGCATAATTTAGGACGCTCCGCTGGGCTTTAATTATCACCGATATGACGGCTATTCCACGTTTTCTGGCAATATAAAGTCCAAGAAATGCTGCGTAGGTCCTCTTTAAAAGCCTACTTTTGAAGCCTACGGGCTAATATTGACTTGCTATCTTGTTTTTTGAGTTCGTATCCATGTGATATTCTTTGTTTGACTGAAACTTGGCTATACGAAAATGAACATTATGCACTTCCTGGTTATTCCTTTGTTGGAGTGTCCCGGAAAACACGAGGTGGTGGAGTCGGGATTTATGTAAAGAACACTCTTAGTTATTCAGTTTGTACAGAACTTAATTTCAACATCAATAACGGCTGTGAGGCTCTGTTTATACAATTACTGAATAAAATTGTAGTGGGAGTTATTTACAAGTCTCCCAGCCTAAATGTCAACCATTTCCTTGATCAAGTTGAGGAGCTATTTGCACGGGTTCACCCAAGCGGGAACCGCACGTACATTTGTGGTGACCTTAATATTGGTTGGTTAGATGTGGGGTCTTCTAATGCATTCCGTTTATTATTAAGTTCATACGGGTACAGAAACTTAGTTGCAGCGCCCACTCGCGTAGTCTCAGGGTCTGCCACTTTAATTGACTATATTATATCTGACGATAATAGTAGCGAGAACTACGCTGAAGTTGTGGAGGAATTAATTACCGATCACTTTCCTGTGAGCACTTTAATCCCTGTTACCATAACCGCACCTTCACGCGCTCCAGTAAAACCCTTTCGACGGGATTAATTACTCTCTGTTACGAGAGAAAATTGTCGGATTTTTTAGCCATACTCAGTATGAGGGTAATGCTGATGACATATGCCAGTCTGTCGTCTCACTAATTCAAAAAGCAATAAATAAGGCTAGTGTTCACACACGCGCTGGTTATTACGATAGGCCGTTATGCCCGTGGATGACAGCTCCCATCTTGGAAATTTTGAGAGAAAAAAATTATTGGGCACGTAAGTTCAAACGGGATAATCAAAATCAGCACTTCAAAAATAAATTTAGTTATTATCGTAGTATCTCGGTTAAGATGATCCGAGAGCGTAAACGTGAATATTATTGTCAGTTAATACGGACAAGCAGTAATCCCCGTCTAGTATGGCGGATTACAAATGAGGCTATATGGGAAAGAAATTACCAAAGCAAGTACTGCCTACGACGACTGATGATCTGACCTTATTGTGCGAGCATTTTAATGGGTTCTTTGTTAACTTGGGCTCTTCACGTGGAAACTACATTGGCAGTGTCCCATGTCACACTCATAATGACAATGAGAATACGTTTGCACTGTTCGGTGTTACTTGTGACGATATTCTCGAGGCTATAAATAAGTGCTCTGATAATACTTCGCCTGGCAGTGACAATATCACTATGAAGGTAATACGGCACAATAGAGATATCCTATGTCCGGTGCTGGCTACAGTCTTTAATTCTTCTATTGCTGAGGCTCGCTACACAGCTATCTTGAAAAGTGCTAGAGTGGTACCAGTATATAAAAATGGCGACTATAATAATTTAACTAATTACCGCCCAATCTCCGTGTTAAGCGCGCTTAACATAATTTTCGAAAAAGTACTGTTCTCTAGATTGACAACTTTCTTTGAAAAACACAATATAATCAGCCCAAACCAACATGGGTTTCGCAGGTCGAGGTCCACAGTTACTGCTGTACTTTCAGCAACTGAAATTATCAACAGTACTATTAATAGAGGTGAATACTGTGTTGGCATTTTTTTAGACTTAAAGAAGGCCTTTGATACAGTTCAACACAATATCCTCCTCGCTAAATTGTCTAAATATGGTATAAGAGACCACTCTTTAGAGTTTTTCTCCAGTTATCTCAGCAATAGAACACAAACTGTATCTATTGCCGGGCACCACTATTCGTCACTCCCAATACATACTGGCGTCCCCCAGGGCTCGGCCTTGGGACCTTTGTTCTTTATTTTGTACGTAAATGACTTTCCTAGTGGAATGTCTTCAAATTGCATTATGTATGCTGATGATACGGCGTTGTTTTTTACTAGCAAATGTATAGATACAATTCGAACCAACATTGCTTCTTTTATGCCATTGCTTCTCGAATGGTTAGAAAACAACGCCCTTCTTTTCTGGCAATATAAAGTCCAAGAAATGCGGCGTAGATCCTCTTTAAAAGGCGCTGCTAACCACTTTTTTAGCTAGTAGCAAAACATAAATGATGGCCAGCTTTCTATTGTTTTCCTGGGCTCAGGTTAGTGGTAGCAGAGTTTAGTAATGGCATAATTTAGGACGCTCCGCTGGGCTTTAATTATCACCGATATGACGGCTATCCTACGTTTTCTGGCAATATAAAGTCCAAGAAATGCGGCGTAGGTCCTCTTTAAAAGGCGCTGCTAACCACTTTTTTAGCTAGTAGCAAAACATAAATGATGGCCAGCTTTCTATTGTTTTGCTGGGCTCAGGTTAGTGGTAGTAGAGTTTAGTAATGGCATAATTTAGGACGCTCCGCTGGGCTTTAATTATCATCGATATGACGGCTATCCCACGTTTTCTGGCAATATAAAGTCCAAGAAATGCGGCGTAGATCCTCTTTAAAAGGCGCTGCTAACCACTTTTTTAGCTAGTAGCAAAACATAAATGATGGCCAGCTTTCTATTGTTTTCCTGGGCTCAGGTTAGTGGTATTTAGTAATGGCATAATTTAGGACGCTCCGCTGGGCTTTAATTATCACCGATATGACGGCTATCCTACGTTTTCTGGCAATATAAAGTCCAAGAAATGCGGCGTAGATCCTCTTTAAAAGGCGCTGCTAACCACTTTTTTAGCTAGTAGCAAAACATAAATGATGGCCAGCTTTCTATAGTTTTGCTGGGCTCAGGTTAGTGGTAGTAGAGTTTAGTAATGGCATAATTTAGGACGCACCGCTGGGCTTTAATTATCACCGATATGACGGCTATCCTACGTTTTCTGGCAATATAAAGTCCAAGAAATGCGGCGTAGATCCTCTTTAAAAGGCGCTGCTAACCACTTTTTTAGCTAGTAGCAAAACATAAATGATGGCCAGCTTTCTATTGTTTTCCTGGGCTCAGGTTAGTGGTAGCAGAGTTTAGTAATGGCATAATTTAGGGCGCTCCCCTGGGCTTTAATTATCATCGATATGACGGCTATCCCACGTTTTCTGGCAATATAAAGTCCAAGAAATGCGGCGTAGATCCTCTTTAAAAGGCGCTGCTAACCACTTTTTTAGCTAGTAGCAAAACATAAATGATGGCCAGCTTTCTATTGTTTTGCTGGGCTCAGGTTAGTGGTAGTAGAGTTTAGTAATGGCATAATTTAGGACGCTCCGCTGGGCTTTAATTATCACCGATATGACGGCTATCCCACGTTTTCTGGCAATATAAAGTCCAAGAAATGCGGCGCAGATCCTCTTTAAAAGGCACTGCTAACCACTTTTTTAGCTAGTAGCAAAACATAAATGATGGCCAGCTTTCTATTGTTTTGCTGGGCTCAGGTTAGTGGTAGTAGAGTTTAGTAATGGCATAATTTAGGACGCTCCGCTGGGCTTTAATTATCACCGATATGACGGCTATCCTACGTTTTCTGGCAATATAAAGTCCAAGAAATGCGGCGTAGATCCTCTTTAAAAGGCGCTGCTAACCACTTTTTTAGCTAGTAGCAAAACATAAATGATGGCCAGCTTTCTATTGTTTTCCTGGGCTCAGGTTAGTGGTAGCAGAGTTTAGTAATGGCATAATTTAGGACGCTCCGCTGGGCTTTAATTATCACCGATATGACGGCTATCCTACGTTTTCTGGCAATATAAAGTCCAAGAAATGCGGCGTAGATCCTCTTTAAAAGGCGCTGCTAACCACTTTTTTAGCTAGTAGCAAAACATAAATGATGGCCAGCTTTCTATTGTTTTCCTGGGCTCAGGTTAGTGGTAGCAGAGTTTAGTAATGGCATAATTTAGGACGCTCCGCTGGGCTTTAATTATCACCGATATGACGGCTAATCCACGTTTTCTGGCAATATAAAGTCCAAGAAATGCGGCGTAGCTCCTCTTTAAAAGGCGCTGCTAACCACCTTTTTTAGCTAGTAGCAAAACATAAATGATGGCCAGCTTTCTATTGTTTTGCTGGGCTCAGGTTAGTGGTAGCAGAGTTTAGTAATGGCATAATTTAGAACGCTCCGCTGGGCTTTAATTATCACCGATATGACGGCTATCCCACGTTTTCTGGCAATATAAAGTCCAAGAAATGCGGCGTAGATCCTCTTTAAAAGGCACTGCTAACCACTTTTTTAGCTAGTAGCAAAACATAAATGATGGCCAGCTTTCTATTGTTTTGCTGGGCTCAGGTTAGTGGTAGCAGAGTTTAGTAATGGCATAATTTAGGACGCTCCGCTGGGCTTTAATTATCACCGATATGACGGCTATCCTACGTTTTCTGGCAATATAAAGTCCAAGAAATGCGGCGTAGATCCTCTTTAAAAGGCTCTGCTAACCACTTTTTTAGCTAGTAGCAAAACACAAATGATGGCCAGGTTTCTATTGTTTTCCTGGGCTCAGGTTAGTGGTAGCAGAGTTTAGTAATGGCATAATTTAGGACGCTCCGCTGGACTTTAATTATCACCGATATGACGGCTATCCTACGTTTTCTGGCAATATAAAGTCCAAGAAATGCGGCGTAGATCCTCTTTAAAAGGCGCTGCTAACCACTTTTTTAGCTAGTAGCAAAACATAAATGATGGCCAGCTTTCTATTGTTTTCCTGGGCTCAGGTTAGTGGTAGCAGAGTTTAGTAATGGCATAATTTAGGACGCTCCGCTGGGCTTTAATTATCACCGATATGACGGCTATCCTACGTTTTCTGGCAATATAAAGTCCAAGAAATGCGGCGTAGATCCTCTTTAAAAGGCGCTGCTAACCACTTTTTTAGCTAGTAGCAAAACATAAATGATGGCCAGCTTTCTATTGTTTTCCTGGGCTCAGGTTAGTGGTAGCAGAGTTTAGTAATGGCATAATTTAGGACGCTCCGCTGGGCTTTAATTATCACCGATATGACGGCTATCCTACGTTTTCTGGCAATATAAAGTCCAAGAAATGCGGCGTAGATCCTCTTTAAAAGGCGCTGCTAACCACTTTTTTAGCTAGTAGCAAAACATAAATGATGGCCAGCTTTCTATTGTTTTCCTGGGCTCAGGTTAGTGGTAGCAGAGTTTAGTAATGGCATAATTTAGGACTTTCCGCTGGGCTTTAATTATCACCGATATGACGGCTATCCTACGTTTTCTGGCAATATAAAGTCCAAGAAATGCGGCGTAGATCCTCTTTAAAAGGCGCTGCTAACCACTTTTTTAGCTAGTAGCAAAACATAAATGATGGCCAGCTTTCTATTGTTTTCCTGGGCTCAGGTTAGTGGTAGCAGAGTTTAGTAATGGCATAATTTAGGACGCTCCGCTGGGCTTTAATTATCACCGATATGACGGCTATCCTACGTTTTCTGGCAATATAAAGTCCAAGAAATGCGGCGTAGATCCTCTTTAAAAGGCGCTGCTAACCACTTTTTTAGCTAGTAGCAAAACATAAATGATGGCCAGCTTTCTATTGTTTTCCTGGGCTCAGGTTAGTGGTAGCAGAGTTTAGTAATGGCATAATTTAGAACGCTCCGCTGGGCTTTAATTATCACCGATATGACGGCTATCCCACGTTTTCTGGCAATATAAAGTCCAAGAAATGCGGCGTAGATCCTCTTTAAAAGGCACTGCTAACCACTTTTTTAGCTAGTAGCAAAACATAAATGATGGCCAGCTTTCTATTGTTTTGCTGGGCTCAGGTTAGTGGTAGCAGAGTTTAGTAATGGCATAATTTAGGACGCTCCGCTGGGCTTTAATTATCACCGATATGACGGCGATCCTACGTTTTCTGGCAATATAAAGTCCAAGAAATGCGGCGTAGATCCTCTTTAAAAGGCGCTGCTAACCACTTTTTTAGCTAGTAGCAAAACACAAATGATGGCCAGGTTTCTATTGTTTTCCTGGGCTCAGGTTAGTGGTAGCAGAGTTTAGTAATGGCATAATTTAGGACTTTCCGCTGGGCTTTAATTATCACCGATATGACGGCTATCCTACGTTTTCTGGCAATATAAAGTCCAAGAAATGCGGCGTAGATCCTCTTTAAAAGGCGCTGCTAACCACTTTTTTAGCTAGTAGCAAAACATAAATGATGGCCAGCTTTCTATTGTTTTCCTGGGCTCAGGTTAGTGGTAGCAGAGTTTAGTAATGGCATAATTTAGGACGCTCCGCTGGGCTTTAATTATCACCGATATGACGGCTATCCTACGTTTCCTGGCAATATAAAGTCCAAGAAATGCGGCGTAGATCCTCTTTAAAAGGCGCTGCTAACCACTTTTTTAGCTAGTAGCAAAACATAAATGATGGCCAGCTTTCTATTGTTTTCCTGGGCTCAGGTTAGTGGTAGCAGAGTTTAGTAATGGCATAATTTAGGACGCTCCGCTGGGCTTTAATTATCACCGATATGACGGCTATCCTACGTTTTCTGGCAATATAAAGTCCAAGAAATGCGGCGTAGATCCTCTTTAAAAGGCGCTGCTAACCACTTTTTTAGCTAGTAGCAAAACATAAATGATGGCCAGCTTTCTATTGTTTTCCTGGGCTCAGGTTAGTGGTAGCAGAGTTTAGTAATGGCATAATTTAGGACGCTCCGCTGGGCTTTAATTATCACCGATATGACGGCTATCCTACGTTTTCTGGCAATATAAAGTCCAAGAAATGCGGCGTAGATCCTCTTTAAAAGGCGCTGCTAACCACTTTTTTAGCTAGTAGCAAAACATAAATGATGGCCAGCTTTCTATTGTTTTCCTGGGCTCAGGTTAGTGGTAGCAGAGTTTAGTAATGGCATAATTTAGGACGCTCCGCTGGGCTTTAATTATCACCGATATGACGGCTATCCTACGTTTTCTGGCAATATAAAGTCCAAGAAATGCGGCGTAGATCCTCTTTAAAAGGCGCTGCTAACCACTTTTTTAGCTAGTAGCAAAACATAAATGATGGCCAGCTTTCTATTGTTTTCCTGGTCTCAGGTTAGTGGTAGCAGAGTTTAGTAATGGCATAATTTAGGACGCTCCGCTGGGCTTTAATTATCACCGATATGACGGCTATCCTACGTTTTCTGGCAATATAAAGTCCAAGAAATGCGGCGCAGATCCTCTTTAAAAGGCGCTGCTAACCACTTTTTTAGCTAGTAGCAAAACATAAATGATGGCCAGCTTTCGATTGTTTTCCTGGGCTCAGGTTAGTGGTAGCAGAGTTTAGTAATGGCATAATTTAGGACGCTCCGCTGGGCTTTAATTATCACCGATATGACGGCTATCCTACGTTTTCTGGCAATATAAAGTCCAAGAAATGCGGCGTAGATCCTCTTTAAAAGGCGCCGCTAACCACTTTTTTAGCTAGTAGCAAAACATAAATGATGGCCAGCTTTCTATTGTTTTCCTGGGCTCAGGTTAGTGGTAGCAGAGTTTAGTAATGGCATAATTTAGGACGCTCCGCTGCGCTTTAATTATCACCGATATGACGGCTATCCCACGTTTTCAGTGGCAATATAAAGTCCAAGTAATGCGGCGCAGATCCTCTTTAAAAGGCACTGCTAACCACTTTTTTAGCTAGTAGCAAAACATAAATGATGGCCAGCTTTCTATTGTTTTCCTGGGCTCAGGTTAGTGGTAGCAGAGTTTAGTAATGGCATAATTTAGGACGCTCCGCTGGGCTTTAATTATCACCGATATGACGGCTATCCTACGTTTTCTGGCAATATAAAGTCCAAGAAATGCGGCGTAGATCCTCTTTAAAAGGCGCCGCTAACCACTTTTTTAGCTAGTAGCAAAACATAAATGATGGCCAGCTTTCTATTGTTTTCCTGGGCTCAGGTTAGTGGTAGCAGAGTTTAGTAATGGCATAATTTAGGACGCTCCGCTGGGCTTTAATTATCACCGATATGACGGCTATCCTACGTTTTCTGGCAATATAAAGTCCAAGAAATGCGGCGTAGATCCTCTTTAAAAGGCGCCGCTAACCACTTTTTTAGCTAGTAGCAAAACATAAATGATGGCCAGCTTTCTATTGTTTTGCTGGGCTCAGGTTAGTGGTAGCAGAGTTTAGTAATGGCATAATTTAGGACGTTCCGCTGGGCTTTAATTATCACCGATATGACGGCTATCCCACGTTTTCTGGCAATATAAAGTCCAAGAAATGCGGCGCAGATCCTCTTTAAAAGGCGCTGCTAACCACTTTTTTAGCTAGTAGCAAAACATAAATGATGTCCAGCTTTCTATTGTTTTGCTGGGCTCAGGTTAGTGGTAGCAGAGTTTAGTAATGGCATAATTTAAGACGCTCCGCTGGGCTGTTATCACCGATATGACGGCTATCCCACGTTTTCAGTGGCAATATAAAGTCCAAGTAATGCGGCGCAGATCCTCTTTAAAAGGCACTGCTAACCACTTTTTTAGCTAGTAGCAAAACATAAATGATGGCCAGCTTTCTATTGTTTTGCTGGGCTCAGGTTAGTGGTAGCAGAGTTTAGTAATGGCATAATTTAGGACGCTCCGCTGGGCTTTAATTATCACCGATATGACGGCTATCCCACGTTTTCTGGCAATATAAAGTCCAAGGAATGCGGCGTAGCTCCTCTTTAAAAGGCGCTGCTAACCACCTTTTTTAGTTAGTAGCAAAACATAAATGATGGCCAGCTTTCTATTGTTTTGCTGGGCTCAGGTTAGTGGTAGCAGGGTTTAGTAATGGCATAATTTAGGACGCTCCGCTGGGCTTTAATTATCACCGATATGACGGCTATCCCACGTTTTCTGGCAATATGAAGTCCAAGAAATGCGGCGTAGATCCTCTTTAAAAGGCGCTGCTAACCACTTTTTTAGCTAGTAGCAAAACATAAATGATGGCCAGCTTTCTATTGTTTTGCTGGGCTCAGGTTAGTGGTAGCAGAGTTTAGTAATGGCATAATTTAGGACGTTCCGCTGGGCTTTAATTATCACCGATATGACGGCTATCCTACGTTTTCTGGCAATATAAAGTCCAAGAAATGCGGCGCAGATCCTCTTTAAAAGGCGCTGCTAACCACTTTTTTAGCTAGTAGCAAAACATAAATGATGGCCAGCTTTCTATTGTTTTGCTGGGCTCAGGTTAGTGGTAGCAGAGTTTAGTAATGGCATAATTTAGGACGCTCCGCTGGGCTTTAATTATCACCGATATGACGGCTATTCCACGTTTTCTGGCAATATAAAGTCCAAGAAATGCTGCGTAGGTCCTCTTTAAAAGCCTACTTTTGAAGCCTACGGGCTAATATTGACTTGCTATCTTGTTTTTTGAGTTCGTATCCATGTGATATTCTTTGTTTGACTGAAACTTGGCTATACGAAAATGAACATTATGCACTTCCTGGTTATTCCTTTGTTGGAGTGTCCCGGAAAACACGAGGTGGTGGAGTCGGGATTTATGTAAAGAACACTCTTAGTTATTCAGTTTGTACAGAACTTAATTTCAACATCAATAACGGCTGTGAGGCTCTGTTTATACAATTACTGAATAAAATTGTAGTGGGAGTTATTTACAAGTCTCCCAGCCTAAATGTCAACCATTTCCTTGATCAAGTTGAGGAGCTATTTGCACGGGTTCACCCAAGCGGGAACCGCACGTACATTTGTGGTGACCTTAATATTGGTTGGTTAGATGTGGGGTCTTCTAATGCATTCCGTTTATTATTAAGTTCATACGGGTACAGAAACTTAGTTGCAGCGCCCACTCGCGTAGTCTCAGGGTCTGCCACTTTAATTGACTATATTATATCTGACGATAATAGTAGCGAGAACTACGCTGAAGTTGTGGAGGAATTAATTACCGATCACTTTCCTGTGAGCACTTTAATCCCTGTTACCATAACCGCACCTTCACGCGCTCCAGTAAAACCCTTTCGACGGGATTAATTACTCTCTGTTACGAGAGAAAATTGTCGGATTTTTTAGCCATACTCAGTATGAGGGTAATGCTGATGACATATGCCAGTCTGTCGTCTCACTAATTCAAAAAGCAATAAATAAGGCTAGTGTTCACACACGCGCTGGTTATTACGATAGGCCGTTATGCCCGTGGATGACAGCTCCCATCTTGGAAATTTTGAGAGAAAAAAATTATTGGGCACGTAAGTTCAAACGGGATAATCAAAATCAGCACTTCAAAAATAAATTTAGTTATTATCGTAGTATCTCGGTTAAGATGATCCGAGAGCGTAAACGTGAATATTATTGTCAGTTAATACGGACAAGCAGTAATCCCCGTCTAGTATGGCGGATTACAAATGAGGCTATATGGGAAAGAAATTACCAAAGCAAGTACTGCCTACGACGACTGATGATCTGACCTTATTGTGCGAGCATTTTAATGGGTTCTTTGTTAACTTGGGCTCTTCACGTGGAAACTACATTGGCAGTGTCCCATGTCACACTCATAATGACAATGAGAATACGTTTGCACTGTTCGGTGTTACTTGTGACGATATTCTCGAGGCTATAAATAAGTGCTCTGATAATACTTCGCCTGGCAGTGACAATATCACTATGAAGGTAATACGGCACAATAGAGATATCCTATGTCCGGTGCTGGCTACAGTCTTTAATTCTTCTATTGCTGAGGCTCGCTACACAGCTATCTTGAAAAGTGCTAGAGTGGTACCAGTATATAAAAATGGCGACTATAATAATTTAACTAATTACCGCCCAATCTCCGTGTTAAGCGCGCTTAACATAATTTTCGAAAAAGTACTGTTCTCTAGATTGACAACTTTCTTTGAAAAACACAATATAATCAGCCCAAACCAACATGGGTTTCGCAGGTCGAGGTCCACAGTTACTGCTGTACTTTCAGCAACTGAAATTATCAACAGTACTATTAATAGAGGTGAATACTGTGTTGGCATTTTTTTAGACTTAAAGAAGGCCTTTGATACAGTTCAACACAATATCCTCCTCGCTAAATTGTCTAAATATGGTATAAGAGACCACTCTTTAGAGTTTTTCTCCAGTTACCTCAGCAATAGAACACAAACTGTATCTATTGCCGGGCACCACTATTCGTCACTCCCAATACATACTGGCGTCCCCCAGGGCTCGGCCTTGGGACCTTTGTTCTTTATTTTGTACGTAAATGACTTTCCTAGTGGAATGTCTTCAAATTGCATTATGTATGCTGATGATACGGCGTTGTTTTTTACTAGCAAATGTATAGATACAATTCGAACCAACATTGCTTCTTTTATGCCATTGCTTCTCGAATGGTTAGAAAACAATGCCCTTCTTTTCTGGCAATATAAAGTCCAAGAAATGCGGCGTAGATCCTCTTTAAAAGGCGCTGCTAACCACTTTTTTAGCTAGTAGCAAAACATAAATGATGGCCAGCTTTCTATTGTTTTCCTGGGCTCAGGTTAGTGGTAGCAGAGTTTAGTAATGGCATAATTTAGGACGCTCCGCTGGGCTTTAATTATCACCGATATGACGGCTATCCTACGTTTTCTGGCAATATAAAGTCCAAGAAATGCGGCGTAGATCCTCTTTAAAAGGCGCTGCTAACCACTTTTTTAGCTAGTAGCAAAACATAAATGATGGCCAGCTTTCTATTGTTTTGCTGGGCTCAGGTTAGTGGTAGTAGAGTTTAGTAATGGCATAATTTAGGACGCTCCGCTGGGCTTTAATTATCATCGATATGACGGCTATCCCACGTTTTCTGGCAATATAAAGTCCAAGAAATGCGGCGTAGATCCTCTTTAAAAGGCGCTGCTAACCACTTTTTTAGCTAGTAGCAAAACATAAATGATGGCCAGCTTTCTATTGTTTTCCTGGGCTCAGGTTAGTGGTATTTAGTAATGGCATAATTTAGGACGCTCCGCTGGGCTTTAATTATCACCGATATGACGGCTATCCTACGTTTTCTGGCAATATAAAGTCCAAGAAATGCGGCGTAGATCCTCTTTAAAAGGCGCTGCTAACCACTTTTTTAGCTAGTAGCAAAACATAAATGATGGCCAGCTTTCTATAGTTTTGCTGGGCTCAGGTTAGTGGTAGTAGAGTTTAGTAATGGCATAATTTAGGACGCACCGCTGGGCTTTAATTATCACCGATATGACGGCTATCCTACGTTTTCTGGCAATATAAAGTCCAAGAAATGCGGCGTAGATCCTCTTTAAAAGGCGCTGCTAACCACTTTTTTAGCTAGTAGCAAAACATAAATGATGGCCAGCTTTCTATTGTTTTCCTGGGCTCAGGTTAGTGGTAGCAGAGTTTAGTAATGGCATAATTTAGGGCGCTCCCCTGGGCTTTAATTATCATCGATATGACGGCTATCCCACGTTTTCTGGCAATATAAAGTCCAAGAAATGCGGCGTAGATCCTCTTTAAAAGGCGCTGCTAACCACTTTTTTAGCTAGTAGCAAAACATAAATGATGGCCAGCTTTCTATTGTTTTGCTGGGCTCAGGTTAGTGGTAGTAGAGTTTAGTAATGGCATAATTTAGGACGCTCCGCTGGGCTTTAATTATCACCGATATGACGGCTATCCCACGTTTTCTGGCAATATCAAGTCCAAGAAATGCGGCGCAGATCCTCTTTAAAAGGCACTGCTAACCACTTTTTTAGCTAGTAGCAAAACATAAATGATGGCCAGCTTTCTATTGTTTTGCTGGGCTCAGGTTAGTGGTAGTAGAGTTTAGTAATGGCATAATTTAGGACGCTCCGCTGGGCTTTAATTATCACCGATATGACGGCTATCCTACGTTTTCTGGCAATATAAAGTCCAAGAAATGCGGCGTAGATCCTCTTTAAAAGGCGCTGCTAACCACTTTTTTAGCTAGTAGCAAAACATAAATGATGGCCAGCTTTCTATTGTTTTGCTGGGCTCAGGTTAGTGGTAGTAGAGTTTAGTAATGGCATAATTTAGGACGCTCCGCTGGGCTTTAATTATCATCGATATGACGGCTATCCCACGTTTTCTGGCAATATAAAGTCCAAGAAATGCGGCGTAGATCCTCTTTAAAAGGCGCTGCTAACCACTTTTTTAGCTAGTAGCAAAACATAAATGATGGCCAGCTTTCTATTGTTTTCCTGGGCTCAGGTTAGTGGTATTTAGTAATGGCATAATTTAGGACGCTCCGCTGGGCTTTAATTATCACCGATATGACGGCTATCCTACGTTTTCTGGCAATATAAAGTCCAAGAAATGCGGCGTAGATCCTCTTTAAAAGGCGCTGCTAACCACTTTTTTAGCTAGTAGCAAAACATAAATGATGGCCAGCTTTCTATAGTTTTGCTGGGCTCAGGTTAGTGGTAGTAGAGTTTAGTAATGGCATAATTTAGGACGCACCGCTGGGCTTTAATTATCACCGATATGACGGCTATCCTACGTTTTCTGGCAATATAAAGTCCAAGAAATGCGGCGTAGATCCTCTTTAAAAGGCGCTGCTAACCACTTTTTTAGCTAGTAGCAAAACATAAATGATGGCCAGCTTTCTATTGTTTTCCTGGGCTCAGGTTAGTGGTAGCAGAGTTTAGTAATGGCATAATTTAGGGCGCTCCCCTGGGCTTTAATTATCATCGATATGACGGCTATCCCACGTTTTCTGGCAATATAAAGTCCAAGAAATGCGGCGTAGATCCTCTTTAAAAGGCGCTGCTAACCACTTTTTTAGCTAGTAGCAAAACATAAATGATGGCCAGCTTTCTATTGTTTTGCTGGGCTCAGGTTAGTGGTAGTAGAGTTTAGTAATGGCATAATTTAGGACGCTCCGCTGGGCTTTAATTATCACCGATATGACGGCTATCCCACGTTTTCTGGCAATATCAAGTCCAAGAAATGCGGCGCAGATCCTCTTTAAAAGGCACTGCTAACCACTTTTTTAGCTAGTAGCAAAACATAAATGATGGCCAGCTTTCTATTGTTTTGCTGGGCTCAGGTTAGTGGTAGTAGAGTTTAGTAATGGCATAATTTAGGACGCTCCGCTGGGCTTTAATTATCACCGATATGACGGCTATCCTACGTTTTCTGGCAATATAAAGTCCAAGAAATGCGGCGTAGATCCTCTTTAAAAGGCGCTGCTAACCACTTTTTTAGCTAGTAGCAAAACATAAATGATGGCCAGCTTTCTATTGTTTTCCTGGGCTCAGGTTAGTGGTAGCAGAGTTTAGTAATGGCATAATTTAGGACGCTCCGCTGGGCTTTAATTATCACCGATATGACGGCTATCCTACGTTTTCTGGCAATATAAAGTCCAAGAAATGCGGCGTAGATCCTCTTTAAAAGGCGCTGCTAACCACTTTTTTAGCTAGTAGCAAAACATAAATGATGGCCAGCTTTCTATTGTTTTCCTGGGCTCAGGTTAGTGGTAGCAGAGTTTAGTAATGGCATAATTTAAGACGCTCCGCTGGGCTGTTATCACCGATATGACGGCTATCCCACGTTTTCAGTGGCAATATAAAGTCCAAGTAATGCGGCGCAGATCCTCTTTAAAAGGCACTGCTAACCACTTTTTTAGCTAGTAGCAAAACATAAATGATGGCCAGCTTTCTATTGTTTTGCTGGGCTCAGCACTGCAAGAAAATATTCCGTTTCAAAACGGGAACGAATGCTGCTATCCGTTGATGCCAGCCAAGTGCCCGTAGTCTTCCGTTACGGCTCTGATGGTAGACGGCGAATGTACAGGAATGCACCCGTAACTGAGAGAAACGGTGTTGAGTCTGTTGTGAACTGCCAACGGCTACCACTCAGTAAATAGTACATCATCACCGAAGTGCCGTTTGGACAAGGTACTGCTATATATCAGTAAGTATAGGAAACTGTACTCGTGATGTGCCTCTTCATTACGGCAGCAATTCACTAATTATAATGACGGGGCGCTGTCCAGTAACGAAACGATGATTCCGCTTTAAAACAGGGATAAATGCTGTCAGCCATGATGCTAGCTGCTTTCCTGTTGTTTTCCTTTACAGTCCTTATAATCAATGCGAGATGTCCAGAGATTTTGTTTCATTGTTAATTGTTCAATTCTCATGTTTTGTGTGTCCAGAGAGGATAGCTTTTCAATAATAACCCTTTATTTTGGAAATTACTGGAAAGACTACAAGTAACTTGTGCATGACTTTGGTGGCGGAACATTTGACCGCTATGTATCACATGAGCTGAAAAGAAAAGAAAGTATTACTGAGCCTCCTTAGTAATAATACTTGCACAACAAATTAAATTATTTGATGAATAAAGAAATGTAATATGCTCGTAGGAAGCATTTACAACTTACATGTTCCCACTTCTTGCTATATTCATCTGCTGCCCTCACTGCCTCACACATTTATGTATGTAGCCGTCTTGATTTTTTTATGCCTGCTGGCTCCCTTCGTTCTCAGTGATACCAACCAGGTGCCTAAAATCACAACCAATTAATAAAATTTCCTTATGAGTATTCAAAATAATTGCATGAAATATTCTTAGTTTCACATGGTGTAATGGTCAGGACAAACACTCCATTTCTCTACCAACAATTCCAAATAAGTTTATGAAGAACACTACACGTCCACCACTGCAAGTGGCACAACAAATTTCTGAGCACATAGATAGGATTTTTTTTTTCATTCGTGAAACATGCTTATCAGCATAGTTCAGCATGGCAGAGACACCACCATATGTGAAGCATATGAATGTCTCAGAAAGGTTAGCAGTTGATATGGCCTCTGCTATACGTATGTGTTACATCGCCTGCTGTATTTACTGCAGTATGTATCGTACCAGCCGAGTAAATATGTAGTATAATATAAGGAGGGTTCTTGCGAGACAGGCCCGCAGATAATCTAAGCTAGAGCAATATCTAAACTTCCAAACCAGTTTTTTGTTACTCTACTACATCACGTGAGTTGCAAAATGCTATATTTTACCAGTATGTGATATGCTCTCCTACAACATTTCAATGCATGTCACAACATTTTTTTTTTATATCTGCCGTACCCAATCCAGGTAAGCCAGGCACACAGCAAATATACCTGTGAATAAATATCAGGAGTGCCTCCCACCTTCAATTGATATGCAGGGCCATGACGCTGCCATGTGTGCCACTTCCTGTCGTTGAGAGGGAAGCAGAACATTGTCTGCTTCCAATGCATCAAGTACTGTCTTGCTGAGGCTCTCCCAAGGGTAATAAATTCGTGAGAGCAGAGGCATTTGTGGGATTGGTGAAGGTGCACTCACACATGTTGACCGATCTAAACAGGAAAGCAAAACAAAAAATGGCACTTAAAGTCCAAGCAAGAGGGCAAAGTGGCATCTGGAGATGTATGCACTATACCTTGTTTCTATAGTCCATTTTTAACAATGAAAATGTCATCGAGGCATTTCTCAGCACCAGCAACCATACAGCGAAGTGATAACTCATCCACTAAATACACCTAGAAACAAATAACTGGTGTTACAAAGATTTTTAGAACAACAATGCAATTGAAGCTCATACGAGCATTATCAACGTTATAACAAAAGTGGCATACCTGTATGTCGCCTTCCTGACAAATTCGATGACCCACAGCAACTCTGATTAGCTCCTCAAGACATGTTACTGACACCAAGTTTTTCGTTTTGTGATCTCTACTCCTGATCTTCAGAAACGTCTAGTAAAAAAAGAAAGAGAAAAGGCAGCAGCATTGAGCAAGCTTTGAAAACCACACACATATATAGCAATCACTGTAGCACGCATAGGGAAATATATGTACCTCTCATATAGAACTTTCTGTGTCAGAAAACTAGAAGCTAGTAAGCGAAACCAGAAGTATTGTATATATTTGGCAAAAATTTGGTTAAACAGACTATATATACCTCCATAATCATGGTTGAGCAGTGATATTCTGGGGGAGACAACAATAGAGTTTATTACTTCATAAGCTGAATATGGATGACTGTCCATTAATTATGAGGGTCGCACACAACAATATTCACTTGTACCTGAGATTCAAGATGGTATAGCATGAGGTCTAGTAGGAAGGTTGATGGCGTTATGCGAAAAAGAAAAATTGGCATCACCTCCGGGCCAGTTTCCACAAAGATGTGTACCAGTTTCCCATAGCACAGGTTGTACTCGTCTCTGGAGACCACAAGATAGTGTCCTGTTGTATGTTGAGTCCCATGAATAGTGACTGTCGAAGCACACAAGAAGGGACTGTCAACTCACAGTGCACGATGCAATGAGGTGATGTTTTCAGCGTGCAATATGTGCTTCCTCACTGTCCACACTGCTGGCTGCAAGAAGTCAGAGAGAAAAACTTTTGAGACAATACTTTTTGTGTTGAATGTGTTGGCATTTCGTCAGGATGACACCTGGAGGAATTGGTTCTATAGTTCTTAGAAGCAGCATTACGTCCCTCTATGGTGCAAGGAACACCACTTGCAAAATCTTCATGTGATAGCAGATGGTCGAAAAGAGCTCGACGAGATGAAAATTTCTGCAGGAACAAAGTGCACCCGTATATCACCTACCAAGAGAGTGCAAAAAAGGGATCCATTTATGTACAGCCTTCAGCTGTGCGAGCAGGAAACTGTTACTGTTGAAAATTTTGACGCCGCTTTTACTAGTAAAGGTACATTTGTCTGGAAAGACTGTGAAATGTGACCTCTTTGATAAATTGTAAACTGTAGAGGATTGCAATTTTGCAGACAGGAGGCCTTCCTATAGTGCAAATGCAACAGACTTCAATGGAAAGTAGAACAGGCCATATCGGAATGATATCCACTTTGGAGATTGGGACACCTTCAGGTGAACCTTCCACAACAGAGGAATTCTGTTTACTTCAGCTCCAAGGGGGAAAATAGAGTCACAACATTTATCAATTTTTAGTGCGAGATCACAGCAAAACACAAATTATTTCAGTAGCCTCCCCCTGAATAACTGAAGGTTAGGCAACTCTTTACGTTTCTACTCATGATCCACACACAGTGATACACACAGACACTGCTCTCCTGCTGTTGCACACCGTTGCTGAAACGCGTCTGCAACGAAACAATTTTTTCAACCATGCATACAAGTGGTGCTTATTTGACTTGGCATAGTAGTGGAACAACGAAAGAGAGTTTCAACTCACCTTTGCTTTGCGGGGGTACAGTCGGCCAAAGACCAAACACTAGATGCACTTCTAAACACTTAAAACTTCACGGAGCGTCTCATGCGTCTACGAGGAAAGAATTTCGCGGGCTTCCAGTTAGCGGCTCAGGTGACAATGCTGTATTGCTCCGCGCTGCGCACTCGCTGGCGGCGAGACGCCGGCGTCCTTGAGCTTGCCACATTCATCCGAGCAAAAAGTTACGCCCGAAAATCGCGATATCATTGTCGAATCGTTTAAAAACTGTAAATATGTGCTTCGCTGAAGACATATATCGTCTTCCATATTTCTGCTAGTATAATCGTGACGTGGTCTGAACAAAATATTTCATTTTCAGCGATATTGCTCTACTCATTCCTGGAAAAGACGACGGGATAGCAACGGTTCATGTGCTGCTACGGAATTGGAGCAGCAATGAAAAAGAGAAGCTCTGGTTCCGTGGGCGCCGTTCCGTAAATTTACGGTCTTTTTTAACAGTGAGGTTAGTGGTAGCAGAGTTTAGTAATGGCATAATTTAGGACGCTCCGCTGGGCTTTAATTATCACCGATATGACGGCTAATCCACGTTTTCTGGCAATATAAAGTCCAAGAAATGCGGCGTAGCTCCTCTTTAAAAGGCGCTGCTAACCACCTTTTTTAGCTAGTAGCAAAACATAAATGATGGCCAGCTTTCTATTGTTTTGCTGGGCTCAGGTTAGTGGTAGCAGAGTTTAGTAATGGCATAATTTAGAACGCTCCGCTGGGCTTTAATTATCACCGATATGACGGCTATCCCACGTTTTCTGGCAATATAAAGTCCAAGAAATGCGGCGTAGATCCTCTTTAAAAGGCACTGCTAACCACTTTTTTAGCTAGTAGCAAAACATAAATGATGGCCAGCTTTCTATTGTTTTGCTGGGCTCAGGTTAGTGGTAGCAGAGTTTAGTAATGGCATAATTTAGGACGCTCCGCTGGGCTTTAATTATCACCGATATGACGGCTATCCTACGTTTTCTGGCAATATAAAGTCCAAGAAATGCGGCGTAGATCCTCTTTAAAAGGCGCTGCTAACCACTTTTTTAGCTAGTAGCAAAACACAAATGATGGCCAGGTTTCTATTGTTTTCCTGGGCTCAGGTTAGTGGTAGCAGAGTTTAGTAATGGCATAATTTAGGACGCTCCGCTGGACTTTAATTATCACCGATATGACGGCTATCCTACGTTTTCTGGCAATATAAAGTCCAAGAAATGCGGCGTAGATCCTCTTTAAAAGGCGCTGCTAACCACTTTTTTAGCTAGTAGCAAAACATAAATGATGGCCAGCTTTCTATTGTTTTCCTGGGCTCAGGTTAGTGGTAGCAGAGTTTAGTAATGGCATAATTTAGGACGCTCCGCTGGGCTTTAATTATCACCGATATGACGGCTATCCTACGTTTTCTGGCAATATAAAGTCCAAGAAATGCGGCGTAGATCCTCTTTAAAAGGCGCTGCTAACCACTTTTTTAGCTAGTAGCAAAACATAAATGATGGCCAGCTTTCTATTGTTTTCCTGGGCTCAGGTTAGTGGTAGCAGAGTTTAGTAATGGCATAATTTAGGACGCTCCGCTGGGCTTTAATTATCACCGATATGACGGCTATCCTACGTTTTCTGGCAATATAAAGTCCAAGAAATGCGGCGTAGATCCTCTTTAAAAGGCGCTGCTAACCACTTTTTTAGCTAGTAGCAAAACATAAATGATGGCCAGCTTTCTATTGTTTTCCTGGGCTCAGGTTAGTGGTAGCAGAGTTTAGTAATGGCATAATTTAGGACTTTCCGCTGGGCTTTAATTATCACCGATATGACGGCTATCCTACGTTTTCTGGCAATATAAAGTCCAAGAAATGCGGCGTAGATCCTCTTTAAAAGGCGCTGCTAACCACTTTTTTAGCTAGTAGCAAAACATAAATGATGGCCAGCTTTCTATTGTTTTCCTGGGCTCAGGTTAGTGGTAGCAGAGTTTAGTAATGGCATAATTTAGGACGCTCCGCTGGGCTTTAATTATCACCGATATGACGGCTATCCTACGTTTTCTGGCAATATAAAGTCCAAGAAATGCGGCGTAGATCCTCTTTAAAAGGCGCTGCTAACCACTTTTTTAGCTAGTAGCAAAACATAAATGATGGCCAGCTTTCTATTGTTTTCCTGGGCTCAGGTTAGTGGTAGCAGAGTTTAGTAATGGCATAATTTAGAACGCTCCGCTGGGCTTTAATTATCACCGATATGACGGCTATCCCACGTTTTCTGGCAATATAAAGTCCAAGAAATGCGGCGTAGATCCTCTTTAAAAGGCACTGCTAACCACTTTTTTAGCTAGTAGCAAAACATAAATGATGGCCAGCTTTCTATTGTTTTGCTGGGCTCAGGTTAGTGGTAGCAGAGTTTAGTAATGGCATAATTTAGGACGCTCCGCTGGGCTTTAATTATCACCGATATGACGGCTATCCTACGTTTTCTGGCAATATAAAGTCCAAGAAATGCGGCGTAGATCCTCTTTAAAAGGCGCTGCTAACCACTTTTTTAGCTAGTAGCAAAACACAAATGATGGCCAGGTTTCTATTGTTTTCCTGGGCTCAGGTTAGTGGTAGCAGAGTTTAGTAATGGCATAATTTAGGACGCTCCGCTGGACTTTAATTATCACCGATATGACGGCTATCCTACGTTTTCTGGCAATATAAAGTCCAAGAAATGCGGCGTAGATCCTCTTTAAAAGGCGCTGCTAACCACTTTTTTAGCTAGTAGCAAAACATAAATGATGGCCAGCTTTCTATTGTTTTCCTGGGCTCAGGTTAGTGGTAGCAGAGTTTAGTAATGGCATAATTTAGGACGCTCCGCTGGGCTTTAATTATCACCGATATGACGGCTATCCTACGTTTTCTGGCAATATAAAGTCCAAGAAATGCGGCGTAGATCCTCTTTAAAAGGCGCTGCTAACCACTTTTTTAGCTAGTAGCAAAACATAAATGATGGCCAGCTTTCTATTGTTTTCCTGGGCTCAGGTTAGTGGTAGCAGAGTTTAGTAATGGCATAATTTAGGACGCTCCGCTGGGCTTTAATTATCACCGATATGACGGCTATCCTACGTTTTCTGGCAATATAAAGTCCAAGAAATGCGGCGTAGATCCTCTTTAAAAGGCGCTGCTAACCACTTTTTTAGCTAGTAGCAAAGCATAAATGATGGCCAGCTTTCTATTGTTTTCCTGGGCTCAGGTTAGTGGTAGCAGAGTTTAGTAATGGCATAATTTAGGACTTTCCGCTGGGCTTTAATTATCACCGATATGACGGCTATCCTACGTTTTCTGGCAATATAAAGTCCAAGAAATGCGGCGTAGATCCTCTTTAAAAGGCGCTGCTAACCACTTTTTTAGCTATTAGCAAAACATAAATGATGGCCAGCTTTCTATTGTTTTCCTGGGCTCAGGTTAGTGGTAGCAGAGTTTAGTAATGGCATAATTTAGGACGCTCCGCTGGGCTTTAATTATCACCGATATGACGGCTATCCTACGTTTTCTGGCAATATAAAGTCCAAGAAATGCGGCGTAGATCCTCTTTAAAAGGCGCTGCTAACCACTTTTTTAGCTAGTAGCAAAACATAAATGATGGCCAGCTTTCTATTGTTTTCCTGGGCTCAGGTTAGTGGTAGCAGAGTTTAGTAATGGCATAATTTAGGACGCTCCGCTGGGCTTTAATTATCACCGATATGACGGCTATCCTACGTTTTCTGGCAATATAAAGTCCAAGAAATGCGGCGTAGATCCTCTTTAAAAGGCGCTGCTAACCACTTTTTTAGCTAGTAGCAAAACATAAATGATGGCCAGCTTTCTATTGTTTTCCTGGGCTCAGGTTAGTGGTAGCAGAGTTTAGTAATGGCATAATTTAGGACGCTCCGCTGGGCTTTAATTATCACCGATATGACGGCTATCCTACGTTTTCTGGCAATATAAAGTCCAAGAAATGCGGCGTAGATCCTCTTTAAAAGGCGCTGCTAACCACTTTTTTAGCTAGTAGCAAAACATAAATGATGGCCAGCTTTCTATTGTTTTCCTGGGCTCAGGTTAGTGGTAGCAGAGTTTAGTAATGGCATAATTTAGGACGCTCCGCTGGGCTTTAATTATCACCGATATGACGGCTATCCTACGTTTTCTGGCAATATAAAGTCCAAGAAATGCGGCGTAGATCCTCTTTAAAAGGCGCTGCTAACCACTTTTTTAGCTAGTAGCAAAACATAAATGATGGCCAGCTTTCTATTGTTTTCCTGGTCTCAGGTTAGTGGTAGCAGAGTTTAGTAATGGCATAATTTAGGACGCTCCGCTGGGCTTTAATTATCACCGATATGACGGCTATCCTACGTTTTCTGGCAATATAAAGTCCAAGAAATGCGGCGTAGATCCTCTTTAAAAGGCGCTGCTAACCACTTTTTTAGCTAGTAGCAAAACATAAATGATGGCCAGCTTTCGATTGTTTTCCTGGGCTCAGGTTAGTGGTAGCAGAGTTTAGTAATGGCATAATTTAGGACGCTCCGCTGGGCTTTAATTATCACCGATATGACGGCTATCCTACGTTTTCTGGCAATATAAAGACCAAGAAATGCGGCGTAGATCCTCTTTAAAAGGCGCCGCTAACCACTTTTTTAGCTAGTAGCAAAACATAAATGATGGCCAGCTTTCTATTGTTTTCCTGGGCTCAGGTTAGTGGTAGCAGAGTTTAGTAATGGCATAATTTAGGACGCTCCGCTGCGCTTTAATTATCACCGATATGACGGCTATCCCACGTTTTCAGTGGCAATATAAAGTCCAAGTAATGCGGCGCAGATCCTCTTTAAAAGGCACTGCTAACCACTTTTTTAGCTAGTAGCAAAACATAAATGATGGCCAGCTTTCTATTGTTTTCCTGGGCTCAGGTTAGTGGTAGCAGAGTTTAGTAATGGCATAATTTAGGACGCTCCGCTGGGCTTTAATTATCACCGATATGACGGCTATCCTACGTTTTCTGGCAATATAAAGTCCAAGAAATGCGGCGTAGATCCTCTTTAAAAGGCGCCGCTAACCACTTTTTTAGCTAGTAGCAAAACATAAATGATGGCCAGCTTTCTATTGTTTTCCTGGGCTCAGGTTAGTGGTAGCAGAGTTTAGTAATGGCATAATTTAGGACGCTCCGCTGGGCTTTAATTATCACCGATATGACGGCTATCCTACGTTTTCTGGCAATATAAAGTCCAAGAAATGCGGCGTAGATCCTCTTTAAAAGGCGCCGCTAACCACTTTTTTAGCTAGTAGCAAAACATAAATGATGGCCAGCTTTCTATTGTTTTCCTGGGCTCAGGTTAGTGGTAGCAGAGTTTAGTAATGGCATAATTTAGGACGCTCCGCTGCGCTTTAATTATCACCGATATGACGGCTATCCCACGTTTTCAGTGGCAATATAAAGTCCAAGTAATGCGGCGCAGATCCTCTTTAAAAGGCACTGCTAACCACTTTTTTAGCTAGTAGCAAAACATAAATGATGGCCAGCTTTCTATTGTTTTCCTGGGCTCAGGTTAGTGGTAGCAGAGTTTAGTAATGGCATAATTTAGGACGCTCCGCTGGGCTTTAATTATCACCGATATGACGGCTATCCTACGTTTTCTGGCAATATAAAGTCCAAGAAATGCGGCGTAGATCCTCTTTAAAAGGCGCTGCTAACCACTTTTTTAGCTAGTAGCAAAACATAAATGATGGCCAGCTTTCGATTGTTTTCCTGGGCTCAGGTTAGTGGTAGCAGAGTTTAGTAATGGCATAATTTAGGACGCTCCGCTGGGCTTTAATTATCACCGATATGACGGCTATCCTACGTTTTCTGGCAATATAAAGACCAAGAAATGCGGCGTAGATCCTCTTTAAAAGGCGCCGCTAACCACTTTTTTAGCTAGTAGCAAAACATAAATGATGGCCAGCTTTCTATTGTTTTCCTGGGCTCAGGTTAGTGGTAGCAGAGTTTAGTAATGGCATAATTTAGGACGCTCCGCTGCGCTTTAATTATCACCGATATGACGGCTATCCCACGTTTTCAGTGGCAATATAAAGTCCAAGTAATGCGGCGCAGATCCTCTTTAAAAGGCACTGCTAACCACTTTTTTAGCTAGTAGCAAAACATAAATGATGGCCAGCTTTCTATTGTTTTCCTGGGCTCAGGTTAGTGGTAGCAGAGTTTAGTAATGGCATAATTTAGGACGCTCCGCTGGGCTTTAATTATCACCGATATGACGGCTATCCTACGTTTTCTGGCAATATAAAGTCCAAGAAATGCGGCGTAGATCCTCTTTAAAAGGCGCCGCTAACCACTTTTTTAGCTAGTAGCAAAACATAAATGATGGCCAGCTTTCTATTGTTTTCCTGGGCTCAGGTTAGTGGTAGCAGAGTTTAGTAATGGCATAATTTAGGACGCTCCGCTGGGCTTTAATTATCACCGATATGACGGCTATCCTACGTTTTCTGGCAATATAAAGTCCAAGAAATGCGGCGTAGATCCTCTTTAAAAGGCGCCGCTAACCACTTTTTTAGCTAGTAGCAAAACATAAATGATGGCCAGCTTTCTATTGTTTTCCTGGGCTCAGGTTAGTGGTAGCAGAGTTTAGTAATGGCATAATTTAGGACGCTCCGCTGCGCTTTAATTATCACCGATATGACGGCTATCCCACGTTTTCAGTGGCAATATAAAGTCCAAGTAATGCGGCGCAGATCCTCTTTAAAAGGCACTGCTAACCACTTTTTTAGCTAGTAGCAAAACATAAATGATGGCCAGCTTTCTATTGTTTTCCTGGGCTCAGGTTAGTGGTAGCAGAGTTTAGTAATGGCATAATTTAGGACGCTCCGCTGGGCTTTAATTATCACCGATATGACGGCTATCCTACGTTTTCTGGCAATATAAAGTCCAAGAAATGCGGCGTAGATCCTCTTTAAAAGGCGCCGCTAACCACTTTTTTAGCTAGTAGCAAAACATAAATGATGGCCAGCTTTCTATTGTTTTCCTGGGCTCAGGTTAGTGGTAGCAGAGTTTAGTAATGGCATAATTTAGGACGCTCCGCTGCGCTTTAATTATCACCGATATGACGGCTATCCCACGTTTTCAGTGGCAATATAAAGTCCAAGTAATGCGGCGCAGATCCTCTTTAAAAGGCACTGCTAACCACTTTTTTAGCTAGTAGCAAAACATAAATGATGGCCAGCTTTCTATTGTTTTCCTGGGCTCAGGTTAGTGGTAGCAGAGTTTAGTAATGGCATAATTTAGGACGCTCCGCTGGGCTTTAATTATCACCGATATGACGGCTATCCTACGTTTTCTGGCAATATAAAGTCCAAGAAATGCGGCGTAGATCCTCTTTAAAAGGCGCCGCTAACCACTTTTTTAGCTAGTAGCAAAACATAAATGATGGCCAGCTTTCTATTGTTTTCCTGGGCTCAGGTTAGTGGTAGCAGAGTTTAGTAATGGCATAATTTAGGACGCTCCGCTGGGCTTTAATTATCACCGATATGACGGCTATCCTACGTTTTCTGGCAATATAAAGTCCAAGAAATGCGGCGTAGATCCTCTTTAAAAGGCGCCGCTAACCACTTTTTTAGCTAGTAGCAAAACATAAATGATGGCCAGCTTTCTATTGTTTTCCTGGGCTCAGGTTAGTGGTAGCAGAGTTTAGTAATGGCATAATTTAGGACGCTCCGCTGCGCTTTAATTATCACCGATATGACGGCTATCCCACGTTTTCAGTGGCAATATAAAGTCCAAGTAATGCGGCGCAGATCCTCTTTAAAAGGCACTGCTAACCACTTTTTTAGCTAGTAGCAAAACATAAATGATGGCCAGCTTTCTATTGTTTTCCTGGGCTCAGGTTAGTGGTAGCAGAGTTTAGTAATGGCATAATTTAGGACGCTCCGCTGGGCTTTAATTATCACCGATATGACGGCTATCCTACGTTTTCTGGCAATATAAAGTCCAAGAAATGCGGCGTAGATCCTCTTTAAAAGGCGCCGCTAACCACTTTTTTAGCTAGTAGCAAAACAGAAATGATGGCCAGCTTTCTATTGTTTTGCTGGGCTCAGGTTAGTGGTAGCAGAGTTTAGTAATGGCATAATTTAAGACGCTCCGCTGGGCTGTTATCACCGATATGACGGCTATCCCACGTTTTCAGTGGCAATATAAAGTCCAAGTAATGCGGCGCAGATCCTCTTTAAAAGGCACTGCTAACAATGCGGAGACGCCAGACAGAAATTATTGTCTGTTATTTTTCCCCTGTCTCGGGCACGACCGTGGTCTCGGTCATTATGAACCAGCTAGTCTAGTGCCTATCGACGGCTAACAACTTTTAAAACTAAGCAAGGCATAAATTATGGCCAACTTTCTATTGTTTTAATTGCTTTGCTCAGGTCAGTGGTACCAGAGTTTAGTACCAGGCTTTTGGTGGTGATGAAAATGAGTGCACTATTTATCGCGCTTCACTGGGCTATTATCACCGATATGGCAGCTATCGAACCTTATCAGTGGCATTATGAAGTCCAAGAACTTTGGCACAGGTACACTCTTTCAAGCGCACTGCTAATCACTTTTTTAACTAGTAGGAAAGCATAGATTATGGCCAACGTTCTATTGTCTTGCTGGGCTCAGGTCACTGGTAGCAGAACACTTACAGAACGGAGCATAGAACCTTAAAAGGCAATATTCTGCTGTCGGCACCACAGCACCTGAAGTAGTAAACTAACTGCATGCAAACTCAAGAAGCATGTAAGATAGAAACATGGCACGTGTCGAAAAAGCCAGATTGGTGCAGGAATAGACCTCTCCCTTTTTACAAACACATGATGTCAGAATGTACAACAGTGCCACCAACTTGGTAGACTGGAACTATTATACTAAAACATCAATAAGTCACAAGAAAGCCACATTTAAATATAGCTTTTCATATTGTGAGTTTCTTATGCAATTCCTCATAAATTGTATATGGCCTTGAAAGATGGAAGTCATGTATGTATTTGTCCGTTCTATGTGTTCCAGCCTCAGAACATCAGTTCCCTCATGTTGTATGGCCTTGTTCTGCTCCATTCTACCTGCAGCCCTATCTTTTCAGTAGCCCTTTCTAAAGGTGGCTACCAGACTCTTCCATCTTCTGGAGCCTGAAAGACACCATTTTCTCTCGAAGTGCATGTGGTGTTTCTATACAAAGCAAGTGAGAACAACAACAACAACTTTATTTTCGGCCTTGGAGAGTGGGGAGTTTCATCGCAACAGGCGATACTCTACCCCAGTGCTTGGTGGAATGGGGGGAATAAAATAACGAGCCCCTTTACAATAACGATCGAAGTCCGATGGTGTCCTAAGTGAGAACTAAGTAAGTCGTCATAACAAATCACATTCCGCAGAGGATTACGACATTGACTTTCGAGACGATGCAACCAACACTTGGGTGGAGCCTTTTCCTTTCCATGGTGGATGGGAACTCGAATAAAGACACCAAAGCGACTAAACACGTGACCCCATTTTTGTGTACCATTAATACAAAGAAGCGACCCTCGACCTTCGTGAAGGAGTACGGCTTTGCGAAAGAGCTGTGTTCTCCGTCCGCACTGTTTCAGTTTCGCTATGCCTGCCAACGTCATGATTACGTCGCCGTTTCTTCGGTAGAGGTCTATTCCAAGATAAAGGAGATGTCCCGGGAGGGTGGGGAGTGGGAAATTTGGGTATCTTTTTTGATCTCGGAAAGAAGGGAGGGCTGCGTTAGTAATCTGTCTCTTGGTCTTTCGGGCAGGGACAGGGAAATTCTTAGATCTTTTGAACGTGTCGTTCGTGTATAATAAAAATTTGGCGTTAATGCACTATCTGTGTGTTCTGTTCATTTTCTCATATTCGGTTTTAGCACTTTTAATTTGTGAAGAAGAAATGAAAACCAAAAGAAAGTGACCATATCGCTGGCACCAAAGCAATGAAAATGAGTAATGTTCCAGTGTGCTGCACAGTATGCAACAAAAATCACAGATACTGAAAAAAAAAGAAAAAGAAACTGAGCGTAGTACCCATTTAATAGGCACTGATGATAACATTGGTTGCAAAGTGGTGAATAATGGTAAGTTTTATAACATTCAACAGGGTTCAAAACTGCTGTAAGATTCAATCCAGGAAAACAAGCATGGAACCTCTTTAAAATACACTATTCAACCACTGGAATCATTCGTATCCAAACTATGAACAATGCCAAATTTTATAACATTGCATAGAGCTCAAAACAGCAGTAAATATCGGCAGTGTGAAGGCTTGAGGCAGGCAATAGCTTGCAATAGCTTGAAATGAGAAATTTAATGTGTAAACAAGTGTACATTACATAGAAACAGGTTCTGCAACATGAACTGCATGCTTTTAGCATCTACAGGCACAAGACAGTAAAATCTACACACGATGAACAATATACCCTGTTCAAACTGGAAGCACAGCACTAGCAAAACTTTAACAATGTTGCTCAATATGCAGAATAAGAAGAGGTCTTGGCACTGCTATAATACTTGTTTCCACCTGGGGGAGGGTGCCACGTGCAAAACTAGTCATCTGGTGACTCTTGGGCAGAGCAGTTCCGAGGGGTGGGAAGGGGGTGAGATGGGCAGCCGCTCCAGGTGCCAGGGTGGTGCCGGACACTGGGTACCCAGGAGCTAAGTTGTGCAATAAAGCAAGACCCAGCGGATTCTTAGAGCTCTGAAGAGAAACTTTTTCGGAGGTATTGAAACGTTTTTTAGACGTTTTTAGTGTGGCTCTGGAAAGCGGAGGACGCTTCATGCCTGTCCTGCCCCAGGCGGATATTCACCTTGTACGGTCTCTGCTCTTGGGCATTTCCTGTTCCCCCTTTATGCCATTGGAATTCTTTCACACATTACCCTTCCCGAAGTATACAAGTATACTTCCATATTGCCATAAAATGTGGCACGTTTGCTCGGGCCAAAGATACATACAAGACATGGTAGTTCTAGCGGTATGTATAGCCATGACCTTCAAAGAGAAAATGCCCTGGCTGTGCTGCAGGTTACCACAGAATGGCACTTCATGACTAGCAGTGGTGAATGCTTACCCCACAGTTGGCACATGGTAGGAGCTGTTTTGTGCTAAAAACACCCATCAGTATATATCATGGGCAGTCAATATCAGTATGCAATCACAAATGCATCATGAAAGCGAAGCTGTACTTCCTCCCCAAAGAGTGCATCTTTGGGATGTTTCTTGAACATATATACCGTATTTTCACGCGTATTAGCCATGGCTTATGCGCGATTTTTCTATTTTGCGGACGCTCTGCGGCTTATCCACGGGTGCGGCTTATCTGATGGCTATTTTTCCCTGGTATTTTCCCCATACCCGGGATTAAACGAAAGGGCCGACAGTACCTCATGTTTTTCGGAACAGGACCGCCCTGCCAGTGCACGAACAATACCGAACAGGGGCGGGTCCACATTCGAGTGGACTGACCTTACGAATGCATTCCCCCACGCATCTTTAACAATAGGGCGACAGTGATTAACGTCTCCTGGAACCCCACTAACTCGTCAATCCACCAGAAACTCGCATCAAGGGCACAATCCGATCTTAATAGAACACTAGAACTGATCTCCTTTGTTATACATCATGTCTACACCTGAATGTGGACCACAGGGTTGATGGCCTTCCCTACAGTCTCCTTTGTCGGCAGACCCACAGGAAGGGTTCAATACACCTGACATCGGGATAGGACGTGGTCAGCTAAGCGTCAGCTCTCATTTGACCTGAGCAGCAGCATTGGTGGACACGGGCACGGCAGTTACAGGTAAGGCATGGCTCGAACGCGGAGTCACAGCTACGACAACGGCTTCAAACTAAAAGTCGTCGACGTCGCGGACCAGTACGGGAACAGGGCAGCTGGCAGGGAGTACGGCGTCGACGAGCGTTGAGAGTCTCTATTGATTTTTTTTGTGTGTGTGCATCACTGGTTTAGCGCACAAAGCAGTCGCGTCGTATTACCCGCGGCTTATCTGCGAGTGCGGCTTATCTGAAAAAACATTTTCAAAATGTATCTAAAAACGAGTCCTGCGGCTTATCTGCGGTGCGGCTAATACGCGTGAAAATACGGTAATTTGCTTGGCTGTCAGAGTATAAAACCCTTATTCAATGCAAAGTAATTGTATCAATTGAAACACTTAGTGATGACAGATACTGAGAAGGGGTCAGGACATTTGACCAATTGCTTTGCTCCCTTGCTGTAGGAAATGACTCTCTGCAGCCAATAAGGGCACTCGTATGATACGCATATCACAAGATGCCAGAAGGAGCTCGAAGAGATTGCCGCTACTGTGTGCACTCTTGTTCAGGTTACTTTCCATGCTCCTTTACGGGAACACTGTTGTGGTATGTTTCATAAACTGATTTTTAAACAAATGTACAAGTGATCAGAGAAAAAATTAATGCCGCTCATCTTTTTAAAAGTAATTGCTCGCTGGATGTCAAAAGGTACTGAAAAACTCGAAGCTGCATGGTGCCTGGGGTCAAAGAGTCCCCAGACTTACTGGAATAACACAGCTAATGAACGAGTATGTTTGCTTTTCGAGAAACCTCATTACTTGTACTCAGATGGAAATGTCATGATTAACACCGTGTTCCTAATTTGATTACTTGCAGAGGTTGGGCCACACTGTGGACATAACCTGTCGCGTCTCCTGGAGCAACGTAAGTCAAAATTTTATCGCCTAAAGTTCTGTTTAAGTAAATCAGAGTGCTGTTCAGCTATCAGCTTGGCAAGTGTTCGTTCAGATGCAATGTTGGACCACTTACTGCCGAGACACATGTCGTGCTGAGCTTGAGGCAAGTCTGTGCTACAATCGACTGGGTGGTATACATGTATCAGTCCAGGGTCAGGAGCTCGTACAACAGTTAGGTTTGATCGAACAACGCGATCGTAAAGATCCACGTCTTCTTTACCCCACCCCTGGATCGACACATCCAAACCCCCAACGGCTTCCAAGTCAGCGTGGAAGATTGCCACAATGCCGAAGCCAAACTGTCTCCAATAACCAGAGTCATTGTCTATTGTCATGTCAGATATACCGCTGACATTGGGGTCGTACTGGCTGAACACAATTGGGAAATAGACCGTTTTTCCAAGTACTGTGTTCCACCTGACACGGCGAAGCACAGCGTCATTGAACACCATGTCCACGTCTATGAAAAAGAGGAGGTCTTGCGAGGAAAACAGTCCAGCGCCGAGTTGCAGTGCCGACGCTCGAGCAAAATTTCCCGGAGCGGCAATCACTTTAATTTTTTCGCCGTCGTACTCATCACCTAGCATCTCGAAAGCAACCGTTTTGGCATCAAAGTCATCTTCGTCAGCAGAGTCTTGGAACTGGACAACCACCAAGACAATGTCCTCTGAACTGTGCAGGCACACATCGCGAAAAACACCCAAAAATCTTTCGTAAGTTGATTTCCTTCCAGATAGGGGAAGAATCATGTGAACTGGCCGTTGCATATCTTCCTGACTAGGAGTGATATCCCTGATTTGAAGCTGAGAAAACGCTTGCTGAATGTATGCGTGCCGACGAACAGGAAGGGTCATCTTTCTTCCTTTGTACTTGCGGTACGTTAGCAACAGATCTAGGATGTAGTCAGCACCATGGAGGGGATCAACACGAACGTATCCATACAGAATGTCTTTGAATTCGATGACGCGTCCACGTTGTTTTGAGAACCGGTTGGTCAGCTCCATGAGGTCGCTGATGACGTTGTTGACACTGACCTCGTAGTGAGTCTCAAATCGACGTCTCGGGTTTGTGACCTGTCAATCATATTGGACATCAAAAGCCCCCTAAGGGTTCAGCCACAATAGTGGAGCATTGCTACATGGAGACTTTGTGAAGTATCGCAGTAGTGTTCCAAAAGTAGAGAATTTGGCTTACCTGGGCAGAATAAATGTTTTTCGAAAAGAAATCCCATGTGAGGATGTCTTGAATATCATGCGGAAAGAACTTTGTCATCGAGGGCATTTCGGAGAGTGCGGACGAGCTGTTCAAAATGCTTGTACACCAGGGTGCAGACGCCTGCATGAAGTATGAGGGTCAGCATTGATTATGAAATGGTGAAAGAGTGTTGAAGGCATATTAGAGGACTTCTCAAAAGAGCAAGGATGGGACATTTAACAGCGCTCGAAACCCTGTTTCTAGCACACACATGGCTCCCACAAAATTTTGTAAACAAAATCCAAGGGTCTGTCAAGGACCTCTCAAGGCTCAGCCATAATTTTATGTAGGATGTAATACACAGTTTACGGCCAGGGCTTCAACATTTCACAGAAAAAAAGAAAATACACTTACAACCGACAGGTATCGCATGGGAGAAAACACAGGGACTACACAATAATGATCAATTCCCAAACATGACTGATGATTCCTGAATAATAAAGATCATAGTACAGTACACAAAATTGTTCAATACAAGAGAGGGCTCTGTTCATTTCTCGCTGGTGATCCCATTTGCAAAGAGTGCCAACTCCTGTGGTTGAAACTATAGTTTTGTACTATAGTTAAATTATAATTATGATTCTGGGTAAGTGAAATTATTTGCACTAGCAGTTCCATGAGAACAAGAAAAAGATGCAAAATCAAGGGTTTTCAAGGACCGTTGGAAAATTCCAAGGTTTCCAAGACCTTGAAAATGATATTTTAAAATTCTTGGTATTCAGGGGTTTAAAGAACCAGTGGGAACCATGACGCACAATATTCTCACTATGTGATGTACCGTGACATTGCAATCAAATTTACAAGAAATACGGAGAAAGCTGTCATTGGCAGTAGTGAGCGGGGGTAAGAAACTTCCTACACCCTAAGGTGCACATCCCTGGTGCACGCCCTGATGTGTGTGTGTGTGTGTGTGGGGGGGGGGGGGGGTATGCCCACACCCACTGCTAAGTCATTGGCCCAACCCGATCTCCTTGGCTGACATCAGCAGACCTGCATGGCATCATGCCAGCACGGGGAGCAGCTAAAAGCTATCATCAGCCAACGAAAATTTGTATTTTACTGGTGCTGCAACAGTGCTTCTGCCACACCAGACGACAGCATGAGTAAGGCCCCGAGTTTTCCGCGATTCAACGAAATGTCGCGGAATCTGGAATTCATTGCGGAATCCTTCGTTTGGCATGGAATCCCTTATTCTCAAGGTTGTGTGGATACTGGAGTTCTCGAATTCGAATCGAATATCACTCACTCGAAGTACTCAATTCGCGAATCGAATACCCAATATTCGGGTCTCCGAATATTCGACTGTTCGCCGAATCTGAACGACACCTCCCGAGAGCGGGCTTCACCTGACGCTTCCCTGCATGAGGTGAAGCCTGTTTTACAAAATTGCACATGCTGCAGGACCAACACAGACAGCTTCTAGTGTAGCTTAAAATAACATTAGCCTAAGTTTGTTGTGCATACTTGACCTGAGGAAGCGGTGGTGTCCCTCCCGTGTGCAGTCTAGCATGGCACGAGGGGAGTTTGATTTGACGTCTGGGAGGTTGCCTTTAAAAAGTTGAGACTCTTACATAATGGCTACAGCCCAGGAACAAAAAAGTTGTTGTAAGATGTAACTTTCCCAGGGCATGTTTTGTAAACCCCTTCCTATAAAGTTATTATAAACTGTAGATGTTGAAAGATTTTTGAGCAGGTATAAAATGACTGCAGGCGACAGACTACATCAAAGGAGAACAGAAGATATTATGTATGTAATGCTGAGCCACAAGTGCTTTGAACCTGCAATTTTATAAAAGATTTTTTGTTTGTACATTATCCAAGAAAATGAAGTTTTTCCTGTTTGAACCAGCCGGTGACTCCTTGCCGCGGAAAATCGCAGAATTTACAAGTTGGTGCCGCAGGAGTTTGAATTTGCCACAGCAGAAAACTAGGGGCCTTAAGCACGAGTCACCCGACACCGGTGACACCACATTGTGACTGCAAACAGCATGAAGTGACGTTGTTTGTTGTTTCAGCAGCATTGAGTATGAGATGCAACACACCTAGTTTGCAGAAAATGCAAAGATTGCACAGCCACGTGCACAGAATGCTACTCTGAAGAACATCAGGAGCCACTGTGTTTTTCACCGTCAACAATATCACCCCTGGTGGTGAAACTCCCCATTCATCATCTCAGAAATAAAGTTGTTGTTGTTCACTGTCTGTCAGCTACAATTTTTTTACAATACTCGTGCACTACACTGCATGCCCCACCTCTAGTGGTGATGTGCATCCTTCGTAAGCTTCTGCTGCAGCACGCATTTCCCGCAGCAGCTGAAGAGTGCGATGACGAAGTTCCTGCGCCTTAAATCCGAGAAAGTATGCATGCACCCTGTACATCTCCATGGGGTCCTTGATTGGGTGAAGGGTGAGAGCACGATGAACCTCCCTGCGCCGTACCCTTCCCTTCAGTGCAACCTCACCAAAGAAGTTGTGATAGAAGATTGTCTGCATCTGTAAACAAGCACATCTCATTGTCAAAGGGGGCAGATATCTTGCTAGAGAATGGTGGGGTACACACAGCCATGGATCTAGTAGGGTTGGGGTGGGTGAGTCTGGGTGCCCTGAAACACCCACCCACCCCGATTTCTGTTGGTGCCGTACACTTCAGTTGATCAAATACAGTGTGCACAGCAAGCTGTCCAAGCCTAGACCCAGACAACCCCCACGGATCAGAAAAATCCTCGACCTGCCTATCTAGGGTGGCACAGTGCCAAGCAAACAAAGCAAAACGACATGTATAGTCATATGTTCTTGTTGCAATATCAATGTCAATGCTTTTCAATATAAGTGCATATCAATGTTTTTCCTGCTCAAACTGAACACTGGTGAAAATGTTTATTCTTTATTGTATAACACGAAAAATGTTACTTCTCTGATCCAACAGGGAGCATATTCTGTACATGCTATAATGCATAAGCGCAGAGTTTATCCATAAACACAGAGTTTACATTAAAATGAGCATTTGCGACATTTGGAGGCACAGGTACACAGGATACAATATCTGCTTTCCAACAAGTCTGCCGTTCAAAAGCGCTGTGTGAATATTCGAATTTTTCAAATACCAAAGCAAATAACTGTGTATTCGAATCAAATTCCGAATGGAATATGAAACCCCATATTCGAATAGCTCCGAATCTGCATGCGTGAGCACAAAAATACCACAAAAGAAGGTACGCAACTAAGCGATCACTGCTTCTCGCATGTTATCTGCTATACCTTGTAGCGCTTTTAGCACAATGAAACTACAACGAGGTGCCGGCACACTACGTTTCCTTAACCCTGTAAAAAGACACTTTGCTTTTCACGTCTCTGCAGTGCTTCCGTGGACCGGTATTCACCCACGGCGTCTCGCAGTAGTCAATGTGCGGTGAATGTTGCTTGCAGAAAGAAACCACTCATGTCGTTTTTAATGGATGTGGTTGCTGGAACGCTACATACCAAACTTTGAGAAGTCTTTCATAGTGAAGCCGCTTTGAAGTGTGCTGAATGGTTTAGTTTTCTTAGAAGGGGCACTAAGGTGCAAAAATTTCGCCTTGTAGAATGGAAGACGCGGTTACGGTGACAGCTATGCAAAAGTATCTGGGTTCATCTGTTGCGTCATTCGCTTGCATTTAAGCGCAACGAAAACCGCAATAGATGATTTCCCTCTTCTCTCCTCCTTAAAGAGATTGTTTGCTCTCCAAGCATCAACTACAGTCGCCGTCCGATTTTTCGGACTCGGCGGGGATCGCGTAAGAGTCAGAATATTCAAGCAGTCCGAAAAAACGAATTTCGCTTCAAAATAAACTTTACTAAGCCCTAGTAGGCTGAAAAAATTTGTCGATGCTTTCCCGAAGCGACATTTCGTCACTAAGTACACTGACAGAGGCACCGCCGTCATCAAGGCCGCAAGTCGGCTTCACCTAACGCATGCGTGCTGTAGGTGAAGCTCGCTTTACAGCGCTGTCGCGTGGCTCGCGGGCGGACAGCACGTGCTGCTGGGCCGTTGGACAAAAACAAAGACGCAAAAGCGCTACGAGAGGAATGAAAATCAACAATCATCACTGCCTATTTTTTTGCCTCAATAGTTTAGTTGGTTGATTTCTTTTGATACGAATTTCAGATGATACCAATGTTTTCCGTCACCCCATGAGAGAAATTCGCGGGTTGGGCAAACAGAGTTCGAAATATCGAGCGACGGAGCAGCACGGCGTCCGAAATTTTGGACGTTCTTATATACCACCTCTATGGGACCCGCGGCCGTTCCGCGAACGAGTCCGAATAATCGAGCATGTCCGAAAAATCGGTCGGCGACTGTAGTTGATTTCTGTCGCAAACGATACTGTATTTCAAACTTTATCAGATCCGCGCGTTAGTTTGCCGCTGCTCTAGCGGTATCATTTGATACAGGGATCCGAAAGCAACAAGATCCACGCAAGTAGGCTGTCCTGTGGAGAAGGAGTGCGCTGGAGAAAAATGGAACGTCTAGAGGAAGTGCTGTTTTGGCGGTTCTCCGTGATCAAGCCCCCTCCTATCCCCAGCTTCTCGCCAGGAAATGTCACGCGAGCCATCCCCCCCCCCCCCCGTAATACGCTCCTCCCCTGGCGCCCAGCTGCGCTGCCGATGCTCCAATGAAAATACTTAAAACTCTGTGTCAAACTTAAAGGGACGGTCGCATCCAGAAACTCACCTATGAAACCGATACCAGTGTGTTCGGCATTGGCCAACAGTCTACCTGGCTAATTTTTTCATTCCAAAAGTGCTTAGATAATAACAAAACGAATTTTAAAGATCAGCGCTGCCTCCGTGGCTGCAGCAGCTCCAGCAGCATGACGTCGCTCTGTAAACAAAGGAGTGAGAGGGTGGCGTGCAGAGGAGGAAAGGCGCCGTCCAGACGCCCTGTAATTCTACGAGATGCTCGCACGGCCATGGCATTCCTTTTCTCAAAGGCGTGCCACTATTGGCCAGTTACAGAATGGCATTTTCTCGTTTTTCCAGAGAGGGAATTCCGGCATACCCTCAATATCTGTCGTCTGCTCTCGTCATGTATGCCGCCAAATGACAGTGAAAAAAAGTGAGGAATTAAATGACACAATAGTTTCGAAATTCACTGGAACGGATGCGACCGCCCCTTTAAAACTCGTCCATTTCGAATAAAAGGGATTAACAAGGAGTTGTTAATTGTCTATTGCACATGTTCAGCATGTTTTTTCCTGTTTCGTTGGGGAGCAAACTATCCCTTTATGAGGCACAACAGTCTGTGCGGAAAGGGTGTTCAATCATCACAGGAAACTATGTGTGGAGACTGATGGGAGGTCACCCTGCACTGTCACGCCCTTGAGAAGGAGAGAAGAGGGAAAGTGCAAATAGTGGTTTCCCGTTCCCTTTTGTATTGCTGTCAAGGTAACGGTAAGGCATCTTTCATTCCGCGAGGAGAAATGTTTTATACTTTAGTGCCCCTCTAAGATAGCGTCGAATACCACAACTACATTTGTGAATCACCTGCACCAGTATCTGGTGGCAATTCTTTTGCACTTCATTTTCACTGTGCCTGTATTCAGTTTGATAATGTAACTATTTGCTTCGTATTTGCTTTGGTTTTAAAATGGCTACTCGCGTACCCTTACGGTACATGATTTCCACAATTTCCCTCGCATGGCTTCCCTTTCACGGTGCATACCTCGTAAGACCAAGTGCAGGGAATACCGACGAACCGCCTGACACAGCGGCCCACCTCCACATCCTCATGAGTAGAATAAAGGTTCTTGAGGCAGTAGGACACATGGGGTGCTAGGCGACGCAAAGTTTCCCTGCTGAATAAGACTCCTGGACCTCCCATGCAGAAATTCTCATCTGGCTCCAAGCTCAGTTGTCCAAACTCCTCCTTGTTCCCCAAGCCTGCCTGTCCAATGTACTGTGGACGACCTGAGAGATTAAAAAATGTGTTGCAATAAACGTTGAACAAAGAAGTAAAAGGCAAGTGATATAGTGTAATGAACTTGTAGGTAACATTTCCTTGAGTATGAGAAGAAGACACAAAGACCTTCATGTCTTTTCCTTATAATCGAGGAAATGTTGTCAACAACATTGGTGTACATACCCATACACTATACATAGGGCCAGAAGTTTTCGGTTTTAACCCTATTTCTCCCTGTTTGTACCCCCCGAATGCAATTATCAGACTTCGGGTTAAACCCCATATTTGCGCCCCGACGATGTCAGTAAAACCCGAGAAACCGACCAAACACAGAACATAGAGGAGGGCGCAAGCTAACCGGCCAGTCTCAATCCGTGTCGAGCCGAGCGACAAGTCAATCCAATCCAATATCTGATTTGCGCATGTGCACCAAGCGGCGGGCTTTCTGCGTTCTCCCCGGTTGTGGATGCGTCACGCATCAGTGTCGGACGCTTTCGGTCACACTTATCACACGAACTTCGTTCAGTTTCGCAACGTGCACCTTTGTGTGACGCCTATTCTTGGGATCAAAGCCTGCTGTCCTGATGGGCAGACCAAAGAAGACAGCCCACGACTGGGCGAGGGAGTACTCAGATCTTGAGGTTAAGAAGAAGGCGTGCCTAGACGCTTTTCAGGACTCCGGTGAAATGCCCTGCGGAATTCACGTTGGTCTGCAAGTACTGCTGCTTGGAGATTTTGCCAGATCCAGCAAAAAAGCCTTATGATCGCATCAGAGAGCACGTGGCGTCGGCACGGCACGGTAAATTGAAAGCGGACTTTTGCAGAGCTCTGACTGACAAATGGAATGCCACATGCATGAGGAACCTAACAGAACTTGAAAGGGGCCAAGTCACGCAGAACGAAACATGGAAGCAATCCTTGATCCTCGACCCCCATCAGAAGCAAGCTGCTAGCCAAGAGTTCGAATCATACCAGAGCTTCTTTTCACTTGTAACTGACCCTGCATCTGTGCAAGAAGAATTTTGTCTTTACTTAAAGGAAGACATCCCAACAAATGATGGCCTGGGCATCATGGAATACTGGGTGAAGAACACAAAGTACCCTAATCTGAGGTCAGCAGCTCTGAGCTTACTGCGTATCCCTAATGGGAGTTGAGCGCACCTTCAGCCAGCTGTGTTACGTTCAGAGGCCTGACCGTTCGTCAATGGGTGCAGAGACATTGAGGATGGCAATGATGCTGTATGTTAACAAAGGAGGGTAACTACAGATGACATCATATTAACAATTGTATCTTCATTCCTTTGAATTTTTAAAACATTTTGAGAGAGTACATGTGTTACCATGTCATAGCTGTGTTGTAAGGTTTTGCTGTTGTATTAGAAGCATTGAAGTGATGCATTTAAGAAAGAATTCCTTTTCTGGTTGCGCACTACATATTAATAGTATAGGGATCCTGCCACTGTACCGACATAAAATAAAGCTTTTGGACTGGAAAATGCATCCTGCTGTCAGTCACCTGAATTTGCATGAATTTGGCCATCCAATATATAGCACCCGATTTTTACACCCCGAATTGAGAAAAAAGTATTTCCCAAAACCTTTCCTTCCTAATATAAGACCCGATTTCTCCCTGCACCACAATGCACTAGCACAGTGCAAAGAATTTCACCCGATACTTGCAGGAATTTAGGGTATAAACGTATTTCCCCGATTTTTACTCCCTGAATCTGAAAAAGGGTACCGAAAACTTCTGGCCCTAACTATACACCTACAGCTGCCTATACACTCGCTCTCCTGGCGGTATACTTTCAGAATAGGTACAAATAGTTATTATTGGCTAATTAGACCCCTATGAGGCTGAGAAATTCAGCATTTCTGAACAGCAAAGCATAAACAGCATCAGTTGTGCTGACAAGGCACATTTCAGAGGCAGATGAAAGTTGTTATTTAGGCTGAAACCCCATAAATCATCTAGGCTACAATGCTTGATTTCTGTATCAGGAAGGGAGCCACATGGAAAAAAATCTGGACTGACTCCTTTTTTCGATTGACATTTTTACAAAAAAAGCTTTCGCATTTGGCCTGCTGTGCCACTGTCGAGATTCGAAGTGTGCTGTGTAAACAGGCACTCTACCACGCAAACAAGTGAGGGGTTGCGGACATCTTCTGTGAAACTTTGCACGTGTATCACTCACTTGAGTTAACAGAGCGCAGAAATCTTTCCATGCGCTCGACGTGGACATAGACGTCGTCGTCCGAGCGCATGAACCACTCGTACTGATCGAGCAGATGGTCGTGCATGTACTTGAGCATTAGAAATGACTTCTTCTGTGGAGGGTATGAGTCGTCCACTCCTTGAAGAGAAACCAGTGGCAGGTCTTCTTCGCCTGCGGAAACAGCCAAAGTGCACCATTAGTACCATCCTGCATCCAAAGCTCGAATCGCCCTGGCCGTGTATGAAAGGTAAACGTACCTTCCCAATGGGAATCTTCACTGGAGAAAAACGCCAGGCGCCCCTGCAGAGATCGTCCCCATGTCCTCTGGATAGCAAGCGCGCGTGTCGATAAATACTTCTGAGCAGTCATCACACCGACAAAGAGAAGCCTTGGATGCTCCTCGCTCACTGGCTGAGGTTCCCCGACCAAAATGTTGCATTCCGGCGCACCATTTCGCCAAAGCAGAATCTGAGTTGTTACCATGAAGCCAAATAGGACGCTGGCGAGAAAGGTGCACACAGAAGAAAGGAGCCAGGGCATCGCATACACCTGCGAACAGCACGAACTGCTATTTTAGCTACAGGATCACGATCTATCAAATGTCAAGCTAGGGAGGCGACACGCAGGCACGGCTTTTTTTTGCTTGTGGCTACTTTGGTTCCACTAAAAACCTCGCAACATGAGCGAAAGCTCTAATAAGCACCAGTATGTGACTTTCACTTACTACCTGTCCAGTATATGGGCTGTTTGAGAACTTTCGGAAGCTTCGGAAAGTTTGTCAAACTTCCCCAAACTCATTCGCGCATGGATCGGATTGGATTGCTCAGGATGACAACATAGCGCATGTAGCCAGTGGTCGTAGTGTTGCTTTCCCTCTTTCTCACTCGTGTCGTCTTGTCCTCAAAGTTCTTCATATTGTCCCAAATTAAGGTCATGGGACATTTCGAACACCACATACGAGATCCAGCAGAATCTTGGTAAAAAGATGTAACGTTTCCTTGACTTTAAACCACTTACGTACAAAGAGTGGTTTCAGTAGAAATTGTTTCATAAACCACTCGTAACTGCAAAAATTTTTCACCTCATTGTCTTGTGTGCTACTCAAACTCAAGGAAATGTTACCTCTTTCTTCTAGTGAGTGCACCAGCTCACTTGCACTATTCTTCTTTTGTTCATCAAGATGCAAAGGTGCGAACCCTCAAACAAGACTGATCTGACGTCAGAGAAGTGGCGATTCCCATTGGGTCTCGAAAGCACGTGACCTCGCCCGCAGCTGTGCTTCACTCGAGCAGGTTGAGTTTCGGTATTCTAGGTGCTCCTGCGTTAGTCGGGATGTTGCCTGCTACAGGTGTGGCCGATCGCGGCGAGCAGTTTCATCCAGAAAAAGGGGAAAAAAAAAAATAAATAAACGCTAACAGAAACGGAAACTGTATTATAGCGGAAATATAGCAGGTAACGGCAACAGCAACGGATATCCCACACTCAGAATACCTGAAACAGAAAGGAAAATAATTTACGGTAATATAGTTGGGGTACTGCAGGACCCGAATTATTATAATCCTTTAGATTTACTTTCGTGTTAGCGTCGCGAAGCAACTGTGGCTATGAGCGGGTATCATTTAGATAAGTTGGTGAAATAAAGTTGAATGAAGCAAACAAATTAGCTAAGGAACTAACGCTAAAACAAACTATCAAACTGAAGCATATAAGTAAATGGTATTGAGTGAATAGAGGACGCATAGTTCTTATATGCTTATGGTGATGATACCCTGATGGTCGAAGTTGGATGGTACCTTATGGCGAACGCCATCATAACCGCTCTGAAATAACACAAAAATGATCACAGAATGATCTGCAAAAACCTTTGCCATCGCATGCGGTTGTCCCGCAGGAAAAGAAATTAGGCAGGCAGTACAATGATAATATTGGCTCAGAGCTGCAGATACATGCTAGTACTTAATGGAGGGCAGGAAAGACTGCTACAGCCAACTTTGCGACCTCTTATCAATATCACTCCAAAGGAACTGCTAGCATAGCATCAGTATAGTCAACATTTATTAATTTCACTGAAAAATAACATCTACCTTTGAAAACAATAATTACTCAATAGGTCGTTAAAAGCGGGCATGAGCAATAAAAATATATAACTTGCTTTGGTCAATTTAATATGGCACACACCTGCCAGGCTTCACATAATGAAGGTTACAGGGATCGTTAACCAACAATTTCCCACACTGAGGCCCCCATGGCCAGAGTCACGAATACTGCAGTAGGAAAAGCTTACCCTGCCACACAAAAGTAACAATAGAAGACATTAATAGGTTAATACACGTTCAAATTTCATTGCGTATGGTTTATAGTCAAGATTCCCACAAAAATTACGTGTTCTCTTCCGTCGTTTCCCAAAACCACGTCATTTCAATTGCAGCGCCACCTTGTGCCATTTTCCTGAGTAACACCAGCAATTTTACAGCATTTGCAGGCACGTAGTTGGAGAGTTCTTTCAAAATATTACAAAAGTTGAGCCTCACATTAGGCTTACACCATTTTTTAAACAGTTTTTTGTACGCACGCAAATAGTGTAATGCTGTGGGTGTCTGAAAGACGTGGATCTGGGAAGACGTGTCTTTGTCAAGGAACACCGAGACTGTTGTTATGGTGTTTTCGCTCCTCAGGTAACAATGAGGCCTTTAGTGTTTTTACTTTAGTAGCACATTGCTAAATCCACAACCACGAGTTAGGATATTCTTTTCTCTAGAGTGAAACTGGATTCTTCTGCCACTTGGGATGTATGGTAGCTGTCGTTTAGTTGAAAGTGACTCCCATTAAGAACCTCTATCGGGGCAGTAAACTAGAGTTTGTGGTCAGTTTTGCCCGCAAACATGAAATGTCGTCCTTGCTGTAAAAAAGCACCATCTCAGAGGCAGATACTAAAATGTGAGCACCACGGATACCCCGCACCACGACCACGAGAAAAAGATCACGATTTTCATTTTTTATGACTCCTGAATTTGAGAAGGGTCTTCCTCTCAAAGCTACTATCACAGGAAATACTCCCGAGGGTCGTGGCGTCAAGGTGATACATTTGGAAAACGTGCGCACTCAACAGGTGTTAATTCTCAGGATGCTTCAAAATGTGTTGGAATACTTTTTACTTTGCCACTCTCAGGCCAACGGCACCGGCCTCTTAGTAAAGCAGCCAACAACCCTCTAAAAACATGGTGTAAAAAAGGGGCTGTTCTTTTCCCCTTGTATAAACTTCCTAGTGTGTTTGATCTTTGCACAACAGTAAAACGCCAACATCAGGCACCATCATTTCTAATCAACGAGGGTGATATTCTTCAACCTGCCAAAAATCAAGCAGGGGTCATCTGTTATATATGGTGTAAATATAAATAGACTCTCTTCAAAAAGATGCAACAATGATGCGTTGTTGGAATGCGCAGCTTTGTCCTTAAAATATCTCGATCACTGTGCTGTGTGTATGGTATCGTTGGTCACCACCGATAATGTTCTTAATGCGCGCTTTCAGAAAGTTTGTAAACAGATGATGATGACAAAAAAGCGCGTGTGGTGCCCCGTGTTGCGGCTATGCCTCAGAATAGCCCTGAAGCAGTTGAAGGCTCTTCAGGTAGCTGCGGAATGCCCCGTGTTCCACTTCTATTGGTGACTGGGTACTGTCGAGCGTCCACTTGCGTTGGAGACTTGTCGATACTTCAGTTTCGAGACGCTGAACATCAGTGGGGCACAGTTCACTGTAATAAGGTCCTCCCGATCCTCCCTCCGACACACAGTCAAGCGGGATACGCAGTTCTTTGAGTTGCTGGCCACGTAGGCGCGCCACCGCAATCAGGTCTGTATCGGCAATTTCGTGTCCTGTAAAGCATACATATTGTTAGGACAGTACATCCATCTGGAAATTTTCAGCCACTGTTACGTAGACGGGACTGAGAAATGGGGGACAGCATGTATACAGAGTGTTTATTTCCAGACACGCCAGAGATGGAAAGACAGGAAACGGACGGGAGGAGAAAAAGGGGGTTGAGGGATTCAAGAAAATTCTCAAACAATCCTTGTACATGCTTCTTTTTCTGTCACCATGGCTTTCATGTGGGCCAAACAGACAAAAGGCCACAGCACCTGCAATACACTACATATTGTGGACTCTATTGTGTTCACATGCACCAGAACCTGACGAAGAGGAACCTCCTTGTGCGTCACGGCATGTGCAGTAATCTCGAAGAATTTTACAGCCCACAGTGAATTTTAACAGCTGGAACAGATATATGCTTGGAAAACTTCCATAAGTTAGTATACTAACCCACAAGCTGCAGGCTAGCAAGGCGATGACATCTCCAAGCCAGCATCACCACAGGACTCTCGGCTCTCACCAAAAAAGTCCTATGCGGAATTGCATCTTCTTCTGTCAGGGCGTTCACTACATTTACAGCACACAGTGTCTCTGCATATCTTCCCCAGAGGTAATTAAGGACCTCCCCATGGAACGCGTCGCTGTAATATGAGCTGAACTCCGCCAGAGGCATCGACGGACACAGCAGGCTCTCTACGGCTGTAAATGGCTCGCACGTATGGAGCAGTATAAGTGTTACCCGCAACTGAGGCGCACTCGAAGCCAGCCTCGACCAAGAGGAGTCTTTGATTGACTTCTGATAGCTGTCCTCCAGTCCATGTACATGAAGAATGAGCTTAGACAGTGGTGCCACCTTGTCAGCGAGGAGGAGGAGTAGGTGGTCGCAGACATAGTCGTAGTCGATGCTCAAAGTTCGTAAACGGCTGAACACGGAGAGCAGGCCAAGCCGGATTTCCGGAATGGGATAATGGTCCGGGTTGTCCTTGACACTGGCCAAGTGGAGGTGCGAGAGTGTGTGGCGATGATGAAGGCTTAGCAATCCCAGGAGGTGATCAGAGTGGTGAAGCAGGTCTTCCAGGCCACCAAGTGACAAGTGTTCCAAATTGGTGGAAGTGCGAATCACTTGTTTGATGGCTTCGAGGAACCTGAGGAAAGGTTGGTGAAGAGGGTATGAATCACAGGTTTTCTGACTTGACTAAGCAACAACATTAGGTTGTGCGTGTGAAGATTCACCAGGAAAAGTAGGAATCCTAAAACAACTCAACTGCACTTTAGCCATGCTTTAGGTTGCATTTACAAGATTGCGGCAGGCTCGCTTGTAGCTCTCCCATTGTTACTCTTACCGGTTTTTACACGCGAGCATTTTTTAAGGCAATCTTAGTGCAAGGTCACGAGAAATGTGTCTGTACACTTGATCTGTTATTTTCGGACTTTTGTGTGACTGGTGGCATGGCTGCCTAATTTCATTTGAATTATTGTCACGACATTACAATAAAATATTGCAGAGTTTGCACAACACGATGCTTTTTCTTGTTGACTCGTCATGCAATATAGGGTTTAGCCAAACTACACATGTGGTTGTCAGAAATGACAGTTTCGCGAGAGTTCCGCAAAAAAGGCAATCATACAGCCTGCATACGTGAGGATGTTGGTTAAGGACTGCGATGACATTTAATGAACTGTACCAAACAAACAGGCTGTCCATATGACACATATTGAAGATGGGTACAAATGATAAGTGGGGTTTGATGCACATCAGACTTAACGTGTGCTAACGAAGTGCCTCGCAACCCTGTAACTGCGTCGGAAGTACACGGTGAGTACACGGTATCAGTGATGAGCTACACTTTCAACTTCCTTGTTTTACAAATGTTACCCTTATCTACTATCCACGCCACCCAAGGAGGCGATCAACCTACTGATCCTAATGTTTGTTTAACTAATTTTCTCTCCTTTACGCACCGCGCCACAAAAAACGGTGACTGTCTTCTGCTTACCTGTCGTACACTGCGAAGGTTTCGTTTTCGTTCGAACACCCATTGGCAACGTAGGGCCAGTCGACAACACAAGCCGTTGGTCGTAGCGTGAGCGAATGTAGCATTCTGTTTTCTCCCAGTTGTGTGAGGACGGCGACACATTGCTGGATGATGTTTGCACTAGTACAGTCAAATTCGAGCGTGACATATCGTAAAAATCGGCCGCACTTTCTAGAGAGGAATTCGGCCCGTCGCCAGCAGTTTTTCTTCAGACAAAATTTGATGTTGAGCTTCGTCCAAAATCGAGGGTGGAATAGACATTCTCTCCATGCCTTACACGATGATGATGCTCGTAATTTGTCTTGAAAAGGCAAGTATTTGTAAATTTCAACCAAGACGATAGATGGTAAATATGCGAAATTTGCAGTCACCCTCCCCGCCGACATCACTACTTCGTCGCCCTCCAGAACAACACGGACCAACATTGCGATATATATATCTTTGATGAACGGCCGACGCGGCGCTAGCAGAGGATCGTGTTTCTGTTTTAGATGTCTCCGGCTAAATTCAGCGGAATAGCGTCGAACGGCTTCGCACATTGTGCTCTCGTCTGCTGCTCGTGTTGCGTCTCCTGCGCGAATGGAAATTTTCAGTGTTTCACGGAGGCATTTGTACCTTTGTTTGCGCCAGTGCAGTATATTACGGATTTACAGGAGGAGCGCTTGCTCTTGCAAAGGATGTGCAGCGCAATATAATGGCCACAAATACCCAAGGACTGCTAGTGTCAGTGCCACTTATGTCTGCCGTTGTGATTGAATTATGGGGTCGAGCAGGCTCTAAGTAATCTTACGTAGTCACCGGATATAATAGACAAATAAAAGCGAACAGAAAATTGTGTCAGTGTTCACCGCGGTGACACCGACAGAACCCCCCGGTGCAGTGCAGTTGACAAATACATTGTTTCTGGCGCGGTTTTCCTTCTTTTCTGAACTGCTTCATGTAGGATTATTCAGTACATACAGTGTCTTGCCGTGTTCTACCTCGTGTAGTCTTAGCCCATTATAATGTGTCTTCTTGTTTTTATTCAGCCAATGCAGCAAATGGGTCTGCTACGAACTCCCTGCACTGCCTTGTGGAGGACGTCGTCATTTCGCGCAGGATCAACAGAGTAGGCTCTTGATGAACTCATTTTGGAAAGGTGCCCTTCTGGGCATTGCTTCCCTCACGCATTGTTTTCTGTGTCATCACTAGATCGTCCATATCTGCGGCCCAGTACGAGTCAATCACCCAAGAAACGTTGGAATCCCTAGCAGAGCGTTTTGAGGAGATTCTTGATGATGTGACCGACATTCCTGAAGCCGACCTAGCTCTCAGTGTAAGCAGTTCTTGGCAGCCTGTTAACTGTACATGTGATTCTCCCTCTAAACTTGTATATTACATATCATGCTTATTCTTATGTATTCATAATGTCAGCACAATGGGACGAGACACAAACACGACACACAGCACTTTTGCTGTTGTGTTTCAGCATTGTTGTTTGCTGCAATAACACACACAACACTTTTGCTGCAGCAAAAGTGTTGTGTGTGTTATTTGTGTCTTGTTCCATTGCACTACAAGTATGAGTAGAGGCTTATACCAACTGCCCTGAATCCACATGGTTGTCCATCTACTTTTATGCAGGATGGTGTTCTTACTGTACACTTTGGAGAAAAGCTTGGGACCTACGTCATCAACAAGCAGACGCCAAATCGGCAGATCTGGTTGTCATCACCTGTGAGGTGCGTTTCAAATGATCCTACAGCTCTATAGGTTTCATGTTGTGACTATACATACCCTAATTCCTGCAGTAGCACACTAGCACCTACAGACAGTGGCGTAGCCACGGGGGGCTAGGGGGGGCCGGGCCCCCCCTACCTGCCACGGGCCGACCCACGCAAATCGTGCAAATCCGAGGAGAAAATAATATATAGGAGGGGGTACCAATGTGAGCGTATCAAAATACTTCCAATCTGGTGACAGGGCCTCATTGGTCATAACAGCCTACATGTAATCGCATTGTGAACGTTCAAATCAGTCTAGATTTGCATCCCTAATCTTGCGGTGTCAGCAATAGCTCCCTGGCAATAAAATGTGTGTGTTGGCTGACACAGGAATAGTGGGAGGGGTGGGGGGGGGAGGTCTGGCTACGCCACTGCCTACAGATGCTACAAGATACCTGTGGATGCCATCAGAAGATAACCCATAGTCCCCTATTTTTTCACTCTTTAGTGGGCCCAAGAGATATGACTTTGTTGACAACAGATGGATCTATATGCGGGACAATGTATCCCTGCACCGGCTACTTGCAAAGGAGGTGTCGGAGTTTCTCAAGAAAGATATAGACTTTGGAAAATGTTCCTATGCTGCATAGTGGCCAAGGTAGTATGATAATTGAACATCAATGTATGTATTTATTGCAAAGTAAAGTCAGCATAAGGTGCCATGTTTTATGAGAAACGAAGGAATATTTTTTCTCGTGGCTGTGTGGTTGGAAAACGTAATTCCAATGTACTGTTTGCTTCTATCAAGTGTACAAAACTTGGACCTAAATCTGACAGTGAATCTGGACCAACCAGTTTTTGATCAGGCTAGGTCAGAGCAAATCCAGCCTGGAACCAACAGAATAGCCCTGGAACATCATTCTGTGCCCAGCCCAATTAAAACCAGATCAGGCCTGATCAACGCTGGACGCCATGCTAATCTGTGGCTCTATTTCACTTTTCTTCGAAAGGATGGCGCTCTAGGAGGCCGCTCCTCATTGGAGGAACGGAGCGCCGAAACGTGTGAACGATGGTAGCCGGCAACGAGATGGGTACTACGTAAGCGCAACCCGTAGCCCGTAAGCGCGAACGTGGCAGTGTGAACCAGCCTTAAGACGCGCAAGACACCGTGGCTCGGTTGAGCCATGCACACACCCAGGGCCGTCTCAAGGCAAGCGCGGGGCACAGTGCCATGAATCGATGCGCGTGGCCTGATACAAAAGTGATGGAGGCGCGAGAAAAAAGAAGAAAACGGCATCACGGCCAGAGTTACGTTCTCGGCATAAACACACCAAATCATCAGCGACATACTTTAACTACGTTGATTGACTACACTCTTGTGTTCTTACTTGACGGCCTGTTTTATACGGTGTTTATATAAGTACAAAACTGTCGATCAGAATACTATAAATATATAACCGCCGCGAAGGGACGTTAAATGTGGTATGGCGTGTGTTGAGATTTCACTCTGGTGTGCAAAATTAATCCACACACTGACCACTGGGGTCTCGCTCATCATCATCATCGATGTCTCGCGACGTAAAGCCACAAATTACTTATAAAAGTATGAATAGAGAGTTACATATATAGGTACTTATAACGAGGCGCATAGTTACAGACATAGGAAACTATTCTTCCTTTCTGGCGAACTCGGAAATAATATCTGATACCAGTCAACAGATTCTGCTATTTCGTTTTGGATCGACAGCATTGCATAGCGCATTGGATAGCGCGTTGGACTCACGCTTTGGTGGCGCTATCTTTCCCGCTTTAGTCAGTGAGGTTTGCCCAGGGCACGTGGCCCATCAATGTGCGGGGGCCTGTGCGGCTGGGCACGCATACCGCACCAACAGTCGGTCTCGTCATACTATGTCGTGTCTCGTTTGCACAAACCTAACGTCCAACGCTTCGTGGTGCTGCCGTCCGCGCAGGTCACGCGTTCGCGCGCTAAAGGGGCCACCGAAGTACAAGCATTCCTGGCTTCAGCATTCACATTCGGAATGAAGATACCGTTACTATGACAGCAGCACAGAAGGAACGGGATGTGAAAGGACTGGATATTGTGGGATAATTCTTCGCCCAATGTGATTATATATATTTTATGCTGCATATCAGGAAATAGGCTCGACAAAAGCGAAATGGTGCTGACAAGCTGGCGCGTGACTGCGAAATAAACCCGAGACAAAAAGTGCAGACAAATATTTCTGATCCTTTGTTTGATGTTTAATGATTGTTTAATGTCTAAATATTTCACCTATTTCCATATCAGGAAATAGGTCGGGCGAGCTGCTGCACTTCGCTAGGGGCGCCACTGAGTATTGTCCAGCCTCTGTTGTAGTCCAGCGGCCCTCGCGGCGAACTCGCGCGTTCTTTCCCTGTCTGTCATATGTGGTCGGTGTGGATCCAGGGCATTTGCTAACCGTCAGAAAGCTTAAGAAAATTTTTCATGTGCCTGTTGTTTTGGCAAGTTATGTGTCGTGTTTGGTTGCGCAGGATAATAGAAAAATGTTTGTCCGACGAGAACATACTTCGTTGTGGCTGGGGGGATGTCTGGTGGGGAACATCAAATTTATGCGTCATGTTTTCAACCACGCGCATAATTGAAGCTCCTTGATAGTAAAATAATTCATATAGTATGTGCACAAACATAGAAGCATGGTGGGACTCACGTGGTAGTTGGTTATTTCGGTACAGGGGAGCTTGAGTGTAAAAATCGAGAGCATTTATTGGTCACTCACTTATATAAAAATCTTTCAGACAAGTGCAAAAGCGTATGAAAATAATGCGTCAATGCTGCTTTTACGAAATGCTGTGAGCGTGATATCGGACTTAGTTCCAAGTAAGCTAATCCAGCCACAGATTTTAACCCTGACTTGGCGAAATGCAGTAGGCGCACAATAAATAGGCCCTGTGGTCGTTAATGAAAATATGGGGCCAAGAAATTCGTTTTTTTTAATATGCCTCAACACCTAGTATATCGTGAGACGCTAGGAAGGTTATCCCTCTATTTTGTCGGATGACTCCATAGCGTAATCCTGCAAGGAATGTAAATTCCCTGGGTAGGTGTGCCTCAGAAAGCTCTTTCTGTACTTCATATCTCAGGAGCGCTGCTGCTTTGTGTATGTGATGTGGTGTTCCTCCTTCTAGTATTTCTTGTACAGATAACGAGCACTGGAAGTTTTCCCCACTTATTTCCACTTTTCGTTGGAAATCGGTACCACACAAATGCCGACTAAAAATTTTAGTTTCAATACCTCCAAACAACAAAGAAAAGCGAGTTGGGACCACGGCTATAAATGACCAAGACGACTGACATCTGTCGTACCTTGCGTTAGGGAGGTCTTTAACTCCACCAAGGGAAGACTGAAGCTGCTTTTTAATAGCTGTCAGACGACGCATTCGTTTTCGTTTTTAGGAGGTTCGAAAACTAAAATCGTGATTTCAAAAGTACAAACTCTTATTATCATTGACTATTTCACACAGTGGATGAAATTAAAATAAATTATGAGTCTGTCAGGGTGGGCCCATGGAGAAAGAGAACGGGGTGAGAAAATGTCACGAGTAATTTGTCTTCTTCTTCTTTGTCCGGTGAGCAGTTGTCCGCTCCCCATTGTGGGTATGCCCAAACACGACAGAACAGCCCGCCCGTCCTAACAACGAAGTAGGGAATTGCGCACGAGGCAGGGAACCCAAGTGGAAAGTGGCGACTGCCAACCATTGGCTAGTGTTCTGTTTTTGGTCGGCATGCGACTTAGTCGGCCACTGCACCTTGGACCAACGTCAATATGATGTCGCTCACAGTTGTTGTCGAACGACGTTGTGCGGCGATTTGCGGGTGTGCTATTGAGAGATTTGCATAATATAGGCGGGTCAATGTCGGCCCTGCACTGCAAACAGACCCGAAAACAATGCAGCTGATGCAGCAAAAAGACGCTTTGACGGTTGGCAGAAAGTCGGATGACAGTTGGCCAACGACTCTTTCGGCCAGCCAACGTTGGCGCAATGTTGCATAGTGATAGGCAGAGCGAGATTTGGCAAGCCGTCGGCCAGGGGGCAGACCTGTACCAAGAACGAGCTCGTTGGCGAAGCACCTGCCAGGCACGGCTAGGTTTGCTAGCTAAACTCTTGCCAAGCTCGGTCCAATCTCGGTATGTTTCCTTGGGGAGAGGGAAAGGCGGAATGGTGTAGCACTGCGTAAGTTCGACTTTCGATTGGCCAAGAGATTGTCTCGAACCAAAAGCAGTAAGAAACAGAGACATTATCTTCATGGTGAGGTAATCCGACCATAAATTCCTCATTTCAGTGTTGTTTGTGTACACGTCGAATTAAACTTAGACACCTCACCTTTCATTTTGACTCATACGCGAACAGGGCTCTCGAATCTGTGGATGCTCGCGAGACAACCTATGTATAGTATCTGTTCTTCCTCAGGAAAGAAATGCTTACGTCTTCCCATCCTAGAGTTAGCAATATGAGAAATGTAATTGCTTTTCTTTGTGAGCTGTTTGATTCTGGTGGTCTCGGACATATTGCGAGCTTTTATGATTCTCCCTTTCTCTATTTTGTTTTTTTTTTCACTTTGAAACGCTGTTCCGTTGTGGGAAATTTCTGTGCTCTAAAACGGCGTGCTCACTGACCGTTGTGGGAAATACTAGCAACAAACAAAGGATGATAAATCGTTACTCTACGCTGCGAGACAATTGAGTATGAATAACCAACGTCGGGCCTACTGCTCTATGGCTGTGGGGCCCATGGTCGGCCCATCAATAAAAATGGCTTGCTGGCCAGGGTGAAGCCAGGGAGACCCCAAGCTGCAACCAATCTTGGTTTTGTGCTGGCACTTCCTTGGCCCTATGTCGTTCAGGTCGTCCATATACGTTGGCGGAACCTCCGGCCGCGTTAGGCCAACCAATGTCAATCCCCGACCTTGGCCCGGTCACTTTTACGTAGGTCGGTCCGACAACTTTTAGTCTCACACTGTGCATTGGGCCGACTTTGTGCCGACATTGTTTTTCCCCTTGGGAATATATTCGCCCTCCTGCCGCAACGTGGAGCCGGTGGCGCTCCAAAGGTGAAGTGCGGCTCCCCTATGACCCTCCGTTCGGCCGTGGTCTGGTGTTAGCAGACGGAAAAGACCGAGGTCTTGTTGATCATGACGTCATTGATGCCAGCCTATATGCGTATAGGGCACAGGGATCCAAAACAAAGGTATTTCATATGGCTGAGTTACAGCGCCCGCAAAACGGCATGCAGGCAATTTGTCACCTCTGCAACCGGTTCTTCAGAGGTAGAGAGTGGCGGATACAGGGGTCGGTTGGGCGAGCCCCCCCCTCTCCCGCAAAAAAACAAACAAACAAAAAACAAAGCAAAAGAAAGAAACGTTCGTCTTATATTAAGTTTGCCTCTCCCTCGCCTCCCCACTACACGCTTCGACTAAGGACCCCCCTCCCCTCCCCAAAGAAAGAAAAAAAAGAAAGAAAAAGTGAGGGTCCGCCCCTGCATCGCCATTCACATTACATCTCAAAGATCCCGCTCATCTTACTGAGACTGTCGCTGAAGTTTTTAAGCTGAGGGTTGGGCGCCAATTTAGTCGTTATTCACTTTGTGACTCTGTTACGTTGCCACTTTCAGAACTTCATATTATTAACATTTTTCACTATACTACCGGTTCCATCACAATGTCCCTTCCTAAAAGAGGTGGCCAGGACTTCCCACGCAGCCGGTATTCCACAGTCTGCGTCATGGATATCATTACTAACAATCTATAATTGCCATTTAATCACTCTCTTGGGTGACTGGGACTGCGAAGTAACCCGGGTTCAAGTCCCGGCACCGGCTGTGCTGTCTGGGTGTCTTCTTTGGACTTTCCCCATACATTATAAGGGAAGTGTCGGCACAGTTCCCTGTGAAGTCTGCACAGGACGCCCCGAGCAACGTTGTAAAGTTGGAACTTGCTGTGTGACAGAAATGCCGGGTTTCTTTTATATTTTTACTTCTATGTGCCCCCCCCCCCCCGCGCTTTCGGAGAACACGGCCGGACACTTCGAAGATGTCAGCCTCGTTTCTAGCGGGTCTGGATAGTGCTCCTAGAGTCTGGAGCGAAAACACGGGGGATCCGGTTACCCTGAGGGGTTCTTCCTATGGTTCTGTGTACCAAACAGGGAGCTATAAATCTCAGGGTTCGGGAGTGGTTTGGTCAGCCGATGTAACGTTTGTACCGGGTGTACTGTTTTTGTATTATTTTCGTCAAGTGTGTAACCTAAGCCGTGCAAAGGGAAGGGCAGCACCGGGGACTGGAAAACAACGCCATGAGCGGGGAGAGTTGAAACAAAGAAAGGGGACTTGGCTAACGGACTCTGAGGCGAACGGACGTGTCAGGACGAACGTCTTGACTGTGCTTTGTAAATATCATCGTGTCGTGGAGTGACCGAGACGTTGCCCGATTTCATCATGAACACAGCAACTGGCAACGGCAAGCAGTGGGATCAGAAGAAAGAAGAAAACAACGAACCAACAACTTCTCTCTCCATCCAAGTTTTACTAACGTATACCGGCATACCGCTCGCTATGACCTCTGCCTTAGCTGTGGCCGCAGGTATAAAGGAAGAAGAAGAAGCAGAAATCATCAACAGTGCACCGTTTTCATCAGCTGCCATTGTTTAATCGATACGCCGTTCCCGCTGAGTGATGGAACCATTCAACGCCACTCTAGGAAACACTACCGTCCTGCCTCCTGATTTTGTCACCTCCAACTTGAGCTCTCCGTCTAACCACACCGCTACTTCTCTCGCATTCCCGCGTTCTCTCCTGGTGCAATCCCTCGCTTGGGCTGTACAGCACAGCATCAACGAATCTCGCACCAAGAGACACGGGAGCCCGTTTCGCAGGGCTTACGACGCCAGCAACATCCTGGACTGGGTGGAAGCGCGACACTCAAGCAGGAGTGCAACGACTCTGCAACTGGTGCACGTAGCCGTGATTGTAGCCACAGTGATGGCACTGTTACTGGGTGTCGCCTGCTACGCCTGTTACAACCGGAAGGCGCCGCCGAAACGAATGGCACGGCACAAGCACTACGGCAAGCTTCGTGACAGCCCGTCGCCGCGGCCCAATGTGTTTGAAGCGTCACCCGTCCGGCACAGCCCACAGTGGCCGTCTCTGTCTTTGATCAATCTGTTGACGAATTATCCGTCGACCGGGATGTCCAGGGAAGGAGGCAACATGTGACAAACGCCGAATATGTGGTGGTTCAAGTGCGCTGACAAAACGGGAGCATAATTTGTCTTCGTCGTCGTCGATTCCGCGTTCAATAAACCACGTAGTAGTAGGTCGTGCAATAAACTAGTGATGGGACGAATCCAGAATTTTCTGAATCCGAATCCAAGGAAGGTTCTATGAATCCACGAATCTTTCGAATCCTTTCCTAAGAAAGAGTTTAAAAAGACAAAAAAAAAAAAGAAAAAAAAAGAAGAAGAAAAGAAACGCTTCTACTGAAAAGTGTTATGAAGCAGAATATGATATCTTCGTTTAATGAGAAACAAATTAAATAATAGTTTGCTTTCAGGAGAAAACATACCCGTATACTTAAATGCAATTTATGCGACAAATAACTGTCATTTATTACTTCTTCTTCTAAATGCAATTTATTTAACATGTTGTTCATCGACTACAGGAAACACATAAATTCTCGAGTCCGAATTTTTTACATATAACTAAAATAATCAAAAGCAAAGCTATGTTACTTTCAAACTTGTAATGTAAGAGTCCCTCCCTGAACTCTTGCAGTCCCAGGGCAATGTAGTGGTGGTGGTGGTGGTGACGAAAACTGGCTCCAGAGCAATGTAAAGAAACAAGGAAACATCCGCCAGCCAATCAGGCTTTAGGCGAAGTTCGGAGGTGCCAATTTTTAAAAGAAAGAGACAAACGTGTTTGGTAGATTCGAAAGGTTCGATTCGCCTTTTGGGCACTGGGATTCGGATTTCCGAATATCGAATCCCTGTCTAGGATTCGAGGATTCGGAAAGATTCGGTTGGCACACCCTATAGAATAAACGTAGATCCAGATATCAGTCTGCAGCGAAGAACGAGAAAGTTTGTAGCTCTACAGGTTTTCCCGCTCATTTTAATCCATTGGTCACTGAATTTAATCCAAGCGCTACCCAATTTAGTCCAGTGGTCAACCAAGTTAATCCATGCGCTACCCAATTTAATCCAAGCAACACGTGTAAATGTATTCCATATGTTCTTCGTCATGGAAATTCCCCTGACTGAGACTTTCATGATTATGCCAATGTATCATGAGTTTATGACTACTGATCCAACAATTAACACGAGTTTTTTTGCAGCCATGCGGTGTTTGATGACTGCTTTTTGTCATGACATTTCACGACTATTTTCATGATGTGTGCCATAAATTGGTTTTCTGGAACTATTGCTGGATTTTAACGGTGTCATACAGTGTTTTATGATTGCCGACGGTCAATGTGACATTACATGACTATGATATGTGCCATGAGTCGATTTTTCGGGGGCTTCTGCTGCTTCAAACATTGTCATACGGTGGTTCATGACTACCAACTGTCATTGTGACATTCCATGACCATTTTCACGATATCTGTCATGTGGATCAATTTTAGGGAGCTACGGCTGCTTCAAAAAGTGTCATATGGTGTTTTACGACTACCGATTGTCATTATGACATTCCATGGCTATTTTCATGATATGTGCCACCGATCGATTTTAGGGGACTGCGGCTGCTCCAAATAGTGTCACAGAGCAACCGTAGTCTTATAACATCGATTCATAGCACACGTAAAGATATCATGAAATGTCATAATGACTGTCGGTAGTCATAAAATACCATCTGACCTGTTTGAAGCCACCGTAGTTCGATAACATCGATTCATAGCACATATGATGAAAATAGTCATGGAATATCATAATGACATCGACAGTCGTAAAACACTCGATGACATTATTTCAAGCAGCTGTACTCCCATAAAATCGATTCATGTCACGTGAAAATATAGTATTGAAATGTCATAATGACCACCAGTGGTCATAAAACAACGTATGACACTGTTTCAAGCAGCTGTAGTCCCAAAAAGTCGACTGATGCCACATATCATGAAAATAGTCATGTAATGTCATAATGGCTGTCGATAGTCATAAGACACTATATGACACTGTTTGACGCAACCTATAAAATCGGCTCCTAGCACACATCATGAAAACAGTCATAGAACATTATAATGACCGTTGGCAGTCACAAAACACTGTCGTGACACTATTGAAGCAGCAGTAGTCCCATAAAATCAATGCATGGCAATACTATGAAAATAGTCATGACATGTCATAATGGGAAACAGCAGTCATAAAACACCGCATGACACTGCAAGAACCAGGGGCTGTTCGATCAGCAGTCATAAACTCAGGATACATTGAGGTAGTCATGAAAGTCTCAGTCATTACAATTTCCTTGACGAAATATGTATATGGAATACATTTACACGTGTTACTTGGATTAAATTGGGTAGCGTTTGGATTAAATTGAGCGACCAATGAATTAAAATGAGCGGGAAAACCTGTAGTTGTCCAAGGAAGGCAGCGACCCCTGTAACGAAGGCTGATTTCGCTTTTACTGAAGAAATCTCAGAACCATGGGAAGTTTAGAAGTCATTGAAAAAATGTACTGCTCTTATATATAGGTCGTAGACTAAAGTACGTTTTTTGCGTGGATAACAAAAATTCTTAGTACAATTATTCCTCCGCCTGTACCGCAGGTTAGAGAAATGAGGCGGAGAAGGAATAGAGAGAATTCTATCGCGATAATTGAGATAATTCTGTATGAGGCAAAGTGATGCTGTTTCTCCGTAGCCAATAAACACAAGGACAGGAAGCACTGCACACGTGAGAAAGGGGCCAAAACAAAGCAGCTACACCGACTTTGTCACGCTGTTGTTGGGAAAAATAGCATTGATCTTCATGGGCAGAGCCAACCACTTAGTAGTTGCAAGCACTTGTTCGCACGTGTTCCTGCTTTTCCAGAAGGAGAAAAGCTATGCTCAAAGTCTAGAGCAAGAGAGATTGCAGACTCTTTCCCTACAGCAGACATGCTTTTCTCCTCGTATTGCCTCTGTTGCCACACTGTGACAGTCAAGAACAAGAATGACCTATTTTCTCTCTTCCATTTGTTGGCAGTTCAAAAATACATTCTTCAGGGTCAAAACACGAACAATTTTCCAATACAAACGTCCGAATCAAGTGGTAGAAAATGCACCATGGTCAGCGAGCGTTACCAACAAAAGATAAAGCCTTGCCCCTGCTTTAATAAACTTCACCCGACCAATGTTGTCAAATGCACGCATACAATTTGCTTTATTCACTGCGACACGGTTGTGTATGCAAAATAAAAAATAAATATCTAAAGGTACTAATGGTTCATTGTATATAAGTTTGACGGAAATGTGCGCGATGAAAATGGCAGACACTAATCGTGAGGCCTCATGCAGCGCTCAATGCCAACGTTCGGTGAGCACGAGGTGCAAATATGAGATAGTACAAACAAATCAGCATGAACAGAGGTTTAATATGTCTACGGAAATGCACTACGTAAGCTACAAGGTGACGTGCACTTTAAAATGGACAAAAGGCACAAGGTCTCCAGCACAAGGCAGCTACCATCATGCCATTCAGCGTAGACGCCCGACAGTTTAATTTCCATTTGGCGTCAACCAGGCCAAGGTATATCCCCGTCTAAAGCGTTCCTCTTTCTCCAAGAACAATATTCTCTTCCGCCTACTGTCATCGTCGAGAGCGCAATCGGACAAGGTCAATAACTTCTTGCGGCGCTTCTGGCAGCGGCATCACTTATGCAACTGTATGTCCCTTATAGTCTATTAGGGTCTGCCCTTGAGTACTTCCGATAAGACTTGCGCGCCGTTTACATTCCATGCAGTGCACGAAAGGATGGCTACACAAGTGGACTCTGCTCGCAGTTGGGCAGTGGCTGTGGCCTGTTGTTGGATTAATGGGTTCATCTTGGCCCTGGTGAGGTCATCGGCTGTCATCTATGTAGGAACTCTGCACGCATTCGACGTTGACAGGCAACAGGCCTCTTGGCCCATAACGTTAACGGTGGTCTGCAATTGCTTTGGCAGTAAGTCGATCTTTGGCCTTTGCTTATTTCCAGTCAAGGATGAACTGTGTTCGAATTGTGTGTTCGAGTTGCATTCCTACCAGTAGTTGGACAGGTCAGGTTGTGTAGGCATCAACTACGGAACTGTATCTGTTGTGCCAGAAATTAAGCAGTCCCTGGGTACTAGGTCGTCGTTCTTCCCAATTGTGGGCGCATTATCTCTTGAAGATTCCGCACGTACCTATAGAGCATCGACCTGTGACAAAATAAGATCTAACGTTATCTTCGGCTACGCTTCGAATTTACTATTTGTTCTGATGATATCTGTTCATGCTGTCTACTCGTCAAGTAGTACATGTGCCAACTGGGACGACTGCCAAGTTCTGGGTGTTGAGCTTATTAGCGCGGATAATTCTTTGAGGATTCCGTGTTAAAGCAAGCGTGCACTGCGTCTTACAGTTTGAGAACGGTTTGAAGACGGCATGCCGCTCGAGGGGATCCTGTGCCGAATTCATAGGGAATTCTACCAACATTTGCTACGCTTTACACACATGAGGGCAACCCCGGGTAAGCACTGAGACGGTACATCCGATGCCGGGATTCGAACCTGGTACACTTCCCCGTTCTTAATCCTAGCCATTCTGCCACAATTGCAACTCACTTTTGTGTTCTGTCCTATTCATATCAACTTGGAAAGCTGTCATTTTCCGGACAGCGCGCCACGTTTGAAGTTTTGACATGGCTTGGAGATTCGAAACATGTTGGTGTCCTGGAGGAATTCTTTTCCGCAAACACCTGGCGACTACGCATGCTTAATAAAACACGGGCTCATTGTCTGAGAAGTATTATCCTGTGAATTAGGCAACCGAGGGAGACCATGGTTTCGCTTCTCTCTTGTCGCGACGTAGTGCTCCGACTTCATCCACCTACAGCCCGCAGATCAGCAGAGTCCGAGTTGTTCGATAATTATGCCCAATCATCCTGAATGAGGACAACACCTGGGATATAGAGCCAGCGGTCGCCTTTCTTTGCGCTCGGGTACATGGCGATTTTCGAAGAATTGGGTTTAGACGGGACGTATGGAAAGAAGTACATCACGGGTTCTGCGTGGTTTCGAAGAGGAGCCTCGAGAAGATTGAACCCTGTTCCTCCAGTGGAACTTGGGGACTGTACAATTTCTACGGTTCTATGATTTTCTACGCTAGATAGGTCCTATATAGGCAACGTACGCCTTGCATGGTCACACTTGACGGCGCACACCTGTGAAGCACTGAATGAGGTCATGAAGTAGGTAGTATATGGCGGACCGAAGAATGGGAATAGGGCTAGATTTGAGTACATCCCAGTAAGCGCGATCCCCCTTCCACTGCTGTCGGAGCTTTACAAGTGGTTCTGGTGTCCGCTCGACCCTCCACGCGTATCCTGTCCTCTCAGGTTCGGCAGTTTCCTTCAGGTTCCTTGGCCAAGTGTCAAGCTTCACGTTGCCCGTAAGTACCACAGTCACCGGACTGACCTTAGTACATTACGCCCCATTGCGCGACTGGACTGCGCCTATAAGACCACAGCAGAACGACTGTTTTGTCTGCTTTACTGGTCGCGAGTCAGGCACCACGTGTTGAGGGAAGGACCACGCAGCCACACGTACTTATACCTTGCACATGATCCATCCACTCGATCCATCCACTAGATAGGGGACCGCAATCTTTCTCGACAAGGGAAATGTTCTTTCATTGCATAAGCCGCGTGAGTGCCTTTTCTCTCTGGCATGGGGCTGTGGTCTCGTTGACGATAGTCCCGTTCGCACGATACAGGTTCTGCATAATCAAGACACTTCGTCCGTTACAGCCGACCGCATTTCTGCGCATATTGTAGTCCTGCGGAGCGCCAGGGAGGACCGCCTTCTTTCCCTCGCCTTATGTGCATTGGAGATTGAGCCGTTGCTGTAGCGTTTGAGCCGTTGCTGTAGCGTTTTCAATGGAATTCCTGTGCAGGGCTTGAGGGCTGCGCAGGAGAGAGCTTGCGTGTTGTTGTTGTCGTCTCTGTTTTGCTTGCTCCTTCTACCGTGGACTCTCACCAACTAGCCTGTCTTAACGCGCTTATAGTCAAGGCTTCTTAGCTTGCTGAACCCTATGGGGTGCTCTTTCTATTAAATAACTGCTTCAGCAGTTCAGTCGGTAATGTGCTGCACTACTGCGCTCAACGTCGCTGGGTCGTTCCCGTCCAAGAGCGGTAGCAATGTGGGAGTGAGAAATTTCGACAAAGGTCGGAGATTTTCGTCGCACGTTAAAGGACCTCAGGTCACCTCTGTGCCTCAGGCGGTCGAAATTTTAGTCAGTCATACAATGCGGCTAATGCACGTGGAAAAGCCATGCAAAATTAACCTACATTTCTGTAAAACATCTCCAAAACTACCCTAGGACCACAGAGGGAGAAATTTCTTTCCTAGAATCCGTTCAGAAGTGAATTTATCAAATATTGATGTGACCGATAACAACCACCCTTTTGCATTTCTACAGGCAAACTGTTCTCTATGCAGAACCGCTGGCCGGTGTGCTGGCCAGATACGTGAGCATCTGGAAGGTAACACTCATCGGCTGCATCATGGCCTCCTTTGCTGTCTGCGTGTCCTTTCACGCCACGAACATTATCTTTCTGGCTGCCTTCCTAGGTGTCGTACAAGGTATGTGAGGTCTAACCGGCACTTCAATAGTACGTTTTTTGCAGTCCTCAGAAGCGGTAACTGAATGTCTTAATCAATGAGCGCTAACTGTGCTTCTGGCACAACTTCGCGTGTACAATGTGCGGAGTGTGGCACCGATTCTAGCTCACATATTTGCAAGTCCTGAAAATTTAGACACTAGTCACCATCCGTGCACGAGTGAAGAAATATTAGGTGCACTTGGGGAATAAGTTGGGAAAATGTTGAAGACGGCACGTAAACCTGTTTCGACAATGTCCAGGTGTCAAATCGTCAAATCGGGTCAACTACGCGTCATTTTCGTATTCCGTATAATTTGCATAACACAATGACTTTTCTCATCCTCATTCAAAATGTATACAATTCATGCCACAGGCAGGCGTTGCTCATATCCGTTCAGATGTTGTCCCAGTTCGAGTACGGTACGAATTGTGTAGAGCTTTCATGACCTCACTCTGCGTGGACTAGTAAAGATACAACACTCCATAATACTCACAACAGGAACGGGCGTTGGATTGACGGGGCTTCATCCAGTGGTCATCAACCAGCACTTCCACCGGCATCGGGCCACAGCCTCAGGCATCAGCGCTGCTGGGTTCACTATAGGCGGCCTCATATTTCCTCCACTGGTTCAAGCACTACTGCAACAATATGGCTTCCGTGGAACACTCCTCATCATTGGTGCTATCATGCTTAACGCGGGTGCTGGAGCATTCATGCAAGGAGATCCACCTAAACAGTCAATTCTTCCTAGTCAGTCTGACATTCAGCCTACAAAACCATCGGGATCCACGTCGTCCCCAATTGCACGAAACGGCACAGCAATCAAAGCAGATGGCACGAATCGAATACTGGACGAGCCTGGAAGAAAATGTTTAAAATATGATGGGATTATTACGAGGGAACCTGAATATGAGCATGCTCTACTGCATGACCATGAGGCCTTGTTCCACAAGAGGGATAGGACAGAACAAGACGACGACCAGCAACATTGCAACACTCATTTTGACAGCAAGGGAGACATTTCGAGGATGTCATACGAGATGAAACAAGCAACCGATAGAAAGACCCACAATGAACTGTCCGATGTCACAGAGCCGTTTATGGAAAAATCGATGAACAACAACGGTCAACTGAAGACGTCCTTTTCCCCTCCTTGTACGAAGCCAGACTATTTCCTGTCCTTCCTCTTCAAGCTAAAGTTCTATCTGATCGCGATGTCTTTCGCACAGATCCTGAACTGTATGGTGTCTTACATGACTGTCATCGTGGACTTCGCCGCAGACCGTGGCGTGACGCGATGGTACGCCGTCTTTCTCATAACCACCTATAACATCAGTGACCTCGTGGCGAGACTCGGGTCTGGTTGGATAACGGACAAAGGTTACCTCTCACGCAGTGCAGTGATGTCGCTTCACCTTTTCGTGTGGGGTGCTGTCCAATACATGATCCCGGCGTGCGACGACTTTTACTACCAGGTGATGATGGCTGTGATGTGTGGATGGTGTACGGGATGCACCATCATATTGGTGCCGGTGCTTTTCATGGAACTTGTGGGTATCGACAAACTTGGTGTATGCTACGGAATGGCCACCCTACTAGCGGGATTTTTAGGGTTCGCAAGACCACCGTTAATAGGTATGTGTACACTTAGCAGTGATGAGCATCTACTGTGTGAACTGCTAACTAACTGCTAATAGGTATGTGTACGTTTAGCAGCGATGAGCGTGTACTGTGCGAGAGGCAATCTCTCTTTGTGGGGATACCTGGGAGATGTCCCACAGTATGGTTTCTGGGAGGAGGTCCTCTACACTCGATGAGCCCGTGGCGACAGAATTACTCCTTCAGCGCCACGAGGTGCCGCCCGCCTATAGGGTTCCTGTAGAATCTAAGACACCCTGCCCTAGAGTTTCGATGTCGGTACACTACCTTTCGCGACGTGGAGTGATGCGACCAGCCATTCGAGTCAATATAAGCATAAATGTGCCGCTCTTAGGTTGAACACGACTACACTGGAACGTTGACTTAGTACTCGAGATTTAAATCAGAACGTGGCGAATCAGATTATAAATTATAATATATTAAAGGACTAGCTTTAGTGATACCTGCCCCTCCAGCTCACAAATATGAAACCAGGGGATGTAGATAAGGAATTGCAAGAAAAAAAAAAGAAGAATAGGCAGCAGAGGTGAGCTTCCGGCTGGGGCCGGTTAAACATTAAACCCCATAGAGAGAGCCCAGGATTTTTTCTGAGAGGGGAGTACAGCCTTGGTCAGCGGGGTTGATACACGATCTAGGTCAATTAACGCTATGTGAAGACAGAAATGGGGGAGGAATCTAGATCCGCCCCTGTATAGAGAGCACATCAGAGCGCAAAAAACCTCTTGGGTTTCTCTTTATTGGAGAACCTATAGCTCCCGGGACCTGCATATTCGGCGCCTCCGCGGGCGGCTGGTGCCAGGGACGGCGCTGCCTCCATCCTCCCCTGTCGGAACTAAAGTCCGAACTGCTCTGATAGGCAGCAACTGCAAGCGAGAAAACGATAAAATAAACGAGCCATAATGATATGGCTAAGGTTGCCAGGGCATAAACAACTGATTTATCTACCTTTAAAATGGCTCTTCAAGCTAACAGCCTGTTCGACCAGTGGAGAGTTGCAGACCCAGGTGTCAATAACGTCGGGTTTCTGTTTCCATAGAGTGTACGTGTCTTCTATCGCGCTATTTACCACCCATATGAGAAGAAGGGCTTATGAAATGATGTTGTTCTTTACAGGTTACTACAGAGACGCCCTAGGAGACTACGAGGGCTTGTTCAATTTATTCGGCGCGCTCTCCGCGTCCATAGCATTTTTGTGGTTGTGCATTGCTATCTGGGAAAGGTGTAAGTGCCGAGAGATTGTCAAACGGTTCCGAAATATGTTGTCGTATTTTGCACCCCAACGTAGTACAACGCCGAAGGGGTCAGTCTACTGATCTGCGTATGATTTCTATTCAGGAGGTTGAGTATCGCGACAACGACAAGTGTAATGTAGGCAGGCTCATCTGCATGAAGCAGGGAAGAAAAACAATACCGACCATGATAATGATAATAATTCGTGGCTTCACGTCGAGAGACAACTGTGATCATGGGTTGTCGTACTCTGGGTTCGATATGTCCACCTCTTGGTATATCGAGGCTCAACACGTCACACAAGTACGCCACTAAAAGTGTAGTTCTCGGAGAGAAGATCTGCTGGATCGTAATCACGTCGCAATTTGCTTTAAGCATGGTTTCCTAAGACGAAGATCATCCATCGCCAAGTTCAAGGCTACGTTCAAGGCTGTAAGGATACACAAAGAGTCCCCTGGATCCTGTGAACGACGCCTTCCACCCTCTTCGTCATGTACTGTTTTACTTGCAACAAATACTTGCGATACTGTGCATATTGCGACACCACTAGCCTTCATGTGCACCTCGTCATATTTGCCTCAATAATTCGTGCTGGACTTCACAGAACGTACACAGCCCTTGGCGCTCCTATTGTGCATCCCACTTGATGTCATCGACAGCATCAGCGGAACTATGGTACAGCTTCTATGCCAATGCCGCCTAGATATAGGAAGCCTGCTTAGTGCCCCTTCACTCATTCGCCATGCGGATACAGAGCCGCCATGTCCTCTAATCCAGATAAAATCGCCGCAGACGACACACATGTATACTCTCTGCGGCTACCAGTGGCTGCCACGTCGTTGAAGCGGCCAGCGTTCCTTGTCATTTCGCCTGCGCTTCTGCTGTTCTTCGCCTGCGCTGCGTGAGAGGCCGTTGAATGGTCAGAGGAGTGTCCACAGCCACGTCGCAGAACCGCGTTGACTTCGCCTATCACCATATAGTAACAGGCGGGCCACGTGGTACGCTTGGCGGGGTGACCACTAAAGAGCCGTTCCCTGGCCAGCCCGTGTGCCTATACGATTGTCCGCGTTGTACACGCTTAAAAATGAACTTCACCACATAGCACGCTCCTAGCCAACCATCATCACGAGTGACATCGTTCTTTCCCCTGATTTGCTAAAAACGGGGGGCGTACGCCATTTTTGTGGCATTATGCAGTTCATAATTGCCACAAAAATGACATACGCCCCTGTTTTCATCAAGTCAAGGAAGAGAACATTGTCATTCCGGATGATGGTCGGCTAGGAGCGTGCTATGCGCTGAAGCTCTGTTTTTAGAGTGTAAGAGGAGACTGCACGACTAAAACAAGTCCGGTGTTAGACGTTCACGTTGGAGACAAATCTCTCGAATAAGGAAGGCATCGCTGATGACGACCCAGTGCGCAGATATCGCACTGATAATGGTGCCTTCACTACCATATGGTGAACAAGGAACAAAGACATCATGGTGACAAAAGTATTCCGAATTAATATACTTAGTTTTGTGTTTTTCTAAACTTTTACACAACCCGTGTCAAGCCATATCCTGACAAATGATAGGACTTGAATTTCATTCTGAAGTGTATTAGATAGTCCATGCAATAATTTTGAAGCTTCAGAGATCGCGAATAAAACACAAGCAACGATAAATGTTGAACCGAATGCTTAATGTCCAGTTCCCACTTGATGACGCTTCCGTCGCTTGCGGAAGTAGACGCGCGTTTATATGGCGTCCTCAGAGAAGAGACGCAGCAGTTCGACATGCAGAACCTTTCGTTTTGCCGCGTTTTCGAAGCCCGCTAGACCGATGTTCTCTTGGCCAATGAGGTGGCATGTCCAAATCACGCCTTCTCACTCTTCATCTGCTGGTTTTCGCCGTTGTCGTGGCATAGAAGCTCGCTACATGGAGGATCCACAGAATACACTAAAAGAAGAGCGGGCTGAGGAAATATCTCAAAGAGTCTTGTCAACCGCGAGACATAGCGGCAAGCTCTTCGTACTGTGAAAACGTACTCTCTCCCGACGTCCCCCGACGTCACCATTCGGGCCGTTACGGCGTGAGTGGGCGGTGGAAATAGGCGCGCATTTCCGCCGTCCCGTCAGAGCGCACGATTTTTCAGGTTCCCACCACAGTGGCATTTCGTCGTCCAAAGCAGATCAAAAATCAGGAGGCGTGGCCTTTCTGTGTCACCTGATTGGTCGCCAGTATATCGTTCTTGGCAGCTCTCGCCAACGTCGTGAAAGAAGTTCAGAATGGCATTTTGTTTTTTTTCTGGCTCGACGTCTCTCGTGTCCCAACGCCGGAAATGCGCATCTATTTCCGCCATCCGTTCACGACGTCGCGTCGGGTGTCGCCAAGTGAAAGCTGTCCCTGAGCATTTCTCCGCACGCGCATATGGTTCACAGTGTTGCAAACTCTAGGGAAATTTCCCTAGATCTAGGGGATTTGAAGTCTGCCTGTGGAAAAAAGGAATTCCTTCAAAATCTAGGGGATTTTACTGCTGTGACGCCTGTACCGAAAAATTTCATTATATACAATTTTCCCTGGGTCAAGCAAAGGAAAAATTCAACCACAGAAGGACGTGGGCTGATCGCTGATCTCACTCTGCACCGTAATTTTCCCAAGCACCGACGGCGGCATCGACGGCAGGTACTTGAAGATCGGCCGCGCCCATGTGCTCCGCACATCCACTTTCTGGCAGGGAACCACGGTTTTGTTTTCCTTTCTGCTTGCCGCACCTCGCCAAGTCGCCCTTGGCATCTCATGTTTGTTTGTTGCGGGAGCGAAACTGTTATGGAATTTTGAGTGTACCATGAAATCACGATGCAAATACAAATTTCTCGCACATTTATTCATATTCTCCGACTGACCTGTCACTGCAGGACAAGGTTGCGCTTAGGTGACGTCGTTTTCTCGCATTTGTTCTCGACGCCGTCGCCGGTAGTATATGAGCCGCCGCTGGACAAACTTGTAGTGTAGGGAAATCTGGGGAAATTTTTCGCCCAATCAGAGGGGAAAATGCGAATGGAGGTTTGCAACACTGATAGCGACGGCACGCGTTCTCGTGCACGACTTTTGGCGACGGCGATCGAGCCATCACAATGGACCTTTTTCTTTTTTTTTGCACTTGCGCCATGGTCATTGGACGGCCTGTGGCGTAGTACTGGTGAAGGCGAAGCACACACGAACTTGCGAGGCTAGAAGAGGCGAGAAACGAGCCCCCAGGCTTTTGTTTATTCTAGGTGGCGTTGGCTATGCACAGTTGGATCACTTCGTCTCAGGAGCTTGTGGCAGTAGCAAACATGGCATCTGCTTCGTAGCTACTATGTGTACATTACAGAGAAACTGAGGTATCCGTAGCTTTATTTCGTCGTATTTACATCATGCAGTAGTGATACATTTTTACACCGTGATGCACTTAAGCTTAAAGTTAACCGAGTCAAATCACACTTCTGTTCAGTGACCAACGTCAGCGTAGCTTTAACTTATGCCGTACCTCACAAGGACCAGCATTATCGCAATTGCATCGATGGAACAAAGCAGGTTCGACGTAAAATACGATGCTGCAAATAAAAAAAAAGTGCAAAATAAATAAAATATTCGTATTTCGAAACGTTAAGATGCGTCCTGACGATTTACAAGAATCCATGTCACACCAAGAAGAGCACTTGAGAGTGCGCGAGCTCGTATCTTACATTCGGACGTACTTTGTCCAACGTTACATTAGACGTATCATGCGTTAAGACGCCATGTCCTGAAGGTTTAACTGGCTCAACGACTTGGTCAATGTAGCTTCCGTGTTTAGGAATTTCTTTTCGTCTTTGTGTCTTAAGGGCGATTTTTTGGAGTACGCTTTTACAGTGTCCACGTACTGGGTAAGCCTATCTGGGGTCACTTGAAATAGGGTTGCGGTCTCTACCTCGCAGGCTAGATGTTCCTGGTCGAACACTTTCGTCACTTCAGGAATTGAATCTGTACGGCACTCGTAGATGAAGTTTGACGTCCGCTCCATAGAGTCTTTCCAGCGACGTAGAAGCCGGACGTTCGCGGAAGACACGCGGGCCAGGACTGGATCTTTCCAGTTGTCGACGTCGAAGGTGTCCGCTATGGTATCACCAAGCTTCACCCAAAGTAGAATGATGGCGCAGAAGGCTTTGAGGTGATTAGGACTCTGGGCTTCAATGACGTCGTAGCATTTCTCCAGACAACCCATGACTTTCGCCCAAGAGTCTGCGTACAGCCGGCGGAGATCTTCAAGGAGGACTAGAAGGCGCCTGAGCAGAAAAGCGTTTATCATTGAGGAGTATGTTGTGAAAGCGCGGAACCAGTGTCTTATCAATGCTAAGCAGAACAAGGACGACAGTAACAAGGCTGATTGACCAATCCGATCATATACTCTGGACAGATTTCTGGATCGGTAAACAAAACCTTCGAGCAATGGTACGGTTGGTCAAAGTAGTCATCGTCATCATGTGAGTGTTAGTCTAGTTATTAATAAATTCGAGATACAAGATACACGAACAAAACCAAAAATCCGCGTCTGGCGCTATCATTTCTGCTGCATGATTATCCCATGTGGTAACAAAGAAACCAGAAGCGCAAGAAACCGCATGCCCGTGACACGCGCCTCTCTTCTGCCGTGCGTTGGTTGGTTTTAAGGAAAAAAAAAAATGGAGATTTTGGCCTCACTAATGTGAGGCCCGCAACTCCACATCACTTGCACCGGTGCGTATTCCTACCTTTCCAATACCAGTTATCAGCGTCATGCTGAATTATAAAATTCAAATACCCGGAGGTGGTGGTGCTAATGAAAGAGCTCGCCGTTGTCGGCCTCACGGAGGTGGGCAACGTCACGCAAACGCTCTGGGGCAATGTGCGTCCTGGGCAGACTTCTAAGGAAATTGTGCCGACATATGTCTGACAGAGTCTGAGGGAAATCCAGGAAAAACCCAGGACAGCACAGCCGGCACCCGGATTCGAATCCGGGTACCTCCCATTCTTGACGTGATATGCCCAGCACGCTAACCTCACAGCCACTTGTGAATTCGAATACCCAAGCAACTACCCATATGCTGATAGTTTGGTGACTGGAAGCTACCCTATCAGAAGAGCAATGTCACAGAACTGCAGTCTTCAAGAACCCGCCCACCTATACGCACCCGTGATTTCAGTACATCATGCTGCTTGACGACTGACCACTATCGTTAGCAATGTTTCGAGCGCGCTCGAAGTGGAGAAGACAGAATCGTTATTTCGATTCTGAGTACGCAGGCTTCGGGCCTATGATCAGTTTGAAGCGATGGATACGCCAGCCGAAAAGCCATGGTCCCGTTACACACACCCCCACGAGAAAAAAAAAGTAGGCACCTACCGTGTATTTCTGCTGCCACAAAGGTAGGTTTTACTGCTGACCAAGTGCAGGCTAGACGCGTCCCAAGGCTGAAGCGTCTGCGTCGGAGCTTGATCGGGCTTTGGCTTCAACTCCTTTCGGCACATGATGCTCCACTTGATCAGCTTCTTGAGACCCATTGAAGAAAGCTGAAACGGCATTGCACTCTCGCTTTAAATATCCCGTCTCATCAATAAATGCAGGTGTTTCACGACTCAGCGAGGTGTGGCAGCACACGGGCGAAGTATTCCAGCCAGTTGTCTTTCCGCAAAACGAAGCCCGAGCTACTGCTTCAGGTCTGAGCAGAGCGTCCTTCCAACATCGAGAGCAAGCATTTGACTAAATGTAGGTAGCCTGTCTTCCGCACTGCCTTTTGAACGCTATCTTGGAACTATGCTAGAGATAAAGATAGTCTCGGGATGCCACTGACGCAGTCTACGGATTGACGGCTTCGTCTCCTCGTGTCGTTTGCGTATGGCGATAAGACTGACAGCGTCTTTCAAGGTGAAGAGGGGAGCGCGTGACAGCAGCGCGCATGTTCACGTGGAGATTGAGAAACGTTTCCTCTCGAAAGATGCAAGTCACTACGGTACACTGTTAGACGGCCTATCGCAACTCCTGCTGGAATGAGAGTCAGGGGCTCACATTTCCTTTAGATGTCCAAAGCTAGGGTGGGCAGTAATAGTAATGCTTGGTATTATACATTCCTGTAATATTTCTGGGTTGTTGCGTTATAACAATCACTCTCTGAATGTACTCGTACCTGCATCAAAATATACAAAATCGAAGTGTTACAACCCAACTGGGACAATGCCCTAGTAGCGTATCGCCCTCGGCGATGAAACTACCCAATCATAATCACAAAACAAAGTTGTTGTTTTTGTTTATTTAGGCATATATTTCAGCTTTTCCTTTGTTGGTAGCCCGCGGGTTGAGTAGCATATTACTCGCGTACAATTAGGTACTTAGAATATACCAGAATCAATGTATTAAATTAGTACCCGAATACCGGTTTCTGGCACGTATTATATGTTTGCATTATTATATAAAATAGGAATATTATTGCCCGCCCCTGATATCAAGTATTATCTGATGCTTGCAGGGGTTCCGTTATCATGCAGTGCAGATATTGGTAAATGAAGTTCCGTCCTTTTTTCGTAATTTTTCGTAAAGTCTTCTATAGTCGTGTACTGACTTAACAAAGAAAAGAAATCTAGTCTTTCAGCTACATACGCTGTTGGAGACAATGAGACGCAATAGCACGCCAGGAGAAATACTGCAGCGCCACCATGCACCATCAGTGGGGGAGCGCACTTTCTGCCACAGCTTAGTGTCATGCTGCCAGTCTCAACAACCAATACGGAAGCGGAGTGGGTATGGTGAATTACGTTATCTGGCACGGAGGGAGACTGACCTCTCTGTGTCCAGCCATCCTATCTGCGGCGCAGTAACATTTTGAAAGCTGACGGACTAGATTTCTTTTCCTTCTTAAGTTGAACACAACTACTATAGACATTAGAGATATTGCGGAGTGATTTTCAAATATGGATCACAATATTAGGAAAGGTAAACTAAGCAGCCCTTTGCAAGGGTATCCTATCAACTTTTTGGTGAAATAAAGTATTATTCTTGGCTACAAGCCTCGTAGACTTAGAGGGCCCGCTCTGTTTGTTGTTGTCTATCCATAGCCTGGAATAAAACGAATTGAATTGAATTATTATTATTATTCTAAGACAAATTGGCCGTTGTAAATCGTTGCTTTCCCGCTAAAGGGACACACCATATAAACTTTCTCGCCTCTCTGCAAATAACACAAGTTGGTATGCGGTGATATGGGCACGATAGTCGTTCATGCAAAAAGTCGAACGAGGACGCCATGTTGTACGAGTCTCTCACTTGGCCAGCACGCAAGAAACGTTTGTACCATGTTGAAAAGAAAACAAAAAACGCAAACGAGACATATAGTCGGCCTTTTTTTTTTCATATGGACGGCGTCACTTTTGCGTTTATTTTCATCATGTTTCAAATAGACGAAAACGCTCTGCATCTTGCACTTCTCAGACTACAACTTGTGTCTTCACAATCTTAGCGATTTTATCTGATTGCAATCTATAGGTTCATTCTTTGCGCCTGCACTACATGCACCTTGTGTGTCTCAGACTGTGTTATCCCAGAACATTGTTACCCTATCGGTGACACCAGTAGCATAAAATTAATTTCTAGTTTTGAGATGTATGACGTCATGGGGGTGCCAACCTGCACGCGTCTGGCGATATTTCTCCTCAAAGGTCGATTTCTGTCCCCTCACCACAGCTGCTTGGCAGTTTTCCAACGTGAGGAGGAGAGCAGAGACGCGCGAGACGGACGTCAGAGCTCCCGATGACGTCACCTTCTCTTGGAGAATCCGAAACTATGAAGTTTTGCGGGTTCTTTTGAAGAAGTTCGTGCATGGAAGCGCGTAATGTTCACCGACGACGTTTATATTTTGCGTACCGAGCCATCGAGCGAAGCTAATTTATAATACCAAATCAAATAAAAATTACTTTGTAGTAATTCGTGGCACTTTAAGTCTTTGTTGGACCGTGGGACACCGGTGTCACACTTGTCACTTCCTCTTTAATGCGGGCTCCAGTCACCACATTTTCTCCCCAGATTGTTGTGGCTCGATCTATGAGAAGTAATAGTAACTTGCGCATACAAAATGTTTCCGCAGCGTGACTTGTGCGGTTGACAGCAATCGTCGACGAAAACTGTGCCGTATATATGTTCCTCGGAAACTCCTCAGTGTCTCTTGCACCCAACAGCTGGAGCGGAGCGTCGAATTCTGAGTGAGCGTATGCGCTCCCACCGTCCGCATCAAATAATCGGTGTAATTGAAATAGACCTGGAATTTGATATATGTCCATTACTCATACTTCAAAAATAAATAGTCCGAAAGGATAGTGTGCACCCGGATGCGTTGCGAAAATGCTGTGATCCAACTCCACCGCAATAGGCAAGAAACAGTACGGGGCTTCGGGGTCGCTCGCGAATTTTCAGGAACTGCAGTCTGCATCCTAAAATGGTAGCCAGCAGAATGGGATTAAAATCACTTTTGACAAATGTTCCTATTCCTAGCTATGTCTGTCACACATTTTCTTACTTTTTGTTTTATTTTTACTACGGCGTGTTCTACAATGCAGGCGACCTGTAGCGCGGGTGGGGGGTGGGGGCGTACATCTGTTCCGCACGCATTTGAGAAATCTTCCAGTCTTGGGAAGAGCGTATCAGAGAATGAGGTAGGCGGAGGGTACATCGTGACGTACTCTCTGTTCCCCTGGCATGTGACGTAAACCGGCGCAGCACAGACGGGCATGAGCAGCGTGTGAGCTGAGAAAAAAGAAACAAAGAGGAAAGGTAACGCGGACTTGCCCGGACGTCAGGCGAGGATCGTGTCATCCGTCCGCGGCTGCATTCGCCGACAGCTTTCGTAAATTTGATTGCGCAGTGCCAATACGTCGCACAACGAAAATATTTCGCATGGTGACTCCTGATGGACAGCTTGACGAATGAGACAGGGAGCCACATTAGATGTCACCTCATTAAGGACAACGCCACTTTCTTCGCTTCACTGCCGATGTTGGTACACAGCAACTGAACAGTGTACATCCGCAGATATTACGCGATCTTTTGTCGCTCAGTGACATCACATATCATGCTTGAGTAACTCCAAGTCGTACTACGTTCCTGGAAGGCAGTGTAGCTGCAATATACGCTATTCTCTATACGCCATTACACAAGCGAGGTTCCTGAGAATCATGTTGGTAACGCGGGTTTCCACGAGCCACACACGGATACATACAGCACGAGGCTGTGCTGCGGTGTGCGTAATAATAATTGGAAGTAGACTTACACGTACGGTGAGTCATTACATGTTTTTGTGGGGACACGTGCCGCAGGGTGGGACTGCGGATGCATTCGACCATGTAATGTTCGCCAAAGGCTCTCCTATACGCATGGTACAGGAATAAATTTTTAGGTCCCCCGCGTTGTTACAGTACAGTTCGGTGCAAATTCAGTTTATTCGTCTTTTTTTCTTCTTTGTCGTCATCACCATCAGTTTATTCGTCAACTGCCATCCGTTCTTGGGTCCCTTGGCTTTCGCCTTATGTTTTTCATTACCTATAGTTACGTATAGTTTTTTCTTTGTTCTAATAAATATATCCCCCAATCAAAAATAAATAAGTGAATAAAAGTAAAAATGGAACACTATAATAGCGATTGAGTGGAGACGAAGCACACGATTGGAGGAATTCAATCGCTGGTTTGAAAGAATAGAATATACACTAGACTAGTTGTAGACTGTGAGTGTTATCTTGGAGTTCTCATTTTCTGTCCCGTCACACTTCCATGTTTACTCTTCGTATTATACTTTGTCATTTTCTCGTGTCCTTCGTTTCACGCTTGCTAGTTGCAGAAACCAATCTCCATTAGATGCCCTAACACAGCGTCAATATTTCTATTATGATTCGTCATCCCACCTATAAGACAAGCCGCACGTACAAATATTCTCGGTAACGCAATGGTACACTTGGCTGTAACAGGTACATTACTGCCTTCTTCTCTCTCCCTCTATCTTTCTCTCTTTATCCGTCCCATTAGTTTTATGTCGCCGTGACCGCGCGAACATTGCGCACACGTTAACCAATGACAACACGCGTCACGACATTTTCACGCTGCCGTTTACGTGGTACATGCACGTGTATGTAAGTGCATCGAGCCTTGTAATCCTTGTAATAGTGCATGTGCACAACGAAGCAATACCAAGAACGCATTGAGGACGGGTCGATGAGGAAATGGATTTTTTGCCCAGCTGCTGTTAGAGTTTAGTAGGACGTTCTCGAAATGGGGCTTTCTTTCTTTTTTTTTTTTTTTTTCAGGGTCGTCTTTACATGTGGCTTTTGCGTGTGAAGTAAAACGTTTGGAAGCATTAGAGCAGCTGCAGTACACGCCGTATCGAAAGAGAATGTAAAACGTGGCTGCATTGACATTGTAATGGGGGAGGGGGGCAAATTGCAACGCGTACAACAGAGACTTCGAGAAAGGGTGGAATGGTAGAAATGGCGAGGATCTTGTGTGAAAAAATAAAATAAAAAAAAACGTGGGGGAAAACGGTTTCATTTCGTTTTCTATTCCTCGGCGTCGGAAAAATTACTTAAAATTTCCAATCCTTGATATAAAAAAATATAAAGTGCTGACAAAATCTAATGCATAAACGAAGCCAACAACAGCAGCTACATGCATTGATGGGCTGAGGTACAGCTTGCGACACACTGCTTGCGGTTTATGCTGTCTGAAATCTACATGTGTTGCAACAGCGTTTCTTCCGACTAATAGACACGCACGGTATGCTACCCAGTACGTGTTTATTAGTCGAAACAAACAATGTTGAAACGCCCGGAGTTTCCAGGCCGGATAAACCGCAAGCTGCCGATTCCAGACAAGTATGTCGCAACCTGAAGATCACCGCAGGAATTACGAAGCCATCATATGATGAGAACATATGCCTTTTGAGCCAAAATAAAAGCTGTTCCATGCACTTTTTATTTTATATGGCGGACGTTCGTTGTCTCATTTAGTTTTGCTCTTTGAACGATGTGGAGTAGCCGGCATGCACGTAGATCGAGCCAATTTCTCCATGTTTTCTTTTTTTCTCGTTTACTCAATCTTAGTCAACGAACAATGAAAATTTAGTTTGTCTTCAATCCTTTTCTATGCTTCTTGAACGACAAAAAAAAAAAAAAAAAAAAAAATCGGAGTATGGTGTTCTTCTACTTCAGCAGGTCAAAACTACCGGGAACTTTGCATCTCTGAATAACAACTTCATGTGCGTTTGCTAGTTTGACCTAAACTTGTTATAGTATTTCGTATTCGTGTGCTTACGAATCTGCATCTCGTGTGCTTACAAATCTGCATCTGTTACAAATCTGTATTTATGATTTATAGCATTCTATGATTTTGTTCCCTAATGTTTGCTCATAAATTTAAGTCTGTACAAGAGTGAACATGTCGTTTTCGTCCAAATTTCCCTCCATCTCTATTATTCCAAGCTAAGATGTATCTTGGGTAGAATAAAAATGAATGAATGAAAGAATGAAAAACCGGTGGTTTGCAGCAGTTCAAAATTTCCGGAAATTTTGCATCTCTAGCGGCAAGGGTGAAGTCACGGAAAAGAGAAAAAGAGAAATAACAGAACGTGAATGAGAGACTTTCAAAGAATGGATCCAGTAAAGCTCGCGGGCCTTTGCAGTACCACGCAGTTACTGTCCACTTTGGAAGATTGCGGAATTATCGCGCTGCATGTGTTGCTGACATTAGGTGTTCTCAATTGAAGTATCTACATGACTTATGGAGGTCCCACATATATGGGGATTGAAAAAACGCTCACATCTCCATATTTTATATCTCAATCAACCAATCAATCAGGATTGAACGCAGCGAAAATGACGTCCGCGTGCTACATACCTCCTCCTCGCCATGCACACCGCGTTACGTGGAGAAACAATGCCATTTTAGAACGGAGCGTACCTTTCGTTGTGATGGACCCCGCACAACCTTTTAACGACGTCTAACGAAAAGTACAGTGAGTTTCGCATTCTGGACAGCTCGACGACGTCAGTTAGCCGTAAGGAGGGATAATGTTTTGTAGCAAAGTATACTTCTGAGTAATAATTCTGCTACTCATAACTCGTTATATATTGCATGGGTGTTCATTGTTTGAGCTCTGGGTCAGTGCTATATCATTTTTATTAACGCTCTGCCCTCATCTTCGAACATTACGTTCGCTCTTTCAACAGCATAATATTGTCAGACAACAGCTGCCGGATGACATCGCCATCTGCCTATTTCGGGGGCAGATGTTTGACATGCACCGCAAACACTCCGCTTTTTCGCAAATTTCACGTAATGTATGAGACACAACGACGTAGGCCCTTTTTTAGGGAAAGTAAGTGCCACTTACAGTCAGAGACAGTACCAATCCAGCTTCCGAGACAAAAGCGGTTCAATCCCAAATTGTGGCAGACGACACAGCTTCCGGCACAGCCCATAGCAGACGACAAATCCCGTTCGCGTCGTTTCGCACCTTTGCATACCACGCAAAGGGCTCAGAACCCATTTCAGGTGAGCAACACAACGAATAGACGACACTGGTTAGGCACTGTTTGTGATACACGGCGTGAAAATCACTACTACTGACGTTGTACAACTCCCGCAGCTACGAATACGCTTCAATACGCTCTCGATACCACAATATGTAGACTTATATCACGCAACGGGGTTGCATCGTTGTGAGCTCACGGAGCAGCTGTGTTATGTTGAGCTCGAGAGGAAACTAGGCCGGGAATGTGACAGCGGAAAAACGACGAATTCCTGCGGAACAGCTCACTTCGTATAGGTAGGCTGACATTCTGGGAATGGAAGTGTGGATATAGGCACGGATATAGGCTTAACACTTCCTCCTTCTGCTGTCTTGTTATGAAATAAGAGGCACGTGAGAGGAAGAAGGGAGAACTTCGTTCCTCAAGAAAAAGGAAACAGCAAAACAAAGAAAACGGGAACGGAAGGTTGCTAGCACCTTCATCACATCACCTTCCGCCGTCGTATGAACGTCAGGTCCTTTCTATTCTGAATTACACACATTCTCAGTGTTGGGGTAACTCGTTACAGGTACCTCGTTATTACAACTAAGCTCATTTTTTCGGTAACTTTGAACTTAACTGGTTGCTTTTGAACTCCAGTAACTTCTTGAGGAACTCGTTCCTTTTTTTGGTAACTTTGAACTAAACTGGTTACTTTTGAACTCCAGTAACTTCTTGAGGAACTCGTTCCTTTTTTCGGTAACTTTGTCAAAGTTACTTGGGGTAAGTTCCAAGTTCCTTTTGTTCGGTCTACAAACATCGCAAGCTGCGTCTTCCCTCTCTAATGAGATGACAGCACGTCGAACTCCGCTGAGTGAACGGTAACTGAGTAACAGTTGCGTGGTGAACGGTACAAATTTTGTTTTGGCCGTACATTAGAAGACTCAGGTGGCGTCTATCATAGCGACGAGCAGTGTATTTATAATGACAATGGACACTGTATAGCAAGATTAAAACTTGGTGCGGTTCTACGAAATGTGCGTATAGAGGACAACTCATGGAACCTAAACTTACAATGCCTGCTTTGTGTGCCGTTGAAGAACCTTATTACGAGATCAGAATAATCAAATGCCTCCCTAAAGAAGTACATAAAGTTATAACAGAAACGTGTGCGAGTTGGTGGTGCATACTATAAGGAAAAGGTGAAACCGAAGATAGTGCTTGTTTCATCCACGTCTGTCTTTGGTTGCACCTTCTTGGCACTTTGGCACGTTGCACGAAGGCATGCTTCTTTCGTCATATAAAATATTAATGCGTTAGCATTAGGAGTGTCAAAGTAGAAATAGCTGTATGTATGTATGTGTGTGTGTGAGGGTGGAAGCCTCACCGAGGCAGAGGTATAAGTGGATATGTAAAGGGGAGAAAAGAGGATAAATGTAAATGAAGATAAATCATATGAAATTGAAGTAGTTGAAGACTTGACGGTAATTAAGAGTACGAGGAAGAGGTAAGAGCACATAATTAAAGGTTAAAGCAAGAAAGTTGAGTTTAAAGGTAATGGATGTAAGATATACGTAATTCAGAGAAAGGTTAAATGAAATTAAAGCTTACCGAAGGGAACTGCAGGTTACTGGAGGTAATTATAATACTAATGTTTATTTGTTTTAAAAGATCATACATCTTTGAATTAACAGCATTATCATCATTATTGACATTAACATCGCGAACATCAAATGTAATTACAGGTAATTAACGTCAATTAAAAGGAAATTGAGAGTAATTAAAGCAATGTAAACGTAATTAAAGGGAATTAAATGAAATTCAAGATTACCTCAGGTAAGCTGCTGCGATGTGATGTGATAAAGATAAAAATGGGAATATGGGTTACCTTCGGTAATTAAAGGGTATTGGTATAGTTTTCGTATATCAAAACTGTTATAAAACGTCTTGCAGAGCACATGGTGAGATCAAGATCTGAATTAATTATAGAAAGGTAAGGAACTAAAAAGTGTATGATAGCATTAGGTAACAAGTAACTTCAAAGTAACTCGTTATTTTTCCAGAGTACCTTAGGAACTTCAAGTTCATTTTCATTACTTGGAAGCTGTAACTTCGTTAGTAACTTAGTTACATTTTTTTTTGCATATGTTAACGAGTTCCTTTTGTCGAGTAACTTCCTCATCTCTGGTCATTTCATTTGTTAGCAGCGTATCATCCTCACGGTATGCTGTGCACTATTCTTTTTTAATTCTGTGTTAGCGCCGCGAAGCAACTGTGACTGTGAGTGGCATACAGATGGAGAGAGGCCAGCAGGAGGGAGAGGGGGACAAGGGGATTAGTACACGTCCTAGGCCGACTTCCGGGGGAACTGCGTCGACGTCCGACTGGAAAGCCTGCCGTAAAACCCAGGCAAAAAAAAAAAAAAAAAAACAGACAGGCAGCACAGCCGGTGGTAGCATTCGAACCCACCACCTCCCCGCCTACAACACGACACTGTGTACTACTACCGCAGATATTCCTGTTGTACAGTAACATTACACTAAAGCGGTGAGCAATTAGCCTCACGGTGCTATTGAGCACATACCTGTAAAAGCTAGCCGCGCATATCAAACAAGAAGTACCTTACTCCGTTACCTCAGCCCGATGCCATAGCATTCCCTCTCTCTTAGTCTGATAATCTCCGACGGATGATTTCAAAGTCTTTCCTCGTCTCGTTATGTGTATGATGTATACTTGGGATGTCATAGCACCGCGTACCGGTATTACAGAGAGTTGTGTACCCTTCCTGTCAATGTCCTTTGCCGTCACTAAAACAATGCACTGTATGTGCGACAACGAGAGAGTGTATGTTTAGGGCGACCTTTGGTATTTAAAGGCCTTCGGCTATGTCGTTGCCCTTGGAACGAGGCCTTAAATGAAGGCTGCCAGTGCTAACAGACGTAATCACAATCCAATCGTCTGCCGCATGGCTTATCCTACACAAAAGGTATCACTTTCTCTGGAGTGGCTCGAACGTATATGTTGATATAGCGACGGCTCGTTTTAGGCACTCAGTGATGATGTAATTCGCGCACTTTCTGCTTGAGAAAACGGTTATATTTCCTGTTCCCTGACTGTTCTGTCAAGAATCGATTTCTAGGAATGAAACGAATGCTAATGCGTTTTACGGAGGGATGCTGACGATGAAGTCTTGCAGGCGGCCGTCACAAGATGCAAGGCGATATAAATTATGACCCAGTTACTGCGCTCGTGAAATAACTGTAGTGTCCCAGAATCTTCGAGGAAGATTAGATGCTTGAAGCGTGTCGCTATTCTATATTTGTGTTACATTGTATTGATATTGTATTATAGAGTACTTTGGCACATTAGGGGCTCTGAACAGGAAAACATGAAGACACTGGTCGCAAAACGGGGAAGATGTAATGGCAGTTCCTATCTAGCCGACAAATTTTTTATCGCTTTTACCGCATCTATTTTCTTGAATGTACGGTTTCTCATTGCCAGAAGGCCCTGATAGAAAACCTGCAGGGAATTTTGAGGTTCGCACTCTCTGATGTAATTTTTCCTTGCCGCGTCGTGCTCAAGATGGTATGTCCCTCTGGGTACATGAAGGAAATCGTTTACCCTTGCTTCTCCTAGCATGTGGTATATTGCATCGGTGTAGCCAGAAAAATATTTCGGGAGGGATGCTATGGGGACTTTACGTGGGAGAAGAGGATTTCCCCACGTTTCCCTCTCCCAAATGCACTACTAAAGGTATCATTTCTGAGGAAGGTTTGAACACCATGCATGACCCCCCCCCCCCCCCCCCGCGGTACATTGCATGTGCCATTAATTAACCACAGTTATGTACGTGTCGAAACTCTTTCACATAATGCGACTACTCACTGCGTCCGAATGAAAAGACACGGTGTGGACGTCACAACTCATGGCGTTAAGCCACGCGTATAGCCCTTCCTGTGCAGAACGGTGTTTCATCGAATTTGTCACGGCACAGAAAGGGCCACCGATTCCCAACCATTAGGAAAGTACGATAGACGAAGCAGTAATGATGACGGCGGCTGGCTACTGTCCGCGCGGAGCGGGTCGCTTTGATGACGTCCCCTCAGCAACATATACGGTGAAATGCGGTAAAAGAAAATGCGAGGTTGGAAGGTGAACAGTCCCAATCATGGCCAGTGACGGCGTTAATAGTATCGACGAGGAGAATGCCGGCAGAGATTGAGCCAATTGGTGCCCCCCTTTCGAAGACGCCATCGTATAAAGGATGGGGACACTGAACTGGACGGCTTTGTGGCCACGCATCCGTTTCAAGACACTTTGCCGCCTGATGCTCGGGCAATTCACTCGTTTTTCACGGTTAGAAGGTAAAGCAGAGGGAAAACCTCTACATGCTATAGAAAAAGTGGAAATAAAGACAGAGTGGGAGTACTTCCTTCAAGCACCACCGGTAATGATTAGTGCTGAGCAGAGTTGGGGAAATCACTTTTATTTTGTAATGCATTGCCATTACTCATTACACTCTTGTAAAGTGATGCATTACTAATGACGTTACTTTTTTATGATTAGTACTCGTGTCATCATTTTTCGTCAAGCAGTTACATTACTTTGGCATCACGTTTTCGCAGAAGCCTCTCAGACAGTGGTGTTTGAAACGCGCACTGTAAAGAGAAGCGACCAGTCTTTTCGCTACACGTTAGCGGTGACAGTAACTAGAGTTTCTGCAAAATCGCCACGTGTGAACGATTAATGTAACGAACGTGTAATGCATTACTGGTAACGCGTTACTTTGTAATGCGTTACTCCACATCTGGTGCCCAGGCATTGCTCCATCTTAGTTGTCATGGTGGACGCCTGTGACACAAAAAGACATACGGAATGGAAAAGAAAAGAACAAGTGAAAGAGAAATTTCCGGTTGAAATATGCTTCAACTCACTCATATGCTTCAAGTGTAAGCCCGGTTTCATTCCACTGAAAGGTCATACTTCCAAGCAGGTTTGTGAGTCATATGCGCCGCGTAAGTAGGTATGTCAGAAAGGACAGCAGCAGAAACGATTATATATATATATGTTTAAAGGGGCACTAACTGGAATGAAAGATGTTGTTACCTTGACACCAACACGAAAGGAACAAGATTCGTCCGTTGTGCCGTTCGTGTCTTATGGTCGAAGGAAAAAAACACAATTTACCACTTCCCTCTCTCTATCTCTCCTTCTTAAGAAGGCTGACAATGTGGAGCGTGCTCTCATTAATCGCATCAAACGATTTGTCCAATCATCACCGGAGATCGTTTGAGGAGACCAATGACCGACTTTCATTCCGCGAGCAGAAGGTTTTCGTACTGCTCGAATTGCTTAGCATGCGAGAATGCCCTTTTTCACCTGACTGCGACATTTGGAAGGCGTTCACCAAATTTCTGTGATGCTTTTGCAGCCTCAGCGACAGGCATGTTCCTATGTTTCTGCTAAACACAGGTTTCTTATCATGGTCTTTCATTTTTTCATTTTTGTCATTTTTGTCATCGTCATTTCATTTTTTTCCTTTTCGATTCGTTAAATATTTTCATATTTGTTGCGCGTTGATCAGGGTAAAACAATCAAGTTATACACATGAAAATTATATTTTGAAATGAATGAAACTCGGTGTAGCAGGTGCTCATAAAACCGCGACCAAGCTCTCCGCATATTTTAACTTTACATATCCCCCACTTCGGTGTACCTCAATTAATTTCCAGAGTAACTGAAATCGTAATTTAATCATCCTTATTAGCATCTAGTTGCAACTATAATTCAATTGTTCTGAAAAGTAATATTTACGGGTGTGCTCCGAATATACGTGCACTGTGTGTATCTAACTAACAGACATCTTACGTTTACATAAGTTCTTGTATATTTCACGCATGGACACATGAAAAATTGTAAATAGTGTCAATATGTAAAAAGTACCGTATAATGTGTCTGCATGGAAGATGGCAGTTGACGGAAGGTTACTGTGCGTGTGTGTTCGTAATGTCTGATATATTTCTCCTTAACAACTCTCACATCTTTCTCAGATTTACTGCACACGTATAGTTACGACATTGTCCCTTCACTACTCACTTCCAAAGAAACAAGCGAAAGAACTAACAGAGAGTAGCTCAGCGTAAACAAGAGCTTCCCTTCTATCCACAACGGCCCCTGGAGTGCTTGGCGTCCCTGATGCTACTTGAAAGGACCCCGAGCAGGTGGCTTCCGGTTGACTGCATATTGGAACGTGCTCTCTCTAGGACGCGCAGGACCGTCATTCCTCTATCTGTCGCAGGCCGCAGCCTGATAGTCCTGAAGGACGTACTTAGCCTCCTGTCCAAGAGGTTCTCACTTCAAACTTTTACTTATCTTTTCTGAAAGGGACGTTTCTAGTTATAACGACTGCACTGCCATTGGTTAATGCGAGTCTCTGACGACACGTGACTCTACACCGTCTTCCGATCTGCGGACAATGCAGTGCTTTGTCTTTTCACTTTCACTTTAATCGATATTTGTACCGAGAGCATGTCTGTGGTGTGACCTTTTGTGACTCTAGAAGCGACTTTCGGGGAAAACAAAATATTTTGAGAGAAAGAAGAATGGAGTGGCGAACAAGAAAAATCTACGTGGAAAATACGAAATCGAGACGCTCGGAAGTTGAGAAACAGTTTACTCTGGGATAATGAGGGTTGTAGCGATATGTGCTGGGACATAAAGTTTGTAGATACAGAGAAAAAGAAAGATGTTGTTCCGGTACGTTCTATGCGAGGTAAGGTTCGTCCGGCCTCATTAAAATATTTATGTGTATCAAATTGCATTCTAAAGAAAGATTTTCTCTCCAAAACATAAAGCGTTTCCGTCAAGTGTTTTTCGTGGTCCTTACCGTGTTTCGGTGTCGCCGTCGCGCGAGGTAGCTGTTATTTAGTTCAGATTTCACACTCGCAGCATTTTCTTCGGATGTCGTCGGAGCATCTTTAAAGCGTGCTTCTCCTACTAGCTCCGGTGACATGCGGCGAACCATTATAATTGTCGTTGAGTGTTACGCGCAGGCGGAGTCAATATCTTGCATTTTAGCGTTGCTCCCAGAAGAATGCAACAACAATAACAAATACAATAGTTAAAAAGGATAAAACCCTCAGTGCAGGGAAAGACGAGGACGGAACACAAAAAGAGACAAGGATACCACACTGATGTCCTCGTCAGTGCCGTGTCGTCGTCTCCTGTTGTGTTCCATCCTCGTCTTTCTCTGCACTGAGGGTTGTATCCTCTTTGAACTATGAATCACCAACCAGCCCAAGTTTTAACCCTTTTTTCACAAATACAATGCAGTGACGAACATTGCGGAAATTTGCCACTTAATTTCTGGCTCACTACCCCAGGGCAGGAGTGTGCAGCACATTGCACTGCTATTACGCGAAATGTAAGCCGAAGTGGAACGTAAGAAATAGTAGTAATCGATAATATACCTAGCAATAATGAAAAGTTAACTTGAAAAGTTGATCCATACTGCAGGTAACAAACAGTCTGTGTTACCTGCAGTACGAATCAACGTTTCGTTACGGAACGTCGTCTGATTGGAACAGACGACGTTCCTCCTTGTGTCGTCTGCAAGTGACACGGCGAGATTAGAGAGTAAGAAGCCACAACCGGATGCCCCAAACAAGTAAAAAATGAAAAAAGGAAGAAGAAAAAAGAAAGGAAAAATTACTCCGCAGGTTCTTGTATGATATTGTTTCTGTATCTGAAACGCAGATAGGAGTGTCCTGACACGCCTTTATTAATGAACTCATTCCCATGAAAGCGAAGTTTGACAATGTTCCAGAAACGACCTGTAATTACGCACAAGCAGTATATATGACGCGTACCTTCTCATAATAAGAAAGAAAACTGGCTGCATCTTCGGGCATGACGCCAAACGCGTTGAAATGCCATAACTTTATCAGGTCATCGTTGGCCCCAAATTTCTGGTCACGTGGTCACTGTCACGTGATCCTACAAAGCTACGGACGGACCAACACTGTGGTTAGCCTCATATAAAGCTATCGCTTTATACGCGGTGTATACTAATAGCTGCATGATCCGTAAAAACTGAGGATACGGAATTACGGATACGACTATACAAAATAAAAAATAAAAAAATCACAATAGATGTACACGTAAAATACAGCGGCAGTCAGAGCTTCCTTTACTTCGGCAGACGACTACAGCGCACAGCATTGGCCGCAGTGCACGCAGAAGCAGTAAGTACGCCGTCGGTCATAAGTGCACGTGCCGTTCCTCCGCGCAATGTCTAGTGCTGTTTGCGAATGTAAAGGAACGGTTCGGATGCATTCCAGATTATAGGGCTGCTATAAAGGCCTCTGTGGGTCGTTGAAGTGGACGTAAGAGACGGGATGGAACGTCGCTATAAAGATAGAGGCCAACAGAAGGGTCTTACGAGCTCCCGCTTTCCAAATAAGGTGCGCCATGACGAAGGCCAATCGCCTGCCACTTTTCTTTTTATTCGACGTAACGTGTTTGTGTGCAGGGAAATGGAAGGGTCACTGGCACAACATTGTACGAGTACCGGCACCGTGAGCGTTCACATAAAACGTTACTTTGAAATTCATTGTCTGTTCACCGCGTTGGTTGAGAAACCCAGCCCTCTTCGGCGCCACAGGGAAGAGTTGGGTGGGCACTTCTTTAGAAAGACATGCAACATCGCATCACGGCGGAGCTTACTCACAGCCCATCACATCAACATCATAGCTCATTATTCGACACCAAAGTCACAACCCATCAACATCATAGTCCATCCTTCCACCTCAACTTCAAAATCTATCATTCAACTTCAACTTGAAAATACATTATTCGATCTCAATTTGAACACCGCATCACATCACATAGGCTATTGTTAAATACTCCAATACCTCATCGCATCGCAGCCCGTCGCGCAACGTCACGCCATTCTCCATGATATGATAGTAAATGACGGCAATGATGACCACCACGAGCGAATTCGGCGGCCTACTGCTAAGAAGTGTCCCTGGATCGAATTCCAACACTGGATGTGCTGTCTTTGTGTTTTCCCTGGGTTTTCCTCATTCGCTATAAGGCAAATGTCGGCATAATTTCCTTTGAAGTTGGATCTGCACTCTAAGGAAAAAAAAAAAAAGAAAGAAAAAGGAAGGAGTGAAATTGGGAGTAATTGCAGCTGCTATTCTTCTAGACTGCAACTACTCCTCATTTTAGTCCCTTAACCCCGACATTTACTCCCCAGGACTGCATATTGTCACTGAACTTCGGAAGTGGTCTTCCGAATGCAACAGTCTACGGAAATATGTGCTCCTGGTCAATTTGATGGCATAAGGCCATAACTCAGCCAACTTAGCAGTTTTCCACGCACACAGAGTAAGAAACAGTTAGCGCTTCTCTCTTCGCGAATTGTGACCTATGTATGTTAGTAAGATTTTATATCATTCGATATAAAATCACGGTTGACGGCTTTATTCAAAGTATTTTCATGCATGCACACGAATTATGTGCCCGGGACTCTTAGAACAGAGTGTGAAATGCAGTTTCCACCCTAACATTCATTTACTCCAGTGCATTTACTCCCGAAAGGGACTATTTTTTGTGGCAATGCATTTAGTCCCCAAAGGGAGTAAAATTACTCCTTTTTCTTAGAGTGCGGACGTACGCTTCCTTCAAGCAACACGCCGCCGTGTTGCAATGCGCGCTCAAAGGAAAAATAAATAAATAAAAGGAGTAAATTGGGGCATCACCGCAACTTTTAGTCCCAAGATTGAAATTACTCCGCATTTTAGTCCCTTACACTAACATTTACTCCCGAGCACTGTAAAAAGTCGCTAAATTTCTCATAAACTTTCGCGCATTAAGTCCCGAAAGGGCTTGATGGTCATGGCAATGGATCTACTCCACGAAAGGAATAAAATTACGCCTTTTTTTCTTTCTCTCTTTCTCTCTCTGAGTGCCAGACCGCTGGATAATGGAAGCGATTATCATCTATCTATCGATCTCTGTTCGAAATATCGGAGGCTCTCGTCCTGAGGAACTTCCCTCAACATTTCCTTACCGGTTCACTGCATTCTCTATCCTTAATTGGAATGTGCCTCTCGACAAAGACACAGAGAAAGGGGTCAGTAAAAGGGGCAGGAGTTACTTTTTATACTTTTATGACAGGCATTGTAAACAAGATTCGCAGAGTCAATGGCAACCAACCAAAACGAATAATCACTCTATGATAGGACTGCAGATAATGAAGTGAACAATTACGAAACAGTAGCTAGAACCTGTAAGGTAGTGGTGGTGATGGCGTTTAATAGGCTAATCAAGTGGCAGATTCCCGACTGATATCGTCATGACATGTATGACACGACATTACATGTACTCGTTGTGTTGTTGTTTGATATGAGTTACCCAAAGTGGCCACGCTGTATACAAATGCAGCTTCTTCCGATGCCACGATGGTATCATCTGTCGTATATGGTTAACATATCCGTGCCCTTTCCGACTATACTACAAAAGTGAATCATTGTAACTGCCAGCGATATAAAGTGATCGAGGTTTCTCTTTCCTGCGAGAGAGAGAGAAAAATATGTATCTGTCCAGATGACTATGGAACATAAACACACGAAGAGGTGCGAATGAGCGATGGGCGTACTAATGCATACAGCCTTTAGGACATAGGCGATACCCTTCACGAAAAAGTGAACTTCAAATTTTACGACGCGTTCTTTGTGTTCTAGTGTAGTAGCAAGAGTCGCCCTTTCTGCACAAGTGGTTTTCTTTTCCTTTTTGCATTGTGCAATCTTCCTCGAGGGATCTTGTCTCACGTGCATAAAAAACAATAAGACACTAATAAAATAGCAACTTTGTAATATCACAGGTTTTTGTGAATGCTAATATTCTGTCGGGGTTGGTTCAGACTGTGTCTTAAGTATGGTATCTCGGTGTTAGACAGTTACATCGCTAGATTCACAAACAGCTGCGTGTCCTACCTGTACGAAAGTTAGTCAGTCCACAACTGAGTACTTTTGCTTAATTTTCCTCGTGTAGTTGCCCGTCCCTGTGCTCTGTTCTGCTCGTTCGTATACAAAATGCAATTTTCCTTACGGCATAAATTAGAAATCGAATCGGACGGTGCATATGGTTCGGCCACAAACCGGCTCTTCGCCGAGAGAAAGTTCCCTACCTTCAGTGAATGAATCTCTTCGGAAACTCTTGAAGCCGTTTGCAAAGCCTCTTTCGCAACCGCCGCTAATGTCCCGAGACCCTAGAGCTGCTCCGACGATAAAAACCGAAAGGAGGACGTCTTTTCGCGACAGCTAGCGCGCTTTTCTCTCTCTGTATGTGTGTACACTGTCTGTATACACAGGCGTCGCTTGCCAAGGACGGCTCACAGACGGCGCTCTCGCTTTGTGACGTCAACATCCACGTGCTCCTGACCTTTACAGGAAATGATATTCCAATGAAGAGAAAAGCATTGTGGCACTGCACTGCAAGGCCTTGGGGGTTGTCTTATATAAGGTCGCGATAAGTCTATTGTGTGTGCGGACACAAGGAAAATGTTATGATGCAGGCCCCGATGGAGCATTGCTAGATGGTGTTCGGGTTTCTTCATAATGGCTCGAGTTCTTTGGGGCATGATACGTCAGAGAGAGAGAGAGAGAAAGTGATGACAGGAACAGTGACAACTCATATTGCCCCGTGTGTCGGTTGGTGCACTCGCTAGTTGCGAATATAATTATATTCGCATATATTATTATACAGATGCTATATATATGCATATGTTACTATAAATGCGAATACAACATTGGACGACATGGAACGTCCGACCACCCTACCACACTTTCAGGACTACATATAGAGTGTCTTTAAATCAGCTAGGTTAGGATTGATATCTTGGGTCAAGCAACTATATACTACTATATATGCGAAATATATATGCATATAGATCAATGGATTCCAAACTTTGCTACCCTGCGACCCATCAGAACTACAAGATATCGCGTCGCGACCCCGCCCCCTTATTTCGCCATGCCACAAGCTTTTCGATATCAGCGCATGAATAGTAATATACAAAACCGACGCTGAAATTTAATTTAGCAGTTGATATCGTCACAGTTAGTAAGACGGGCTAGAAACCATCGCAGACAGAAAAATAAACGCGTGGCAGCGGGGATGACTGTTTCTCTTCACGAAAGTAGAGTCTGCTTTTTAGACTTTGTGGACCGCTACCACGAGCTTTTTTGGGACGCAGAATAGTGGGCAGAGCATGGTCTATGGACATCTCTTCTTTACAGTCTCTCAGCCGATTCGCGACCCGCCGCTGTATCTGTCACGACCCCCCGTGGTGGTCGCGACCTACAGTTTGGGAAACACTGAATTGAACCTCTGTATGCAATAAGGGGATAACTCGAATTATCACCTTTTCAGTATTTTTGTTGCAATGACATCTACATACCAGTATGCACCTGTCAAAGAAAATGTAGGACCGTATTGCAATTTATTGTCTCTCTATAGGAGGATAAGAAACGGGAAATGCATGCGTGTCAATGGGATTGACAGCCAGATCAGGCCCCTTTCCTACACATGCATACAAATGGTGTAGGTCAAATTTTGCTACGATGCGAAAATCAACTTCGACTTTCACTCGAAAAACATGTTCTTTCTACCTCACGTGACCGTGCCAGCAGTGCTACTGAGCGTTGTAATCGGAAGAACGTGTGCACTATGCTAATAAGTCATATTTTGCTGGCCATACAGAACATTATTTTCAAGAGCGTGCTCGTTTAGCAGCACGATAATTACGATCTAGGCTGCTTCACCGCACAAAGGTAACTTCGCCCGTCCTGGCGTCACCATGGAAGTCAGACTCGTGAAAACTGTTTTTTCCTGCACGAAAACCCTGTACGTGCGGTGTTATATAGAAAAAGGGGATATGTCATGCTCCTGGGTTTTGCTCAATTTCTGCTAAGTCACCCCCAGAAACGATGCTAACGGGACATGCATGTATATACACATTTTACATTTGCGTTTTTCGAGGAAACTCATCTGCAATTACTTTACCAAATATTCACTTGCAGTTTTCTCGGTTTGGGATTTTTCGACTTATCCCCTTATTGCATACAGAGGCTCAATTATAGGTGATATATGATACAAACACACCCAGTGCTCCCAATTATTATAATTATTGATATGATTTCCTGCATATATATGAGTACTTACCTGTATTCTGTATTCATATATAACATACGTGAAGCCTAAGAGCTCAGGCTACTAAGAAAAGTAGCCGAATCTCTTTGACTGCACGTAGATCTGTACAATTCATAAGTTGGGGGTCGATATGTGCTATGGTTCAAACGGGACTACAAACGGTTTTTCAATTGTTTGAGGACAATGGTGATGAGTAGCGGCCTCTACGTGTTGCCGACGGTTTGCTAAGCTTAAATCGATTTGTAACCAAGTATATCTGCAAGCAGGCACTAATACGGGAACTTTTTTCAACAAACCTGTATCATTGGTTTTCTTGTTTCCTTGGTCTTCGATAATATGGACGATTCGCTTTATGGACGATTTTGGTCAGGGACGAAGGTGTCCATATTAACGAGGCACGACTGTATACGCTGACACTGATCGTTCAACAGATAGTACGTTTGCGATCCCGTATTTGGAAACCTTTTCTGCCATGTTTTGACCGGAACCATATGTTAGACTGACCTCGAGGACATCACGGAAAGAACAGCAGAGAATAAGTTACGTGAAATGCTAATACATCATCCCTGTTGCTTTTGTTTGCTTGATAGCTTTTTGGGGATAGCAAGCCTACACCGTGGCTAACCTTTCCCTTCTCTTTTTTCTTTTACTTCGCATTAAACATACCCCCCCCCCCCCCACTCCCTGTGTTTGAACAGCTTTGCGGAACGCGGAGGAGGCCACCAATAAAGCGTATTGTAACGCATATGATGTGTTTCAATAAAGAGCACGCAATTTGTGTTTAGAGAATTGCGCAATGAGCACGGGCTTACCGCATCTCTGAGTATTAGGCAGTGAGCGTTTGGCAGGGTTATACGTGTAAATATTTAAACCACACTGTGCCGTGTTATTCGGCGCAGAACCATCATGATTGTGGACGATGTACGACACCTTGAAGATTACAGCCGTCTCTAACGTTTCCTTGCTTGAATCACCATACTTGGCTCAACTGTTCCACCACATTTGCAGACACCGTTTTGGTACTTTGGTTGCATTCGACTTGTTCTTAGCGAAGGAATTCGTGTAAAGTACTTGTAGTTTTTTTTCTTTCAAACGTATATCACGTACACGGAGAAAAAAAGAAAGAAAGGAAAAGACAGTCTCTGCTCGAATAAATATATACCAGGGGTGGGCAGTAATACTCATATTTTGTATTACAATACAACAACAACAAATTATGGAAAATCGATGATGACATGGGATGCTTCTCACAATACAACAACCAATACACTGATGGTGATGAATGGGGAAATTCGCCACCTGGGTTGTGTCCCACTACCCCAATGCCGACGGGGCTGCATGAGATGTAAAATGACAATGAGGGGACGAGGAGAGAGAAACGGTAGCAAGGCCGCACATCAGGATTAAAGGACATAAAGGAGACCGCGCTGTCTTGTAGAAAATCCAGGAAAACCTGCAGGGCACAACGGTGTTGCAGGATGTCGGTCCAGGGCCCAAGCACTGTCGCCAAAGTGAACGGAGCGGCAGCGATTGGCTTCAGTCGGTTTCGCAGCCTTTCTCGTTGAACCTCTCGTTCTTCAGCGACACAGGTCTCATGCACAGACTGTGAACTTAAGTCTTGTCATCTCATTCGTCAGTGCCCCACCATCACCTCTCACCCTCATACACATTACCCTCATCTTGTTTTTTTTTTTCAATCTTTACAAGAAACTGCGAAGAGGATGAGGAATGACCTGGCCCCACCTGGCCCCATTCGTGGTTCAGCAGAGCTCGAGCTCGTGGATAGCTGCTCGTTCGGGTTGCATTAAACACTTGTTCTTTCAGTTGGAGTCATATTTTCCTAGAATCTTATCTGGTGTTGGTGATGTAAAGAAAGAAATGGGGATGTCAGCTGCGACGAAGTCGAACTGGCTACGTCAGGAAGCTTACACGCAGAATCTTATTCGTCTCATCTCTCTATCTCATCCTTCTTCAACCTTTTGTTAGTTTATCCTTCACTGCCTAATTCCTTTCTTTTTATTTTTTTTGCGGAATAGCAAGCCGACATACCGTGTGGCTGACCTTTCCTCCCTTTTTCTTTGCTCTAATAAATATACCTCCCCCTCCCCCCCTTGAAGAGAATACAGTCTACGATGACGCGCCGGATGTCTGCTAGCACGGCACACCTTGAGCATAACATGGTGTCAGAGCGACCAAGTCTGTGTTTAAAGACTGGGGTGAAGGCGACACCGAGGCGGAGCCTGTGTATAATGAACGAAAAATTGCGAGGCAGCCGATTGGGCAAGTTGATGGATAAATCGGGATCCACTTCTTTCATTAGGGTCCTTGATGGGACATCTAAACACCATTGTAGATGGGACAGGGCTTTACCACATCGGCATGGAGGCTTCCTCTATTCCCTTTGAAGAGGATAATTAGAACGTTTTCGGGAACTGGCGTGGTGCACACGGTCGGTCGGCCGGTCGGTGCGTGGTCCAGTGGCAAGGAACCGACCGGATCTGGCCAAAAGAGTTTTCGGGAACGGAAGGGAAACAACCGCCGTGATACGTGTGGCGCCACCTCCCGTTAAGAATAGAAGGAAAACAATTAAAGAATTTTTCCGATGCACTGTAAATATCCTTTCACAGAGCAATAATAAGCGTACTCCCACACGTATATTGGACCGATAAGATATTGTACAATCTACGAAATGGAACGTTTGAACAGTTCTAAGTCACCTAAGCATCATCACATGGAACGGCATTTAAAATGGCGGCAGCGGTCTTTTCTGGTCTTTTCCGATATTTTCTACGGCGAGTTTCTGAACGATGAACCAGAAATATCAACACAACGCGAGGTTTCCCAGGAACGAAACTTTGTGAGGAACCATTATACCATCCAAGGAATACTTTTCTGTGGCCAAGTAAATGGAATCCACCGCGGCAGCGGCGGCCATGTTTGAGCATCGTTGAGGAGTCCCCCAAAGGGAACAATCGGTAGCGAACCGATCGTAACGTCGAAGCGGCCAGGAAGATCCCCATGCGGGAAGGCTAATCCCCACGAGGTAAGGCGCATGCGCGTCGCTCCCTTCTCTCCCAACTGATCGTACCGAGTGTGCTCAACCGGTTCCCGAAAACTCTCTACTCGGTACCCATATCGGGACCCATACGCCGCTGCAGCAGCCCTGTCCGGTTCTTCGTTCCCGTGGATGCCACAATGTTCCGGAATCCACTGTAGGGATACTTCGTGACCACTACTCGTCTGTAGACGACTCATTTCCTGGAGGATGGACGTAATAACCGGAGCCAGTGATCCACGAAGCCCCATACGTGCAATATATTGAGGACAGCTTTGGAATCACAGAATACCACCCATCTATACGGTCATGAGTGGATGGGAGGGACATATCACAGAATACAAACACTTCACAGAAATCAGTATTCTAATACTAATTCATAATACTTTGATTTTGAGGTACAACAACAACAGTAAATGAAGAGGAAGTGATGATGACATGGGATGTTTCCCCGTAGTAGCCACAGGGCCCTACCCCACTTCACAGAGGTTAATATGAGAGGACGAATTATGGTGAACGGGAAGCGACGACAGGTCGGAATTCTATTTACAGCCTCTTCGAGGAGTCCAGTGGCTTGCATGAAAACAAAAAGGGAGCGACGAGCCCGGCAATGATGCGCAGGGGAGCTCCATAATACATACATACATATTATAATACATAATACTAACTTATATGTATTACACGAGTAATACTAATACAGTAATACATTGATACATAACTCAGGGGTTTTCAAGAATAAATAAAAAAATCAGAAATACGTATATAAACAATTTGTGCAGTACTTATTGGAACGGTCATTCACGTTTTATTTTAGGCGGTTACATTTTAACGTGTTCTCAAAGGGACAGCCTCGTAGTGCGTGTCTATTCGGTCTTAGAAGAAAGCAGGGAAATGAAAGTAGCCTCTGGTGATCCGATGAGATAGGGCAGACAAATTTCGACCACAGCTGACTCCCTACGCGCACTGTGTCAGTCTCGATTTCGTTCAGTCTGGACAATAAAAAGTGGGCTGTTCAAAATGGTGTGACCGTCCGTGATGCAACTGCTTACAAGAGTGACTTTACTGGACGCTCTGTTTCAGACGACAAAGGCCTTGTAAATGTGATTACTCATCATTAAGGATAATGCACTACGAAGGAATGCAGGAGAGCGTCCAGTAATCTCTGACCCTGAGGTCACTCACTTTTGGAGAATGTGGCGTAAGAGATTGAGAGTGTAAGAATTTGGAATAATAGGGGCCGTGTTTATAGCCATAAATCTGTAGGATACAGAAAAATTGTTGATAAAGTACACGGTGACACTCTGTAGACCTGTGGGACTTACGGTCTCTCAAAGTGTATTACACCTTCTAGAGTATTATGGAATGTGTGTGTGTGTGTGTGTGTTATAATACAGATACAAATACTTTCGGAAAATGAGTATTATATATTATATATTAACATATATATTATATATATTATATACATAACATATATATATATTATATATTAACAGTTATATTACATAAAGCAAGTACTCAAAAGTATTACAGTAACAGTATCATAATACAAAGTGTTACTATTCCTGCCCACCCGTGATAAACACCTACACCCGAGGATAAGATAAGGAATAACCTCGCACAGCAAGGATGCATTTGTTTCTTATGCGGTATTGACTATTTTCATGGATGGTAATTTTAGAAGGGTGTAATTGCCTACACTCTAAGGCATAAAAAATTGGGGAGTAGGGGGAATATATTTATTAGAAAAAAAGAAGTAAAGAGGAAAGGTCAGCCAAGCGGAGGAATTACGATACCCTACATAGGATGAAGGGAGATAAAACGCACACATGACATAACACATGGCCAAATGAGATATACAGCACATGCATAGGCACTGTAACTGTTCGGGTAAGCAGTTCATCCAGTCGACCACCCACAGGTGGTGTAGAGAGCGTAGTAGTGTGGTGGTGGTGGTGGGGGTTCTGGAAAATTCCTGGTGCTGGTGACGGGAACTTTCTTGGTCACCAAGAAATAGCCTACACGCAGTCGAGGCACGCGAACCGCCGGTCGACGTCCTGCGGGACGGCGCAACTCTCCGCGTTCTCGCACGGTACCTTACTCGGCACTCTCTTCTCTACCTTCGACACGTGGATGAGGACTGCCCGGCCTCTGACTTCGGTCGTGCTCTCGTTTGCCTCAAAGGGTCCGTCCCTGCACAGTTCTCCCTGCCCTTGCACGCCCCGGCGATGTGGACGCTTGCTAGACCCGAGGTCTGTGCCAGTATCCCCGGCCTCCAGAGATGTGCCTTTGGCAGTAGCCCACCAGCTCGCGCTCGAGCATCTCAGTTCGGCCTATCCGCAGAGCCGCGCCATCTATACTGATGGGTTGGTAGCGAATGAATCATCAGCGGCGGCCTTCTACGTCTCGCAGGCAAACCGTGACCTCGCCCTCCGACTTCCCTACACAGTGTCCTCCACGGAAGCGGAGCTGTTCGGTCTGCTCGCCGCTCTGTGGCATATCGCTGGATCTGTGCTTGATGCGTGGGTCGTCCTCACAGACAGCAAGGCGTCTTTGGCACTTCTGTCAGCATACCATCCGAGCGTCGTGAGTGATCTGCGTACCATGGTACGTTAGGAGTACGCCCACCTCTCCTCGGCCGGCCACCGTATTCAGTGGGTACCCGGGCATACAGGGCTACACGGAAAACCTGTGCTGCCTCGGCTGTGAGACACGCCGCGCCTGATGAGGCCACGCCGGTGCCCCTACTGCTGCTCCCGGTGTCTGCGTGTCGCCTGCTAACACGGCGTCTCTGCGGCGACGGCACCTGCCAGGTTCTTGTAGACGCTATCCGACCGCATGCATTCCTGCAGTCCATTGACCCCTCATTGGAGTTTGTCATCGGCTGCCGCTGTATCCGCGAAGAAGAGTCCCTTCTACATCGTCTTCGGTTGAACGCTGCCCTCACCCGTTCACTCCTGTTCAAAATGGGCCGCGTCCCATCTCCCACTTGCCCCTCCTGCGCCGTAGAAGACGACATCCCCATCAGCTCCTCCACTGTCAGCGTCACCATCATCATCGGGCCGTGCTCTGGCAACACCTCTCAGAGCTTGGGTGCACGGACGGACGGATGGACGGACGGACGGACGGACGGACGTTTCCCTCGCAACACTCCTTGGCCCCGTACATCGAGCTAGCCAGTGGAGTGTCACAAAAGCGGTGCTCTGCTTTCTGCTTGATACGGGCTTCCCGGGCTCCCTGTGAACCGGGTTTCTTTTTCTTTTTTTCCTTCTTTCTTTATTTATGTCATTTTTATGTTTTATTTATTTTTTGTTGAGGGAATAGCAAGCCGGCGTGCTGCATGGCTGACCTTACCCTTTTATTTTTCTTCCTTTTTTTTTTCTGCCAATAAATCCCCCCCCCCCCCGCTAAACGCAGTAAAGCTTTCAACTGTTCATTGACACAAGCTTTCGTGCAGAACCTGTGCTTCATCAGGGGAAAACACAAGTAACGTTCAGCACAAACGGGCTATAAACGATTGAAACAATTGTGTCAATAAACAGTTGAAAGCTTCGCTGCGTGTACTTTATTGTGCTTGTACATCTTGGACGCTGACTGCCCCTTGGATTTACATATGGTCACCAAGAGAAAGGAAGCTGACGTAACTTGCACCATTTCGCATCGTGTCGGGCCTCATGCCCTTCTTTTCTTTTATAATATATAATCTAGTCTAATGAAACGATAGGGACCATGATGCCATTCTAAAACAAATGGGTATCGCACTGCTAAGAGGTGACTATCAGTCTAGTTTTAGCCACTTAATAGAACCCGCCAATGAGAAACTGTCATTCCTCCCACGTCCATACTTGAAAGAGTTGATCCAACGGTCGGCCCCGGGTGGTGCCGAATGTCGATTTTAGTGCTTTTAGTGCTTAGTCGCATTATACGGCTTACGACAAGTGGACTCTCCAAGCTCTGCGCACACACATGGGATGATGATCGCGATTGGCCATTCACCGGAGCTATGGCGGCCACTGTACGGACTTGGAAAATCTGGAACACATCCTTCTCTATTGCCACCCTACTGTTGGTGCTATCACCTTTTCAGGATATATATTGAGTGTCTTTAAATCGGCTAGGCTCGCGAACTGTCGGTATGACAAAATTGCTTGGGCCACCGGTCAAACCGACCTGCCCAACGCCATGCCTTAACGGTTCTCCCTAAACAAAGAACACAACAGGACGATCTACTCGGGCTACAACAAAATTTGCCTTCAACGAAACGTTGAAGCGACGGGCGAGAGTATCCATATTGAGCGTTGTGCCGAAAAACGAAAACACTCGCATCGATTCTCATCCTATCCGTCGTATCATTCCTCCTACATAGACGATACATGCATTAGTCACATGTAACAGCCCTAGAAATAAACCACGGTAAATGGTTACTAGAGATGAAGATCGTGTTCTACACGCCACACGAAATATAAATTAACGCGAACTGAGACGGTATCGTTATACAAATGGGCCATCTGTGTCCTGGAGCTATGCGGTTTCTGCCAGTCAGGTCAGGTGGATCTTCGCTGGGACACTTTATTTCGGTGGGCCTGAACTCGTTTTGCGTTAGTTAGCTAATAAATTAGTCAAATAAAGTAAGCCTTAGAGCTAGTAGTAAAAGGTGGTTGCGAGGGAAACCGGATGAGAGTTAGCTCTATGGGTGTCTGGTTCGAACCCCACAGCGTCTGGGACACTGTCGAGTGTGCGGAGGGCGCGGCGCCTGTGCGGAGGGTTGTCCGCGCGCTTATCGGCGAGGGGAAGGCTGCGTGTGCGTTTGCCCTCTCACATTTTTCAGCCTGGGCCAACTTCTTTGGTCATTTTTCAATCTGCGCCGACTTTTTTCGCGACTTTTTCCCGTGCGCGACAGGCGGCGCTTGGGTGGAGGGCTGCTGCGGTGGGCGGAGCGTGGCCGGAGGGTTGCGTGAGCGCTTACTTGCTCACATTTTTCAGCCTGGGCCGACTTCTTTCATCATTTTTCAATCTGTGTCGACTTCAATCGCAATTTTTTCCCCGCTACAGCAGGTGTGCAGTAGGCGATTTACATGCAAAGGATAGCCATACACAAAAGTACAAGTGAAAATATATTTATTAAAGTCAGTAGTGTCAGGAATTATGTTATGACTCCGTGTGAAGGAGAAAAACTCAGCCAAAAAATCTGATGCAATAGCATTGAAGGGGTATTTTATTAGTGATAATCACGCAAGTTTTCAATTAAGCAGAAGGAGTAGCACATTTTAATCAAAGAAGACATTTTTAATCAATACGATTACAATCAAAATTAAAAGTTTTATTATATAATCATTATACGTGACCACCATAGTGGAGTTTTAATTACAAAGTTCTGATATGTAACTTCAAGAACAATAGCTGGGCCGACTTCTCTAGCGATTTTTTATTATTTTTTTCAGCGCGCGGTGGGTGGCGCGCAGGTGAGAGGCTGTCCGGGTGCTTACTAGCAGGTCGACGGTGCGCCCTGGGCCGACTTCTTTGGCGATTTTTCCGCATGGGCCGACTTCTCTAGCGATTTTTTTTCAGCGCGCGGTGGGTGGCGCGCAGGTGAGGGGCTGTCCGTGTGCTTACCAGCGGGTTGAAGAGCTGAGCGTACACTTATGATTGTACACACTGGACTGACTTCTTTGGCTATTTTTCAGCCAGGGCCGAATTCGTTCGCATTTTTTTCATGCGGCGCGCAAGTAGGGGCATGCACACTGACAACATCGGACCACATCTTTGGCGATTTTTCACCCTGGGACGACTTCGTTCGCAATTTTTGTCAAGTGGTGCGTGTATCAAAATTAAAAGTTTTATTATAAAAAGTCGAACATGAGCAACCTAGCGGAGTTTTAATTACAAAGTTCTAATATGTAACTTCAAGAACAATAGATAATATTCCATTATGACACATTTAATCAAAGAAGATATTTTTAATCACTATGATTACAATCAAAATTAAAAGTTTTATTATAAAAAGTCTAACATTATTATACGTGAGCACCATAGCAGAGTTTTATTTACAAAGTTCTAATAGGTATAGTTAATTGTGAACAGAAGAGAACCTGGAAGACCATGAGACACGAACACGAGAGGAAATAAAATCTATAACAATACGTTGGTTAATCAAAAACAACAGAGGAGGAGACTATCATTTTTAACTATCATAAAATCATCCTCGTGACTTCCCCATACAATTTTCATTCTAAGAGACACTACAAACCTTACTTTGGTTTATGAATTCAACACAACACAGAAAATATATTAAAAAATGAACTTCACCACATAGCACGCTCCTAGCCAACAATCAGCTCTAATAATATCTGCCCTGATTTGCTGAAGACGGGAGGCGTACACCTGACAGTTATGAACATTTTCGAGCGCAATAGGGAAGATTATTCCAAAATTACACAATTAATCATTTTCTTATTAAGTAAACAGCATAGACATACGGAAATAATGAGAAAAACGATCAACAGCTAATAGAGAACCAGAACACATCACATAAACAACAGACACATGCAGGAAAATAAATGGAAAAGAATCTATCAAAACGATCAACATGCACGGATGAACGGCAGAGAAACACTTTGAACAGCACATGATGAATAATTTAATACAGCACAGAGCTAACGCTGAATAGCAGAGAAACAATCTAAACGGCGCATCTGCCAACGTGTAAACAACAGACAGGAAAATATTACTGAAACAAGATCAACAGCTAATAGAGAGCCAAAATCCAACACGTAAACAAGAGGTACACAAAGGATAAATAGTTGAAGAACAATCTAACAAAACAAGAAACATGCATGGATGAATAGCAGAGAAACACTCTAAACGGTGCATCTACCAACGGTAAACAACAGACACATGCAGGAAAATAATTGAAAAAGAATCAATCAAAACGATAAACATGCACGGATGAATAGCAGAGAAACGCCTTGAACGATGCATCTGCCAACATGTAAACAACACACAGGAAAATAATAGCGAAACAAACTATCAAACATTACAATTTGAAATAATATATCTTTTCAAATATCATAAAATCAACCTAGCGAGCTAACAATATAGAATTTTCATCCTACTCAGGCACTATAAACATTACCTTGACAGAGTTATCCAAACACGCAACGCAGCTATGCTTTACACAGTACAAACAGACTCGAGACTCGGTGGGGTCACTCTCTCCATCTATGCAGCCTGGTGGGGCCACTCTCTCCATCTATACAGCCCAAAGCAAGGAACCGGTTGTCAATCTGTGGGTGGGGAAACCATCTCTCTTTTTCAAATTCCTTCCTCCAAAAGGAAATATTCTTAGGACCAGTGTACAGAGGCGAAATTTTTATTGATCGCAAACAGACATTGGAATTATTCGATTCTCAAGAGCACAATATAAATTCTATCAAAAAAAAAAAAAAAAAGAAATCTAGGAATTGACTTTCTAAGCAAACGAGAAATATTATCGACTCAAACAATACCAAACGAGAAACGATGCATTTTAATGTATTTCAGATCAGACACAACTATTAGGCAATCATTATTCTCAACTTACAAAATATCAATTGAGTGAAAGTCAAATTTATTCAATGATAGAAACAATACTCACTCGAAAACGAGAATCAAATTTAATTACGTCGTTTTATGTTAACTTTGCAGTACATGCAGAAGCCGCAAACAAGTCATCTGAAATGCAAATTATTGTGTTTGCTATAGCCGAAATCAACGCACACAACTTAAAAATACATTCCCAACTAGTAGAATATTTTTATTAATATCAATCGAGTGATCATCTGAAACAAAGTTCAGCAGTAATTAATTTAGGCAAACATTTTTCGTAATCACACAGCGCAAATATACATCACAGAAACATGTCTTTTTTCATTCAGGACCCACTAGTGGAAATAATGTGAGAGAGGGAAGCTGAGTTCCCGCACACTTTCGTTAAGGTTTCACCCGCAGGGAGTAGGGGAATCCAACAACAGCCTTGGTACACAAAGCCATAAACTCGCTCCTACAAGTCAAGTTAGGGAAGGAGGGGCTCTAGCGCTGTCTTGTACATAGAATCACTGAAAGCACACATTTTTTTTCATTACGCATCACATCTTTTTTGTAAATTGACTTTCATAATTCTAACGTCAGGTGGAAGATTATGAACCTGATAATAAAATTTTAATAAATAAAATTAGCACCAATATGATTTAATTAAATGTCGAGGCGCACTACAAAACGGAACAGACAACTGATATACATTGAAGAGATGGACAGATTTTGTACTCGTTACCATTCGTCACGGGAGGACCTGATAAAAAGTTGTTTCGAAAAGGAGGAGCCACGAAACGATTCATTTATCGCTACATTTCAATACGTCCTTGACATGGTCGTATTCGGAGATATGGTGCAAATTATGGAATTCAAGATGCGATAACTTGTATGTCGAATCTACAATAGTTATAAAAATATTTGCACGTCAACATCGGAAGGACCATTTGGATTGATGGTGGAGTTTTTGAGGTTTGCTAACGAAGAATTGAAATACACTAGACCAAACGTAATTGTAATCATTGCAATGGGCATTGCATTAATCAAGAAAGCAATCAGATCAAATTATCATATACAAGCAGTCTATATCGCACGATTCATTACGGATTTGTTGAAATTACACCTAACGGTTGAAATGGAAAGTACATAAAAATCTTATCACGTGGTATATTCCACCCTAGAACCTCTACACATTTATTTTATTCTACCAGTCATGGATGTCGAATGAACAGAAGTTCAATATTGTCGTGCAAGGTCTGATGTATCATCACTTATTGAAACTCAACAAACATATCAATTGCGGTGGGCCACCGGACGATTTTCATCTAATACTCTCTTGTACGCCATTCAAGAATCTTCATACAAACAAAGGAAGCATCAATAAGAGACTGTGCAAGTTGGCCGCAACAAAGTGCAAGTTGTTGAAGCAATACAAACACGGCGACAACATATCACCTGCGTTAATCAACGCTGGATTCAAGCGCCCAATAATCAGAATAAATTACTTGATGTCTTCGGAATTCATTAATCAAGACAACAAACGAAAACTTCGGAGTTTGGAATAGAATTGTAATTTATCGAAATAAACAAGTGTATAATTGAAATAATAATTGTATTCTTTGTCATCATTGTAATGTATTCTACACAGCGCAACGAAAACAGCTTTTGATTAGATTGCTAAGGAGACACTACGTACAAGGATCTTCGCATGGAATCAGCGCTGGCAATCAAAGAGATTTTTACACGACCACACTCTATACAACACCGACACCCGAAGGAAAGAATTGTAGAAGATTCGATAATAGAAATTTAGAGGCATGTTACATCAATCTTTGTTTACAAAGAGGATCACTAATATTTTGCGAAAGCTTATTTTATGAATTAAATTGCACAGTGTATATATTTTCTCAGACTATTGGACAGTTGACAATACTATATTGAAAGGAATCTATTATCAAATGACGCGAAGGTGGAGTCTACAATTCTATGCATAAGATATGTAATTATAATAAGTAAATATTCCTTTTGCAAACTTAACCAAAGCAGCACACATAAACGTAGCTTCAATTCACAGAATGTACCCGAGGTTTTTAATTAGCCATACTGAAAAACTATGAGTCTATTCGATATGTCACGGCATATGAGGCACTACAAATGGAAGGACATACATTAATTTTAGAAGATTTTAGCTCATAATGAATCAAAACGCAATCTCCAACACCAAAGGTTCGTGTTTAAATTTTCAAAGTCAAAACTGTACACTCTTTCTTAAAATTTTTTTTGAAGATGTAGATTAAAAAGCTGTCTATATAGTCACACATTGTATACAAGATATTTGTTTGTACATTAATTGATAAAATTTATCAGATCACATTCCGGAGCAGTGGAGACTATCAGTAAGTGTTTAATTAAAATTTGAACTGCTACCGCAATTTACGAACTGAGTTGTAGAAAGCGTAATTTCACAGCTTTAGCTGGCTCACTTTGATACGCGAAGGTTTTAAGAACTCTTTTGCGATGACAAAGAATTTAATTGAGTGTATTGATGTTTTCTATGTACTCTATAACGTAATGTGAATTCTCCACGTCGTGGATAGTAAAAGTTACAAATATTTTTCGAACAAAATTTACTTAAAACTCGGAGAAAGGGTCACCCGCGTCGACGAACCCGTTTCCGGAAGAAGGCAACACGCCGGGCAGCGTTTCCCAGACACCCTTCCGAAACCGAACGCGATTCGGCGCCCAACGCGTTAACGTGGCACCCCACGCGAGCGTGTTGCTTACTTCCGGAAACGGGTTCGTCGACGCGGGTGACCCTTTCTCCGAGTAAATTTTGTTCGAAAAATATTCGTAACTTTTACTATCCACGTCGTGGAGAATTCACATTACGTTATAGAGTATATAGAAAACATCAGTACACTCAATTAATGCCCATGCCTTCAATGCCCATGGCAACGCGTGGGGAAGCCAACATGAGGATGCGCGGGGTCACCTCTTACAGCAGTGCCTAGAGACTTCTGGTGCCATTGTTTTGAATGATGGTTCCTCGACTTTTTTTCGCGGGCCGTCGGACTCCAGCTGCTTAGATGTCACCTTCTGCTCTGCAGCACTTGCCCGAACACTGCACTGGATGCCTGCTTCGGATACCATGGGTAGTGACCACCTGCCAGTGCTCGTATCCCATAGAGGGATACAAGGTCTTCCTAACAAAAGGAGGCTTATAAATTGGCAAGTTTTCAAGTCACGGGCAGAAGAATTGGCCCCGTCGTCCGGAAACCTGGAAGATTTTACACACGCTTTGGGGTCCAGCCTCTCTATGGCAAGCAAGCAAATCTCTGTACCGCCAATGCACTCCTTTGTCGATATTGAATTTGAACGCCTCAGAGCAATACGACGTCGAGCAGAGCGACGGTTCCGCAGAACTGGATGCCCTCGAGACTACAAGGACGTCTGTAAATTACGATGCCTTATACGCAAACACCTTCAGCGCCTTGGTCGAAAGACCTGGAGGACGTTCTGTTCCTCCCTTTCCCCTTATACGCCGACCTCAAGAATTTGGCAGGTGATCAAGACCCTCAGCTGCCCTGCTGTTGCACAGGAGACGCCCTTCCGAGCACTGGCGCTTCACCAGGACGTACCAGAATTAACTGTTGGTGACGATTTCTGCCGTCTCTTCACTCGCTCATCCTGTGCCTCCTTAGATGACGCTCACAAGCAGTCTGCCCATGATGCTCTCAAGGTAGTCGACTTCCATTGCGGTGCTCGCGAGCCTCTGATGGACCTAGATTTCTCCTTAAACGAACTACAGTCTGCAATTTCTGTCGCAAAGAAAGGCTCGTCGCCAGGACCCGACGGGATCTCATACCAAGCCTTACTCTCTTTGGGACCTGAGACACTTGGTAAGCTGCTGTGTCTCATAAATGAATCTTGGAGGGACGGAGTCGTACCTGACATGTGGAAGACTGCCCGCGTAATCCCGGTGCTGAAACCAGGAAAGTCACCAAGAGAACTGGCATCGTTTCGGCCCATCAGCCTCACTAGCTGTCTCTGCAAACTTGTTGAAAGGTTGATCCTGAACCGCCTCGACTGGTTCCTGGAATCCCGAAGCCTTCTAGATCCAGCACAGGCTGGCTTTAGACGGGGACGTAGCACGATGGACTGCGTGATTAATGTGGTATCCCACGTGGAACAGGCTAGTGCTGACGGCCTCCTGAGTGTTGCCGTTTTTCTGGATGTCAAGCGAGCCTATGACACCACAAGTCACAATCACGTGCTGCATGGGCTTTTTACTATGGACGTCACGGGGAGAGCCCTTAGGTGGATCTCTGACTTCTTGCGAGACAGGACCGTATACGTGAAAACCTCAGAAGGCGAAACCCTTCATCACGGTACAGCAGCTGGTGTCCCACAGGGAAGCGTCCTTAGCCCGCTCCTGTTCAACGTTGTCATGGCCGCACTACCATCTCTCCTGCCACGGGGCGTCAATGTTAGCCTGTACGCTGACGATATTTGTATCTGGTCTTCTGGAAAGCAGTGGCCAGCACTACAACGCCGCCTGCAAAGCGCGCTGGACATTGTAGCCTCCTTCCTGGCAGAGAGAGGTATGGACCTGTCCCATGAAAAGACTGTGTTTTTGCCTTTCACACGCCGCCATTTGAGAAACCTTCAGCTCTACATAAGTGGGCACCCAGTGAGGCGCGTTACGCACCACCGGTTCCTTGGTCTCATCTTCGACCGCAGCTTATCGTGGAGAGCAGAAGTTCGCTGCTTGAAAGACAGAGCAGAGTCCCGACTGAATGTTCTGCGCTACCTCTGTGGTACCCGGTGGGGGCTCACTTCTAGGGCTCTTTTCGGTCTTCACCGGTCCCTTGTACGTCAGGTATTGACTTACCACCTTCCAGTACTGCATCATCTCTGCCCTACATCTGAGCAACTGCTGGAGACCATTCTTGCGAAGAGCATCAAGACGTGCCTCGGCGTCCACAAGTCCACATCAACTGCTCTAGTCTTCGCGGAAGCCAAGGAGCCACCTGTACCCATCATGAGGCTCGATCAGTCTCTTAGCCACTATATGAGGCTGGCAACTCGCCACCATCGACACCCCTTAGTGCGCGCTTTGATTCGTCGTCCAGCGTCTGGGTACAGCCAAGCCGTTCTTGCCCACCGAAGCATCATCCCCAAGCACAAATCTCTGCCGAAGCACCCTGACCCACTATGGGCCCTGCCCATACCCCCTGTCCGTGTCGAGGTACCTGGAGTGTCCTCGAAGAAAGCTGCGTCGACGGTTGTTCTACGGCAGCTCACCTTGGCCGTACTTGACAGCGATAGAGGGAAGATTCAGGTTTTCACCGACGCATCAACGACGCGTTCCGGCTCTGCTTGCGCCTATGTGATCCCACAGTTGTCAGCTGAAGGATGTGCAAGACTCTCACACCGCACGTCGGCGGCGGCGGCGGAACTGCACGCGATTTGTATGGCGCTTGGCGTCATTGCATCCTCTCCATCCCCAGCTCAGTGGTCCATCTACACCGACTCCAAAGCCGCCTTACAAGTCCTTCTCCACTCTACAGGATCGGGATGTCTGTCTCCAATGGTGCATGACGTCCTTGAAGTGTACACTTCTGCCGTATCACGGGGACATGACATCCAGCTGCAGTGGGTCCCTGGCCATTGCGGTGTCCCCGGAAATGAGGCTGCGGATGCAGCTGCCAGGCGTGCCCATCTAGCGCGTGGCGTTCGCACGCACCCCGTCTACTTCACAAGAGGGGATGCAAAGAGCACGATAAACGCAGTAGTGAAACGTCTGAGCGGGGAACACTGGCGTCGATGCGTCCCAGTTAACTCACTGCTGCACAAAGTGGATCCAGACCTGCAGTTTTTAATGTCCCCAGCGCTCCCCCGGGCCGTTACCTCCATCATTCACCGGCTACGTCTCAATGTGCCATATACCGGCCGCCTCCTCTTTAAACTTGGGAAGGTTTCCACACCGAATTGTTCCGAGTGCGGGGTATTGGAGGACACAGAACATGTTATAGAAGCCTGCCCTCGATACAGAGAGCCTCGTCTTTCCCTTGAGGCGGCACTAGCCCGCCTCGACAATCGCCCTTTCTCCGTTGGGAAGGTTCTAGGCTGCTGGCCCGCCCAACACCAGGTGCCAGCATTGCGCGCTCTTGTGGACTTTCTTATCGCTTCGGACTTGCTGGACACTCTGTGAAAACTTCGGTGACATTGTGTTCGCACTATATCTGACATTGTGCAGTGAGTGATTCTCGGCGTCGAACGTCTCCCCCTTTCCTTTCCCCCGTCTTCCTTTATGCTTTATCCTGCTTGGTTGTTTGTTTGTTTGTCCTATTTTTCGTAGCTGACCTTTTTCTTTCTTTTTGTTTACCAACAAACGCGTTTTGGAGTAGCCAGTTCTGACTGGGTCGGGACTAACCTCTCCATATTTTTCTTTCTTTTCCAATCCAATCCAATCCACACTCAATTAAATTCTTTGTCATCGCAAAAGAGTTCTTACAACCTTCGCGTATCAAAGTGAGCCAGCTAAAGCTGTGAAATTACGCTTTCTACAACTCAGTTCGTAAATTGCGGTAGCAGTTCAAATTTTAATTAAACACTTACTGATAGTCTCCACTGCTCCGGAATGTGATCTGATAAATTTTATCAATTAATGTACAAACAAATATCTTGTATACAATGTGTGACTATATAGACAGCTTTTTAATCTACATCTTTAAACAAAATTGTAAGAAAGAGTGTACAGTTTTGACTTTGAAAATTTAAACACGAACCTTTGGTGTTAGAGATTGCGTTTTGATTCATTATGAGCTAAAATCTTCTAAAATTAATGTATGTCCTTCCATTTGTAGTGCCTCATATGCCGTGACATATCGAATAGACTCATAGTTTTTCAGTATGGCTAATTAAAAACCTCGGGTACATTCTGTGAATTGAAGCTACGTTTATGTGTGCTGCTTTGGTTAAGTTTGCAAAAGGAATATTTACTTATTATAATTACATATCTTATGCAGTGCTCATCTTCATTGTATAGCAATTAAACATTTCTGATGACAGTTGTGTGATTCGATTCTCCCAAAATCTTATTGGAATTGTGTGCCGCATGTTATGATGATTAGAATTGTAGACTCCACCTTCGCGTCATTTGACAATAGATTCCTTTCAATATAGTATTGTCAACTGTCCAATAGTCTGAGAAAATATATACACTGTGCAATTTAATTCATAAAATAAGCTTTCGCAAAATATTAGTGATCCTCTTTGTAAACAAAGATTGATGTAACATGCCTCTAAATTTCTATTATCGAATCTTCTACAATTCTTTCCTTCGGGCGTTGGTGTTGTATAGAGTGTGGTCGTGTAAAAATCTCTTTGATTGCCAGCGCTGATTCCATGCGAAGATCCTTGTACGTAGTGTCTCCTTAGCAATCTAATCAAAAGCTGTTTTCGTTGCGCTGTGTAGAATACATTACAATGATGACAAAGAATACAATTATTATTTCAATTATACACTTGTTTATTTCGATAAATTACAATTCTATTCCAAACTCCGAAGTTTTCGTTTGTTGTCTTGATTAATGAATTCCGAAGACATCAAGTAATTTATTCTGATTATTGGGCGCTTGAATCCAGCGTTGATTAACGCAGGTGATATGTTGTCGCCGTGTTTGTATTGCTTCAACAACTTGCACTTTGTTGCGACCAACTTGCACAGTCTCTTATTGATGCTTCCTTTGTTTGTATGAAGATTCTTGAATGGCGTACAAGAGAGTATTAGATGAAAATCGTCCGGTGGCCCACCGCAATTGATATGTTTGTTGAGTTTCAATAAGTGATGATACATCAGACCTTGCACGACAATATTGAACTTCTGTTCATTCCACATCCATGACTGGTAGAATAAAATAAATGTGTAGAGGTTCTAGGGTGGAATATACCACGTGATAAGATTTTTTATGTACTTTCCATTTCAACCGTTAGGTGTAATTTCAACAAATCCGTAATGAATCGTGCGATATAGACTGCTTGTATATGATAATTTAATCTGATTGCTTTCTTGATTAATGCAATGCCCATTGCAATGATTACAATTACGTTTGGTCTAGTGTATTTCAATTCTTCGTTAGCAAACCTCAAAAACTCCACCATCAATCCAAATGGTCCTTCCGATGTTGACGTGCAAATATTTTTATAACTATTGTAGATTCGACATACAAGTTCTCGCATCTTGAATTCCATAATTTGCACCATATCTCCGAATACGACCACGTCTAGGACGTATTGAAATGCAGTGATAAATGAATCGTTTCGCGGCTCCTCCTTTTCGAAACAACTTTTTATCAGGTCCTCCCGTGACGAATGGTAACGAGTACAAAATCTGTCCATCTCTTCAATGTATATCAGTTGTCTGTTCTGTTTTGTAGTGCGCCTCGACATTTAATTAAATCATATTGGTGCTAATTTTATTTATTAAAATTTTATTATCAGGTTCATAATCTTCCACCTGACGTTAGAATTATGAAAGTCAGTTTACAAAAAAGATGTGATGCGTAATGAAAAAAAAAAAAGTGTGCTTTCAGTGATTCTATGTACAAGACAGCGCTAGAGCCCCTCCTTCCCTAACTTGACTTGTAGGAGCGAGTTTATGGCTTTGTATACCAAGACCGTTGTTGGATTCCCCTACTCCCTGCGGATGTAACCTTAACGAAAGTGTGCGGGAACTCAGCTTCCCTCTCTCACATTATTTCCACTAGTGGGTCCTGAATGAAAAAAGACATGTTTCTGTGATGTATATTTGCGCTGTGTGATTACGAAAAATGTTTGCCTAAAAAAATTACTGCTTTAAAAATATTCTACTAGTTGGGAATGTATTTTTAAGTTGTGTGCGTTGATTTCCGCTATAGCAAACACAATAATTTGCATTTCAGATGACTTGTTTGCGGCTTCTGCATGTATTGCAAAGTTAACATAAAACGACGTAATTAAATTTGATTCTCGTTTTCGAGTGAGTATTGTTTCTATCATTGAATAAATTTGACTTTCACTCAATTGACATTTTGTAAGTTGAGAATAATGATTGCCTAATAGTTGTGTCTGATCTGAAATACATTAAAATGCATCGTTTCTCGTTTGGTATTGTTTGCGTGGATAATATTTCTCGTTTGCTTAGAAAGTCAATTCCTAGATTTTTTTTTGATAGAATTCTTATTGTGCTCTTGAAAATCGAATAATTCCAATGTCTGTTTGCGATCAATAAAAATTTCGCCTCTGTACACTGGTCCTACACTCTAAATCGTTTTACACCTTAAAGGGTGTAAATCAAAATGTTCATGGCGCACACCTTTTAAGGTGTATTTTAACACCCTCATGCCAATTGGGGTGTAAAGGGTGTAACGCCGAATAAAACTGCTGGGTTCGTGGCAATATGCTGGTAACTGTGTATTCACAATTACCAGCATATTGCATATTGAGGTCCATATATGTATGCACATCAAGGTGATTAAATATATGTGTAAACATGCACAGCCGACAAACAGACAACCATGTATGGCATGGGAGCTGTGCATAGCAATGAAGCATGGCAGCTGTATATAGCTTTTCGTGAAATTGTAGACCTTCTCATGAGCAGGTACCTCCCCCATATGCATGTTCATTACTTAGAACGTTGCCTTTATTCGTTTCTTCAAGGCTTTGAAGTGTTGTACCCACAAATATATAACCCCTGTAAAATGCATTACATTGTTCATTATCCGCGACTCATCAGGGTGTTTGGTCCTCTCCTAGCTGTATGGTGTATGCGTTTCGAAGGGAAACACTAGCATTTGAAAGATGTTACTAGAAAAACTCGAAATTCTAAGAACATAACCCTTTCAGACATATGTCGGCACAGTTCCCTTAGAAGTCGGCCCAGGACGCACATTCCCACAGGGCGTGAGTCGTGACGTTGCCCACATACGTGAGGCCGACAACGGCAAGCCCTATCACCACCACCACCACCACTAGAAAAACTCGAAATTCTAAGAACATAACCCTTTCATTAGCAAGAAGACATGAATTTTATCAAATGTATGTGTGGTCGCAGCCCTTCATCAGAAATGCCACATCTACTGATGGTTCCGAGGAGATACTACTTCAACATGCGCCAGAAGAAATTCAGAGTTACATTCATAACCGTGACATTCACGCAGAATCTATAGTCTATGTGAAAAGTGCAGTTGATAATGATCACACATTTGCTGTTGGCTGTGTTGTTGCCAAAGAATCATCCTAAGAGGACGTACCCGTGTTCGTTGAGATTGCAGGCATATATGTTATTAACTCTGATACCATTTTTCTCATACAAACATCAACTGCAGTTGAGTATGATGAGCACTGTCATGTATTTGTTCTGTCTTGCAATGAGGAGCAACGTGTTTTAAGAAATTTAAGCACTATCTCAACAGATCTTCTAAATCTGCATACATTATCAGATGGTAGACGTGTTGTAAATCCACGCCATGCACTTTTGTAATGTAACTTCCCGTTCCCTGTTGTTGCATATATTTACTTTTGTTCATGTGAGCGAAAATAAACATACTCCCTTTATGCACCCAGGCGACACACCTATCACCATAGTTCACCTGAGGGTGTAGTACACCATTGTTACACCCTCAGGAACTTCCGAAACAAAGTTGTAGGGTGTGAAAGGGGTGTGATCTTTGTTAATACACCTATTTTACACCTTTAAAGGTGTGAAACGATTTAGAGTGTAAGAATATTTCCTTTTGGAGGAAAGAATTTGAAAAAGAGAGATGGTTTCCCCACCCACAGATTGACAACCAGTTCCTTGCTTTGGGCTGTATAGATGGAGAGAGTGACCCCACCAGGCTGCATAGATGGAGAGAGTGACCCCACCGAGTCTCGAGTCTGTTTGTATTGTGTAAAGCATAGCTGTGTTGCGTGTTTGGATAACTCTGTCAAGGTAATGTTTATAGTGCCTGAGTAGGATGAAAATTCTATATTGTTAGCTCGCTAGGTTGATTTTATGATATTTGAAAAGATATATTATTTCAAATTGTAATGTTTGATAGTTTGTTTCGCTATTATTTTCCTGTGTGTTGTTTACATGTTGGCAGATGCATCGTTCAAGGCGTTTCTCTGCTATTCATCCGTGCATGTTTATCGTTTTGATTGATTCTTTTTCAATTATTTTCCTGCATGTGTCTGTTGTTTACCGTTGGTAGATACACCGTTTAGAGTGTTTCTCTGCTATTCATCCATGCATGTTTCTTGTTTTGTTAGATTGTTCTTCAACTATTTATCCTTTGTGTACCTCTTGTTTACGTGTTGGATTTTGGCTCTCTATTAGCTGTTGATCTTGTTTCAGTAATATTTTCCTGTCTGTTGTTTACACGTTGGCAGATGCGCCGTTTAGATTGTTTCTCTGCTATCCAGCGTTAGCTCTGTGCTGTATTAAATTATTCATCATGTGCTGTTCAAAGTGTTTCTCTGCCGTTCATCCGTGCATGTTGGTCGTTTTGATTGATTCTTTTCCATTTATTTTCCTGCATGTGTCTGTTGTTTATGTGATGTGTTCTGGTTCTCTATTAGCTGTTGATCGTTTTTCTCATTATTTCCGCATGTCTATGCTGTTTACTTAATAAGAAAATGATTAATTGTGTAATTTTGGAATAATCTTCCCTATTGCGCTCGAAAATGTTCATAACTGTCAGGTGTACGCCTCCCGTCTTCAACAAACCAGGGCAGATATTATTAGAGCTGATTGTTGGCTAGGAGCGTGCTATGTGGTGAAGTTCATTTTTTAATATATTTTCTGTGTTGAATTCATAAACCAAAGTAAGGTTTGTAGTGTCTCTTAGAATGAAAATTGTATGGGGAAGTCACGAGGATGATTTTATGATAGTTAAAAATGATAGTCTCCTCCTCTGTTGTTTTTGATTAACCAATGTATTGTTATAGATTTTATTTCCTCTCGTGTTCGTGTCTCATGGTCTTCCAGGTTCTCTGCTGTTCACAATTAACTATACCTATTAGAACTTTGTAAATAAAACTCTGCTATGGTGCTCACATATAATAATGTTAGACTTTTTATAATAAAACTTTTAATTTTGATTGTAAACATACTGATTAAAAATATCTTCTTTGATTAAATGTGTCATAATGGAATATTATCTATTGTTCTTGAAGTTACATATTAGAACTTTGTAATTAAAACTCCGCTAGGTTGCTCATGTTAGACTTTTTATAATAAAACGTTTAATTTTGATACACGCACCACCTGACAAAAATTGCGAACGAAGTCGTCCCAGGGTGAAAAATCGCCAAAGATGTGGTCCGATGTTGTCAGTGTGCATGCCCCTACTTGCGCGCCGCATGAAAACAATGCGAACGAATTCGGCCCTGGCTGAAAAATAGCCAAAGAAGTCAGTCCAGTGTGTACAATCATAAGTGTACGCTCAGCTCTTCAACCCGCTGGTGAGCACACGGACAGCCCCTCACCTGCGCGCCACCCACCGCGCGCTGAAAAAAAATCGCTAGAGAAGTCGGCCCATGCGGAAAAATCGCCAAAGAAATCGGCCCAGGGCGCACCGTCGACCTGCTAGTAAGCACCCGGACAGCCTCTCACCTGCGCGCCACCCACCGCGCGCTGAAAAAAATAATAAAAAATCGCTAGAGAAGTCGGCCCAGCTATTGTTCTTGAAGTTACATATCAGAACTTTGTAATTAAAACTCCACTATGGTGGTCACGTATAATGATTATATAATAAAACTTTTAATTTTGATTGTAATCGTATTGATTAAAAATGTCTTCTTTGATTAAAATGTGCTACTCCTTCTGCTTAATTGAAAACTTGCGTGATTATCGCTAATAAAATACCCCTTCAATGCTATTGCATCAGATTTTTTGGCTGAGTTTTTCTCCTTGACACGGAGTCATAACATAATTCCTGACACTACTGACTTTAATAAATATATTTTCACTTGTACTTTTGTGTATGGCTATCCTTTGCATGTAAATCGCCTACTGCACACCTGCTGTAGCGGGAAAAAAATTGCGATTGAAGTCGACACAGATTGAAAAATGATGAAAGAAGTCGGCCCAGGCTGAAAAATGTGAGCAAGTAAGCGCTCACGCAACCCTCCGGCCACGCTCCGCCCACCGCAGCAGCCCTCCACCCAAGCGCCGCCTGTCGCGCACGGGAAAAGTCGCGAAAAAAGTCGGCGCAGATTGAAAAATGACCAAAGAAGTTGGCCCAGGCTGAAAAATGTGAGAGGGCAAACGCACACGCGGCCCTCCCCTCGCCGACAAGCGCGCGGACAACCCTCCGCACAGGCGCCGCGCCCTCCGCACACTCGACGGTGTCCCAGACGCTGTGGGGTTCGAACCAGACACCCATAGAGGTTTCCTCTCTCATCCGGTTTCCCTCGCAACCACCTTTTACTACTAGAGCTTTCAGCAATACACCATGGGTGCTGCGTGCTTGACCTGCTGGTCAAGAGCTGTATAACTATTACATTATCTGAATCAAAATCCTTACAGCAATCAAAACAAATCACAGCGGGATCCCTCACATTCTCACGAGCACTCAATCAATTGAGCGGGAAAACAATAAAGCACACTACAGATCTACAAAATACGGTGTCAGCAGTTCACACTACGATGGAGTTCGCACTTAGTGTTCACAACACAGTTGTGAGACCAGTCTCACTCAGGAAGGCTACCAGCAGACGGATTGCCCTTAGTTGATTGCACGGAGTATCCCAAGGACCCAATAAATGAGTCAGCTCCACTGGGCGGTCCGTCATGCGTAAAATGCCGGCAAGGAGTAACTGTTTCTCTGACCTGAAGTGGCGGCACTCCAGCAAGACGTGACCGCTGTCATCCACCACATCGCACTCGGGGCACAACGGAGACTCAACCAGACCCATCCTGTGCAGTAAAGAACGGCAGAACGGGACGCCAGCTCGAAGACGGTGAATAAGAGTCCCAGCACCTCGGGGTACGCCGCCAGGCATGAAAAATCTTAGGTTGGGGTCCATCTGTCGCAGAACATTCAGGTTACGGCTACTGTCTGCAAACCACAGTCGTCGAGAAACGTCGTACGTGACGCTGTGTAGTAGTCGTCGTGCGTCGTGCGCTGTGAATGGCATAGCATGACATCGGCGCATACTATGTGCCTCTGTAGCGAGACAGTCAGCCTTTTCATTACCAGGGATACCGCAGTGCTGGGTACCCATTGGAACCTAACCTCGTGACAGTCCTGGACAACAGCGTCGTGAACAAGAAGGGCGTCATACACCATCCAAGTGCACGATGAGAATGGGTCGCGGTTGCGTAGCGCAGATAGAGCGACTTTGCTGTCGCAGTACACGACCCAACGAATGCAATTTGCTGTCTTGATGTATCGAAGAGCTTGGGTAATGGCGTGAATCTCCGCAGCAGCAGACAATGACATGTGTGATAGGCGATAACGCCTTTCAACGCCTCTCTCGGGTACCACAAAGGCGGACGAAGAAGAATCCGATGTACATGACCCGTCCGTGTAGACATGACTGTGGCCGCTGCGGAGCTCTGCCATCATCTCCAGGACTCGCTGTATCTCGGTGCCGGCTGTGCTGTCTGGGGTTTTCCCTGGGTTTTCCTCAGACGCTTTCAGACATACGTCGGCACAGTTCCCTTGGAAGTCTGCCCAGGACGCACATTCCCCAGGGCGTCAGTCGTGACGTTGCCCACATCTGTGAGGCCGACAACGGCGAGCCCGTTCACCATCACCACCACCACCACCACCACCAGGACTCGCTGTTTGATGACATCCGCATTGGCGATTTGTTTACTTGGACATTCAGGCACAGTCAGGGATACAGCTGGGTCCCGTAATATCCATGGTGCAACCATTGGGGCAGTTGAAAGTTTGTGGGTAGCTGGTCGACGTGTTCGGCGATGAGCGAATGAAACTTAGAGTGGCACCTATCACTAAGCTTTCGGACTAGTGGATGTTTTTCATGAAGAGTCAGCAGGCGCAGGTGATGGCGCAGTGTCTCTTGCAACCTCAGGGCTTGTATAGGTGGTTCTTTTCCACCAATGCGCAACGGTCTGAAGCTGCTCGAGGTAGGCCCAGTACTGTACGCAGGCTTCTGGCGAGTGTTCTCTGCAGCTTGAATTCCGATGCGGCCGAGAGCCCATGGAGAACGGCAAGAGAATAGAGTACCGTCTGCCAGATATGTGATGCCTTAGGAGAGACTTACAGGAACGACCCCATCTTACGCCACCCAAGGAGCGCAGAATGGTGCGATACGCATCCGCTTTTGTGGCGATCCTTTTTATATGCGGTCAAGCCAGCGTCCAGAGTCGCGCCCAGAAAACGATGTTGCTTTGCTGTGTTCAAAGCAGAGTCTCCAAGGCGTAAGGGGAATCTCGTCATGCGCTTGCGCGTGAATGGTAGAACGACGGTCTTCTCTGGCGAGACATCCATACCTCTTTCTGACAAGTTTCTCACTACAGTGTCCAGAGCTTTCTGCAGGCGCTGTTGTATTTGCCCGACGTCCAAATGCAAACGTTGTCTACATACAGAGAAATATGAACTCTCCGGGGAAGAAGCTTGGGGAGGTCGCATAGCACCATGTTAAAGAGCACCGGGCTGAGCACGCTGCCCTGCCGAACGCCTGTGGTCATGGTGTGCTTTTGGCACATCCCATCTTCTGTGCGCATGAAGATGCTCCTGGGACAACAACAACATATATATTGTGATGATGAAGTGGGGAGGTTTTCCACTCTAGGAGTGGAACGCTACCCCATAGCTAGGGGTCTAATATGAGTGGTGACAATGATCAGTGATGACGATGAGAGATGACGGGAATGATCGAAGTGGCGATGACGATGCTTGACGTGATCGTGGTGGTGGTAGTGTCCGAGGGCGCTGCTGGGGTCATAGTGAGTCCTTTAGGCCTGTCGCCTCAAAGAAATCAACCACGTGACGTAAGGCCGTCCTGGAGTCGGCCGCGGTGTCCCAAGGGCCGAGGATGGTCGACAAGTTGAAGGGGCGGCAGCCAAGGGTGGCAAGCTGCGACTGCAGTGCACGCCTCTCGTTGAGATACGTCCGGCAGCTGAGGAGTATGTGCTCAACGTTGGCAAGTACGCCACACTCGTTGCACATAGGGCTATCCTCACAGCCTAGCTGGTATCGATAGGACGGAGTGAAGGCCACATTCAGACGTAGCCTGTGGATGAGTGACTTCAGAGGACGAGGAAGCTTTGCAGGCAGTCGGTATGACAGCGTTGGGTCTACATTCCCCAAAGAGGACATAGTTGGAATGTCGTGTTGCCACTGTAGGGTAGACCAGGAATCGGACAAATGCCTGAGGAGGGATCTTCTGTCTCCTCTCGAGAGTATAATGGGCATAGAAGGTCGTTGTTGGTGTGCAGCGGCAGCGGCAGCGTCGGCCTCGTGGTTCCCAGTTATTCCGCAATGCCCTGGAACCCACTGAAAGGCAACGTAGTGGGAGCGATCTTGTAGGGACTTCAGGGCGCACAGGATGTCTATCACCACTGAGGCAAGGGAACCGCGGATGCCCATGTTCTTAATGCACAGGAGAGCTGCTTTGGAGTCTGTGTAAATTACCCAGTGCCGCGGTTCACAGTCTTCCGCATATGTCAAAAATAACAAGATAGCATAAAGTTCAGCGGATGTCGATGAGGTACGGTGAGATAGACGACACCCACGTGTAACAGACTGTGATGGAATGGCAAAGGCTGAAGATGAAGTGTCCCTGGTCGACGATCCATCCGTGTATACAGCGGTACTGTTGCGGTATTGAGCCTCGACGAAGTCAAGGGTAAGTTGCCTAAGAATAAAATCAGGATAGTTCTTTTTGTTGTTCTTGAGACCGGGGATGGAGACAGTGACAGACGGCGGTGGCAACGTCCATGGAGGCACTTTGGGTGCCGTCTGGTCGACTATGAATTTGGGGATATGAGGTCTGAATGATGTCACAGCAGCATGAACCGTCGCGTTCCGTCTAGCGTGAAGCTTGCGAACCAGAGTGTGACGGTTATGATGGGCACGTAGACGCAGATAGTGGCGTGCAGTTTCCCGAGTACGGAGAACCTCAATGGGGATGTCCCTGGCCTCAGCCACTACTAGACGGGTTTCAGCGCCTCGTGGGACCCCAAGACATACCCGAAGGCTGCGCGCTAGCATGGCTCGAATCCTTTGAATCAGTGTCTGAGGAAGTCCGTGTAGGACGGGAAGGCTGTACATCACTGAGCCACGAACCAGGGCATTGTGCAGCATGAGGAGATCCTTCTCGTCTCGCCCCCATCTCATACCTGCGAAGTGACGAATCACGTTGACCCAGCGTTGGACTTTCTGTTCAATGACGTCTATGTGGCGCTTCCACGACAAATTCCATGATAGAGTCACGCCTAGGAACTTGTGATGTGTCACCTGCTCCAGTGGGCTTCCACCAATATACAGGCGATATCTATGCATGTCTTTGCGCGTGAAGGCTAGAACTGCGCTTTTCTCTACGGATATCTCCATTCCTGCCTGGAGTAAGTAGAGGCGAATGGCATCTAACGTGCGCTGAAGACGCTGACGGAGTGCTGGACGGGAAGTGCCTGTAGTCCAAACACAGATGTCATCGGCATACAGGGACAGGTTGACTTTCCGCTGAATGCAGGTTCCAATGCCCGCCATAACAGCATTAAAGAGGAGCGGACTTAGGACGCTTCCTTGTGGTACCCCCTGAGAGATGGGGAATTGCTCTGTGTCGCCTTGTCTTGTCCGGACGAAAATACCTCGTTGACTGAGGAAATCGGCTATCCAAAGCAACGTTGTACGTGAGAGCGCAGCGCTGTATAGAGCATGTAAGATTGATGGATGGCTAACGGTGTCGTATGCTCTCTTAACATCAAGAAATACCGCCGCCGAGATCTTCCTGCCTCGTCGTGCCTCTTCCACCGACGTGACCAAGTCGAGGACAGAGTCTATCGAACTGCGGTGCCGTCGAAACCCAGCTTGCTCTTGAGGGAAGAAGGAACGGCTTTCAAGCCACCACTCAATTCTACGCAAGACCATTCTTTCCATAACTTTCCCCAAGCAGCTGGTCAGAGTTACCGGGCGAAATGATGCCAATTGGGATGGGTGTTTTCCTGGTTTTAGCAACGGTACCACTTGGCCGACTTTCCATTGCCTAGGAACCTGTCCATGCCTCCACGAGTGATTGCAGATGTTCAGCAGGGCCTGAAGGGAAGTAGGGTCAAGGTTTCGGATCACTGTGTATGTAATGGCGTCCGGGCCTGGAGAAGACTTCTTGCATGCAGCTGAAATGGCTGACGAAAGTTCTGCCACGGAGAAGTCCATATCCAAGGCAGGGACAGCTGGTGGGTTGGCATGCTCGAGAATAGATGTCACATGGGCTGTATGGGCTCCTGGGACAGAAAATCACTCAACCAGGCTATCATTCGTCCCACGACGCCTCTCCATCGCAATGCAGAAATAACGTGCGGATGGCTTACGGTGTCAAATGCCCTCTTGATATCAAGAAACGCACCAACTGTTATGCGGCGGAGCGTACGCTCGTAGTCGATGTAGGTGGTAAGGTCTATAAGGCGTAGTCCGATGAATTTATAACCGCAATAGAGCACCAATGGCATCATGGCTCTTCCTTCGTAGGTACATCTATTCGTTCTGTAAATTCTTCTTGTCGCAAACAGGTTGTGCTCATTGAATACTTCGAAGTCCTACGGACTATTAAATTGCTGTTTCGCAGTTCTTGTTATTATTGTGTGGTAACATGTACATAACTGACATTGGATATGATGAGCGACCTATATGCAGGCTTTACTCATGTTTTTACGGACGGCTCATCCACAAAAACCAGCTCCGTATGCGCCTATGTTATTCCCTCCGAAGATATAACTGGTATCTCCCGTCTGTCGCATCCAACGTCGTCAACATGTGCTGAGCTGCATGCTCTGCTCTTTGCCATGCTCAAGATTCTGCAGTATTCGGTTTGACAATGGGTCTTCTACAGAGACTCAAAGGCTGCTCTCCCATGCCTCGAAACAATGAGCCTTCGCGGTCATTTAGTGTCCATTGTCGCTGACGTGCTTGACTCCTACAAGGAGCTGCTGGACCTGGGCCACTGCATGTTACAATGGGTACAGTGGGCATACCCTGCAATGAAGACACTGACCAGGCTGCCCTACGGGGTCATCAGATACCTTCAGCCCACTCTATCATCTTGCCCAAAGGTGACCGACGGGCCCTTGATCACAGTGGCTTCATGACATGACACCCTACTCTCTGCTCCACGCAGTGGATCTGTCTCTCTCTCTACCGCTTCCTCGTCGCCTTCCGCGGCACTACGCATCTCTTCTTCACCGTATGTGGCTGAATGTTGCATTTACCCCAGTTATGAGGCAGCGCCTTAGTCGTACGCCATCGGACTTTTGTGCATCATGCAATGTGCGCGCTGACCTGCGACACCTACTTATGGACTGCACTGTCTAGCACGATATCTTGCAGCACGGAATGCATGCAATCGACCACCGCCTCTTTACCATAGGCAAGGTGCTGGCCCCATGGTCCATTAGCTGCACCATATGCACCAAGGTCTCCGTCACCTTTGGAATTTCCTGTCATTAACAGGCCTCTCTACCCTGCTTTGATCACCTGAATCTTCATCACCATCATCATCTCTCACAATCTACAAATGGCACTGGGGCAACGCCTAGTCTGCTAGCCGACGTCAGCCCCATCTAATCATCGTCCCTTTATGTGTGTACATAAGTGTATCAAAAGTATATGGGTTTTGCACATTATGCACTCAAGCATATCTTTTCCTCACTCATTAGTGTACGTAGCCCATATGAGAAATTATAGCGTGCGTACTGTTATTGTTTGTGCATGTTATTTCCTTAGTTCATACGAGCGCTCATCTTGTACATACTCGTTCACGCATGGCGTGTGTGTAAGTTCATAAGTATTGTTTGCAGAAAAAGTTTTGTGCATAAGAAAGAAAAAGAAAACGTGGCCTCGGTCGTTAACTTTCCCGCTTTCTAATCCCAAGGTTGCGAGTTCCGACCCGGTCGAGGACGCCCAGAACGTAGTGGCAAGGTTCAAGTTGTTTATGGTTAAATTCGATGGTCATTTCGTGGCAACACGGCCTACCGCTCGGAAACTGCTAGGTCGGCGCCCCCGCTGGATCACGTGACCGTTGCCACTCGAACACGAGTGCCAGGAATCTAGCGGATTAGTCGCTTCGATCACGCTAGGGGCATCGCGGTCGCTCGTCTTCGGGTTCCGTAGCAGGTTCCCGAAGGTCGCCATTTTCCCATGTATTTGTTCCTATCCCGATGCGTGCAATGCCGGAGGCCGCCCTTAGATACCCCATTGTTACCAGACGTTGGCTTGTGTTTGATTGTAGCGCGCTAAAGATCCAGTTGAAGCACAGTCCAAGCCAGGCCAAGTCACCGAAGGAGAAATCGACGACTGCGCCTGCGGCGCCAGTGGCGGCGCCTGGTACGACAGGTACGCTATGTGATGCACGCAGCCGTGCACTTGATCCTTTCGATCGCTCAACACATTTAAAAACGGGACCAAAACGTGAAACACGACACAGAAAGTTGTTATACGCGTTTTATTTGGACATATAGAGGCTAGATTCATTCGCAGAAACAACAAAAACATTTTGCCGCTAAACTTAGCGCGCTGAAGTGATCCGGAACGGCAACAGTGGGGTATCTAGTGGCGGCCTTCTTCGTTCCACGCTTTTCCGAGGTGAGTTTGGGGGACCTGTTCCGTAGTCTGCAAACCCACGTGGACTTCGATGTACAGGCGATGTCGCCACCCTGACGACACCGAATATAGTTGGGCAATCTGCTGCCGGGTCGCTTCGAGCCGAGCGGAAAAAGTGCTAGCTGGCAAATTCCTGGTGCTTGGAAAGGCCCACGTGAATGTGCGAAAAATACGCAAAAAAAAAAAAAAAAATGCTGCCGCGAAATGACCACTCAAATTCGCCATTCGACACGCCGTCTTCCGCGAGAGACATCAGGGAGTTTTTAGGAGAACGTACAAGTTTCACGATAACGTTTCCGAAAACATGATAAGCCAATCGCATGATTCCTTTGGGGTGGCTGACATCACGTTGCTACACTTTTAAAACAGAGGGGGGGGGGGGTCGAGGTAGCTTGCCGTTGTGGCATCGTCACGACTATAGTAAAAAAAAAAAAAGGAAAGTGGGAGAGGGGAGTTGAAGACTTCAAAGTGATGCATAGGCAGGATGACCGATACTGATGGGACGGAAGCACACTGTAGGTGAGAGATGCACTAGAGTGGTCTTTCCGCTAGGCCCGTTTCTTGAAGATAGCGCACGAGGCCGCGAGCTTTTGAAAGGCGTTCCGCACAAGAACCTTCGGGGAAAAGGACGTCTGTCAGTATGCCAGGCCTGGCGTGGGGAAGATGAGTTTCCCGCATAGTATGGTATGCACGACATTCTGCCAGGATATGCGCGATAGCCTCCGGATGATTACAGTGTCCGCAACTGGAGTCCTCCCTGGAGCCGATCTTGAACAGTTGCGAGTTCGTGAACGCAGATCCCGTGCGTAATCGATGGAGCGTTGTCTGCATACCACGGGGAAGATCTTTCGTGGGAAGAGAGGGTCGGTGATTCTTCATGATGTCCTGTATGCCAGGATGACGCACCTCAACTAGCTGTTTGACGACCATGTGCCTGTCAGTGTCGGCCGGGACTGGTAAGGATGGGCTGCAGCTGTGGTGTGCTGAGGAAGCTAGCTGGTCCGCTCGTTCGTTGCCTCTGATGCCGACATGAGACGGGATCCATTGGAGCGTAAGCTCACCTCCGGTTAGCCTATGCTGGGCACACGACCTCCTTATACATCGGGCTAGGATGCTTCCACACATGGGGTTCATCACGTTGTTGAGGGCACTTCTGGAGTCCGTAAGCAAAACGGCCTTAGTTATTCCGGTGACTTGAACCGCAGCAGCTGCGTGTAACAAGGCCAGGAGTTCGGCCGTCGTAGATGGGATTGGGTAACGAAATGACTTCCCTTGCCAGGCCATGTTCATTGACGGGATGTAGTACGCGCTGGTAGCGCTCTCCGAACGGTGGTCAATGGAGGCATCCGTGAACACCAGAGTATGTGTGTGATAGACGTCGCTTATCAGGTTCTCAGCCGCCATCCTGGCCACCAGGGGGTTGGACTCGCTCTTCTTTCGTAGACCCGGGATGTGAAGCGTTGTTGCGGGCACAAACTAGCGCCACGGCGGCGTAGGTGGATTAGCTGGGAACTGAGGAATAGCCCTCCTGTTGGCTAGAGAGCTGGTGGCACTAGCCAGGCGTCCTAGGGATGTGTGTGTCCTTTGTTCGAGGTCGGTTAAGAGGGAATGCTTTTTGACAGATGTTGATGCATTATCCAGAAACTGGAGTCCTTTGAGCTCAGAGTGGCAGGCCCTTGAGCGCCTTCATCGCGCCGGAATAAGAACTGCGCCTGGTCTCCCAACCTTCTCTAGCGTCACCCAAACGTACCTGTTAAAACAGAACTTCACCACATAGCACGCTCCTAGCCAACCACCATTCCGAATGATATCATTCTGTGTCTTTATTTGCCGAAAATGGGAGGAGGCGTCTATCTGGGACAGATTATGCATGTCCCAGATAACATCCTCCCCCTGTCTTGAACGAGGCAACGAAATGTCGGCATCAGAGGCAACGAACGAGCGGACCAGCTAGCTTCCTCAGCACACCACAGCTGCAGCCCATCCTTACCAGTCCCGGCCGACACTGACAGGCACATGGTCGTCAAACAGCTAGTTGAGGTGCGTCATCCTGGCATACAGGACATCATGAAGAATCACCGACCCTCTCTTCCCACGAAAGATCTTCCCCGTGGTATGCAGACAACGCTCCATCGATTACGCACGGGATCTGCGTTCACGAACTCGCAACTGTTCAAAATCGGCTCCAGGGAGGACTCCAGTTGCGGACACTGTAATCATCCGGAGACTATATCGCGCATATCCTGACAGAATGCCGTGCATACCATACTATGCGGGAAACTCATCTTCCCCACGCCAGGCCTGGAGGTCGTCCTCTTTCCCGAAGGTTCTTGTGCGGAACGACTTTCAAACACTCGCGGCCTCGTGCGCTTTCTTCAAGAAACGGGGCCAGCGGAAAGACCACTCTAGTGCACATCTCAACTACAGTGTGCCTCCGTCCCATCTGTATCGGTTATCCTGCCTATGCATCACTCTGAAGTCCTCAACTCCCCTCTCCCACTTTCCTTTTTTTTTGGCTATAGTCGTGACGATGCCCACTTGAGTGCGGCCAACAACGGCAAGCTACCTCGAACCCCCCCCCCCCACACACACACACTCTATTTCTTGCTTTCTTCTTTATTTTTATTTTTTGGCTATAGTCGGGACGATGCCCACTTGAGTGCGGCCAACAACGGCAAGCTACCTCGACCCCCCCCCCACACACTGTATTTCTTGCTTTCTTCTTTATTTTTATTTTTTGGCTATAGTCGTGACGATGCCCACTTGAGTGCGGCCAACAACGGCAAGCTACCTCGACCCCCCCCCCCCCCCCACACACTGTATTTCTTGCTTTCTTCTTTATTTTTATTTTTTGGCTATAGTCGTGACGATGCCCACTTGAGTGCGGCCAACAACGGCAAGCTACCTCGACCCCCCCCCCCCCACACACACACTCTATTTCTTGCTTTCTTCTTTATTTTTATTTTTTGGCTATAGCCGTGACGATGCCCACTTGAGTGCGGCCAACAACGGCAAGCTACCTCGACCCCCCCCCCCCCCCCTCACACACACACACTCTATTTCTTGCTTTCTTCTTTATTTTTATTTTTTGGCTATAGTCGGGACGATGCCCACTTGAGTGCGGCCAACAACGGCAAGCTACTCGATCCCCCCCCCCCCTCTATTTTAACAGTGTAGTATCTGATTGACTGACAGTGATACGGCGATACAGAGTCGGATTCGAAGAGAACGAATTATGATCACAAACGGAGCCGAGATAGTTTCCACCCTTTTGTGTACAGCAGTGTGCTCGAATGCGATCACGGGATCAAGGTAGAAGCCGTTGCGTGACCTTGAGACAATGTTTAACGTATGACATTAATCCTTTACGTCAATGCTTTATGGTATGACATCGTTACTGAAAGCGTCGTTGTATCTAATTGGCACAAACATGAATGCAGCATATATTAGTAATGATTAATAACAGCACGGCGAGGACATTTTGTCGCTCGATCAAGTCGATTAATTCGCGAAAGTCAAATGATTGAGCACAGTTTTTCTTTCACGTGTTCAGCTCTGGTGAGCTAATCGATTTTTTCCCCTTTGATTCCGTGTTAGCACCGCGAACCAATTGAGCTCATTGCATCAAGAGGATCGAAAGGAACAAAGAAAACGCTCAGTACTGTACAACTATTTCATAGTTATCGTTATTGCTGGTTTCAGCCCACGTCATGGGCATGACGCTACACATTATGCGACAACGGGTCCCCACATGGCCTCAGAACGGAACAATAAGAGAAAACTGCGAAAGGGTAAACTCTCTAATAAGAAAAAAATATTCCTCGTGAATTATAGTGAACATTCGATTTTTTTTTAAACCAGAGATGAGGAAGTTACTCGACAAAAGGAACTCGTTACTAACGAAGTTACAAGATGAACTTGAAGTTCCTAAGGTACTTGGGAAAATGAGTGAAGTAAAAGCTCTAAAAACACAGGACGAAACAGACGAACTGACGCAGCACACAATACGGAATCGCGCTTCCGTGTTTCGTGTGTGTTTTGTGAGTTTTAAGAGTATGCGGCGCATTGGTCACAGTCCGGCTTACTTGAAGTTAATTTTGCTAGCGAAAAGGCGAACGTTCATCTCAATGGCCACGGAAATCGTCACAACTGCCGATGGTGGGAGATCTCAAGCAAAGGACTGAGCAAGCGTTTCGTTCCACTCGACTGCGAGAGCGGGTACTGTAGGAGTAATCATGACAAAAAAAAAAAAAAAGAATCAAATGAATCTGGTTAATCCGATTTGAATCGGATTTATTTGATTTAAATCTGACTCATTTGACTTTCATCAGGCTCTTAAGTCATGGGGAGCGGTAACCGTAATGGTAACGGAAACAGAAAAGGTATAGTATTACCGAAATTAGAGATGGTAACGATATCGGAAACGGGAACGCATACCACGGAACTCCAGTGTACTGCTCTCAAGCGGTGAATCACCCCAGGCCATAGTCATGATTTAGTTGTTGTTGTTGTTGTTGTTCCAAAACCGAAAACAGAAACGGAAACGAAAATGATCGTTCGGTATTGGGTTCTGGTAATGGCTATTCCTGTTGTGCAATGAGATGAGTGACTTTGCATTTGTTGTTGTTGTTGCTTCTATTCCCAGTAATATATGCTCTGAATGCCAGACAAGAGCACCTCCAACTCCAAGAGTATGGGAAGAGCAATGTGTGATCTGTCGCTTATACTCGCCCCAGTCCGCGTAACTCATGATGACAATGAACACATGTGGTTTACACAACATATTCCACGACATAGCACTTGGACGCGTGTCTGCTTTTTTTTTATTATATCATCATTTCGTTTTTCATTGTTATGGTAGCATTGTTTACTACTGAGAGCGTCTGCCTGTGTATGCAACATTAGAAGCAGGTTCACGTCCAACTTGAGTTGCTGGACACAAAGTTTGAGCACGGCACTCTACGGGATGAATACATGTCCCTGTAGATTTAAAAAAATCCCGCGAGATAGTATACAGATCCCGCCCACGCGACATTACTTGAGCGAGATGTACGCGTGACACCGAAGCAGCACTTGGGCAAAACGCGATGCTGACAGAGTTGAAATGGCTGTCCTCCCGCAGCGAGTCGTTCCATTACCAGAATCACTACCAGAAACGTAACGGAAACGAAATTGAAAGGCTGGTATTTGCATGCCAGCAACAGATAACGGAAACGAAAATATTGCAGTAACGAAACTGGAAACGGTAACGAAAATATACCCCTTACCTTTCCCAGCAGGCCTGGTAACTGGCCATTTTTCCTCCGCAGTCATGAAGTACAACGACATTACAATGACAGCGTTTCGGTTTCGTTTTACTCATATGCGACACTCACTGGCAGCACGACTGCGCTAGCACCACGTACAGCGACCCAGTCCAATCCATTGGTTTCGTTTTTAATTATTGCTGTTGTTCATCTATAACAAGCTCGTACAATGTATTCGAAGGGTTCTTAGGGTAAGTTACGGGAGCGCTAGACAGAAAAGTAACTGAGTATAAAGTCTTGTGCTGCACCAAATACCTCAATAACCTGGCTACACGGCAAACTTAATGCTGAACATGAGAGAACTGAAGTCCTACAGCTGGCTAACCTGAAAACAGGAGGCGTACGCCTTCTGTTTTCATCAAATGAGGGGAGAGAACGACGTCATTCGAGATTATGGTTGGTTATAGGAAGTGGAGTAAATGTCATTTCGTTTAATGCATTAAGTTTGCCGTGTGGCTATGATATTAGAGTAGCTCATTAGTCATTACTGAATGGGTACTATCTTGACAGACCACAACTTCTACACGCCCCCAGCATTAATGATCATGCTCTTCAGCCCAACAGAGCAGTATACGCCGCGTATCCACTAAGCCTGACGTATTTCTCCATACCAGGCATCTACGAAAAATGACACAGGTCACTCAGGTGCCCCGGGATTGTGTCCTAAGGACAGGACTGTGCAGTGCGTTGAGGGCCATTGGTTTATTTGGTATACGATCATTTGAACTATTGTCTCATTAACTAGACTCATTGATGATGATGATGATGATGATGATGATGACGAATAGCAGCAAGAAGACAAGGACCGGGTACGTATACCAACTACCCCGGATTGTTCCTATTGTGTGATGATGATGATGATGACGACGACGACGGACAGAGAGAAAAAAGAAAAATAAAAGAAGAAAAGAACTCATACACTGGACTCGTTCATTATTTCGACCCTGCTTGTTCTTCGTGGGGCATCTTGGGGTTGCATGTGTTATGTTTTTCTACTTCCTTTTCTATTCACGTACTCTGGAGTAGCCTGTCCCGACTTTTGTCAGGACTTACATCTCCTTATTTTTATATTTTCAATCAATCAATATAAAAAGTATTTAACTTAGATACAAAATGCTGACATTTAAAAAAAATTCAAACAATGGTAGTAAGATACCACATTGTATCCAATAGTATTTGAGATGAAGAAACTTGGGCTCACCACTCACCAGCTCGCTTGCTTCCTAGCCATTTTTTCATTGGGTGGAGTATTTAAGTTATGTACAAGTCTGGTGTGAAGTGCACACTATTGCCGGTAATCGTTTGCGTGACGATGTTTAGTCGAAAGGGATGCTGTGTGGGTACTGGGTATGTGTACGCGACATCATTGTAACAAATAACCATTAGTGTGAGCGTTGTTGGAATTACTATTACTAACCAAATGTTTGTACCTTTTGCCACGTTTTCTTTCCTTCCCCTTCCCCTTGCCTTTTTTTGTTTGGAATGGCAAGCCGACCTTCGTCTGGCTGACCCTTCCTTTCTTTTTCTTAATAAACATATCCCCCCCCCCACGTTTTGGAGCTCCTTTCTGAATTTTGAATCATAAAAATTATTCGACTTCAATCATGACAAATACGAGTAATTTAAAATCACGAAAAAAATCATTTAATTCACGCAACCTTACAAACGAACATGGAGAACTGATATTCTGAGGCTGGAACAACATAGAAGGGACAATCACATACAAGGCCTCAAGTTGCCTAAGAAATTAACGATGAAAGATGAAAGTCACTGAAAAGGTTAGCCAGCTGTAGGACATCTTTCATCTTACAAACGAAGACTGTCGCTGCATCAGTGTTCACGGCGCACATGTTGAAGCGGAGCGACCTTCCTGAACTCCTAGAAGTAGTTTCTATCTCGAAAAGGCCCCTTTCAGAGCCTACCATTTGATGCCACGAAGACAAGGCGTCTGTTGAAAAACCACGACACCATGTTTTTCTTTTGTTCTCTACGCAGCTTTCAATGTCTCCCGCAGCGCCGCTTCCGACTGTGCCGCCATCTAGCGGAAGGAGCGGAAACACAGGTGCGTTTTTTAAATTTTCAGGAAATATTCGCAGTAAGTTAAACGGAGTGACTGTACTACTGACACAAAATCTCAGTGCATGATACGCCGTCCGATGCATAGTTAAGCTCCCGAAAGTCGATATTCTCTGTTTTATCGTGATTACAGACCCCGTACTTTATCTTGGGCAACCCGGTACTTCTTCGGGGAGGCATTTAATGATTTTGATCTCGTTATAAGGTTCTTTAACGGCACACAAAGGAGGCGTTGATGTCCTCTACGCACATTTGGTAGACCCGCACCAAGTTTCAATCTTGCTACACAGTGCTCTCCGTCATTACAAACTACATATAATATAATATAATAAAACATATAAACACATATTAAACTTGTAGATAATTTTTGCATCGTCCATGACGTGGACATCTTTCACGTACCTTTGGTGGATGTTATAAACTCTTTTGTTTTATGTGTTTTTCTCTGTTTTTTTTTGTGTGTGTGCTGTTTGCTGTTTTGGTGCACCATTACCCCACACAGTTTGTTGTTCATGACCACTGGAAAAATAGAATACCTCAATTACCTTAGATTATAAATACACTAATCGTCACTATGTAGCGTTCACCGCGCAGCAACAATGGAGCGGAGTCAGACCCGCGCGCTGTCCACGTGCGACCGGCGTGAGCGTGCTGTCGTCTTATTAGACCGGAAGGGCGAAGTTTGCGATGTTTGTAGTTCAGAACTTGGAACTCACCCCAAGTTAGTTTGGAAAAGTTATCTAAGAAAGGAACGAGTTCCACAAAAAGTTACTGGAGCTCAAAGGCAACGAGTTAAGTTAAAAGTTACCGAAAAGAGTAGCTTATTTACAGTAACGAGCTACCCCCAACACTGATAAATGCTGACAGACACCTTTGGGTATAGCCAAAGCAAGAATGGAAAGCTCCATGCACGCAAATAACTTGTCATACAAAGCTGTTCATAGGTGTGTAATGTCATTATTCTTCCATCACCTAATCATGTATCATACTAACCAATGTGCCGCGGGGGTAGTGAACCAGAAATGAAGTGACAAATTTCCTCACTCATTGTCACTGCTTGTACTTATTGTTGCTGTTGTATTCATTTCGCTAGTTTTTTTATTGAATTGCTACAAGGATTTACAAAAAAATTACAGTGCATGTTTTTTCGTTTCTCCTACGACAGCGGGAATCATTATTATATTCCGGGACGCTTTTATTCTTGCAGGGTAAGATGGTGCAAAATGAGGCACACATTTGCAATTCAGCATCGATTTTTATTTGTACGTTTACTTAGAAAAATCATCATAGGAGTGTTCTTCGGGGTCTCGAGCTCCCCACCTGTAAATGTGAAAGCAGTAGACTAAATCTAACACAAACATGTGCTGCGAAATTCTAAAGTCAAAATCGTCACATCTTGCTCAGACCTTCGGGGGTAAGATTAGCAACCCATAAAATGGACCGTACCAATAAAATCTAGGAGTGGAAACAAGCAAAGTGAACGCCATAATACTCAACACAGTCTCCATACTCTGCATGTGGTGCGCTGATCTTTCGCATGCATTGCTACTCCGTTGCAGGGGTGGATCCAGACCCTCGGTTTGGGGGGGAGAGGCGGTTTCTTTGTCGGAGCGCGTAGTGGGGGAGGGGGGAGAGGGAAATCCAATGTATAAACTGACGTTTTGGGGGGGCGATCGCCCCCCCCCCCCTGGATCCGCCACTGGTCTGTTGTGACTTGTGGCGCACATGGCAATAGCTTTCCAGGCCGCTTGTGTTTTGCTATGTCGGCTCGTCATATTTCCCTTTGCAAAGTCTGTTTGTTTCTCGTATGTTTGAAAGATCCCAGGCAATAAGTCAAAAAGAAATACCTCAGGAAGAAGCGTAACGTTACGTATGGCCGGTGCACGCCCTTACTTAAATAATCGTGACTGAACAACGCACAAGCAAGACAGGGCCCATTACAAGCTTCTGTGGTCATTGTCTTGTTAGTGCGCTGTACAGTCATGATACCAACTAGGCCAATATCTTCCATCTTGTTACCTAAATACCTTTTCTCCTCAAAACCAGCAAAAACCAGAGCATGGTATACAAATCTAGCGCGATAAATAAACAAGTAGAGTTGGAACTTTGAGATACCAAACTTGCAAACCGGCGCTGTACTCATCAACGGAAAACGAACTGTAGAAATCCACGCTGTTTTGGCTAGTCTTCATCCTTCTTCACCCTCTCATCCTATAGCCTGCGTCTCATTGTGCTTCACCTAATACCCTTGTCATACGTAAACGCGGTTCGCCGCCCTCACACGGCCGATCGAACGGAGGTTACGCCGCTAACTGCGGTCATGGGAAACCGAGCTTGGCAACTTCGGTTTCGCGAGGTAGCCAGGGTTTCGAGATTACGATCTCCCGACGTCAATACGCGTGTAATGACATTTCCCGAAATAATCATGTGCGTGCCGTGTATCTAATGGCTATTAAGGTTTTCGTTTACCATTACGCCCTTTTCTTTTCATTATATACAGCGTAATCAAAATACACCTAGTGCTTGTGTCACAATCACGTGGTCACTGCTAAAATATCACAAAGGGCCGTGTGACAACAACAAACCGTGAAAGATGATGAAAGATGAAAGTCACTGAAAAGGTTAGCCAGCTGTAGGGCTCGAACCCACATCTTCTCGATTACCGGTCCAGGGCTCTACCAATTGAGCTAAGCTAACACGCCTTCTCAGCCACAAACCGTGGTTCGCGACAACCGCGGTTTTGTCGGGAGATGGGCGGTTAAGCGTTACCGAGGTTAAGACTGCCCGTGTGACAAAGGTATTATTCTAACACAATCAGTTTTTATACTTGTGATGTCAGTTATGACTGACGCAAGGCAGCACACAGACAGCTTATGGTGACGGCGTAGTTTCACAGCTTGTTGTTTGTAAATCCAACACAACAAGTTACAAATACTACAGAGCTGCTGGATTTTCCCATCCATTATCATTAATTTATTTGTTATTGTTGTTGTTGCTACAGAAAACACGTAATATTTGTTAATTTGCAAGCAAACCAGAGGTCAAACGGCTCGGATCGACGTCTGGTGGGACAGAGTCCCCAATTCGTCATGCAACAGTGATCTATGTTCCCGAATCTTGACTGACTTGCTGCTCCTGATGGCTATGCAGCCGACACGTATAGTCAACTTTTTAGACCCAGTGTTGTCCACCTGCAATGTAGTTTTGCCGTCGTACTTGACGAGAAATGTGCAGTATGGTGACCACTTCGACACATTGTTGCCCGTAATTTTTCAATTTTAATTTAAATAAACTACGAGCACACTTGTGACGAAATTTGTGACACAGTAGTATTGAGGGCTCTTGCTATCGACTAGATACATCTCGATTGATTGATTTGTAAAAGAAAAAATTGAGATGTTGGTCCGAACTCCCAAGCCACGCGGGACTGGCTACTCCGGGACGCGTTATTTAGGACTCGTTATATGTAAAACAAATGAAGGAAAAGGAGGGCGGGGAAAAGAAGAAAGGAAAACTATACAAATCTATACATATTGAAATGGAATAGATGAAGGCATAACCACAGAACTTTGCGCCAGGCAACAGTGCAGGAGAGTTCAAGTGCGAAAATCACAATGCACAAAAAACAAAGAGTGTCACAGGGTGCCAAAGAGGTCCGTCGAGACGAGGAATTGCATAAGGGCACACATGGCAAGTATGAGCTGATTTCCCCCAGTCCCAAGTCCCCCGTCTCATTTCTCTACGCCATTTCCCCCGTGTTTCAATTCCCCCTGTCAATTCCCCCGTCCCCTGCCACTATTTCTGGTGCGTTTCAAAAAGGAAAGGAATACTTTGCAGGGTGTCAATTTAACGGCTGATCCGTCGGTATCTAGTCAAGTGATGCCATAAATTGTCCGGCATACGGGCCCTTTTGGCGGTACTCAGCATTCCATGAGCACCCTTCCGAGAAATATCTAACAAAACCACCAGTCATATGAAGGGACCTCAGTTCGCCATAGAGATCCCCAAGATTAACAGAGGAAATGACTTTTCCATGCCTGGATCAGCACATGTACAGCCTACAACACCGCAATAAGAGTGGTGCATTCGTCTGGATACGTTCAAGGTGCTACGGAAACGACTGTACCAGAGCCGTAGCGACGGGGGTGCGAGAGGGGCAGCCGCCCCGGGCGCCCTCTCGAGAGAGGGCGCCGAACGGCAGGCCCTGGCAGGTTGGTTGGACAGGATAAAGCGGGAACGAAGAAAATTTGAATATACGATCTCGGCAGTGCAAATAAGCGTTTTCATTTCTTTGCTTGCAGGACTTCTGACGGCAGTGGGTGAGGGGGGGGGGGGGGAGGGGGCTTCAGATTTACTCTGCCCTGGGCGCAAACTTGCCTCGCTACGGCTCTGGGCCGCACAACCAGACTGCGATGATTAGCACCCGGATGTTTAGACACGAAAAATATTGGTTTTATTCGCCTATAAAAGGCAGAAAAAACCCATTCTAATGAATCACATATTAGAGCAGATTTTTTGGTGCTATGGGCTATACGAATGCGGAAAGCAGAGAAAGGACGTTGAGGAAAAAAATAATAGGGAGAGATTGAATTCCTCAGACGAAAGGAAAGGAGAAAGGAGTGGCAGTGATGGCACATGGAACCAGCTCCGGTAACGCGTGTTCTTGGAGACTGGGAGGTCCGCGGTTCGAATCCGCGGGCCGGCTGTGCCGTCTGGGGTTTTTCCTGGGTTTCCCTCAGATGTGTAATAGGCGTATGCCGGCACGGTTCCCCTGAAGTCGGCCCATGGACGCAGCTATCCTCCCCCCGAGCGGATTCCGCTCGGTCTTCCACTTCACCCTTTCCTCTCCTCCTCTCCACCAGCTTTCCCTTCCCGAGAAACATGCCGCCTAATCAGGCAGGCAGACCTCTCAGGTTCCTCCCAACGACACTCCTCCTCCTCCTCCTCCATGGCACATGAAAGATAAAGATCGAAATCCCCACGTCACCCTCTCCTCCCTTCAATTACGGTCGCACTTTTATTATCATGTAGTCGGGAGCATCATCAAGTACTTGTTACATGACACCTGTAGAGAACTAGAAGCCTCGAACATAATGCTTTTAACGGCGGGTTACGCGTTCCATCAAACGCTATATTGATAGTAACGAGCGAGTGACTGATCTCCAATAAAACCCCCAAGCTTGACCAGCAGTTTCGTCAAAAGCGCGCTTTCAAGCAATAAATGAATCCCACCACAAATTGACAAATTGGACAACAAAATTCAGCATTTTTGCGGCATATGGACCTGACACGCATTAGCCTCGGCATTTTAAAATAGAAGGTTGAAAGAATGTTTAGCCTCTCAAACAATTCTTCCGTTGCAACCTTTATGTGTCACTGCACTAAGGCGGGGGAAATGCGACGGGTGAATAGGTGGTGTCGGTTTCGCGGATTAGTGACGTCAGCGCTCAGTCGTCTGCTACTTCCGTCGTCTACTGCTGCTGTCAGTTGTAGCACCACGTTGTATTTGGCAGCTGTTATTCATCGTTTGCGGACGCAAAAAGACGCTTCGAAATGGGTGGATGCTGTGCTTTAAGTGTACAACTAGCACTACAAAAGGCCATCGCATGTTCCGCGTTCCCTGGAACGCAGAAAGACAGAAGCAATGGGCGGTTGCAATCAACCGACTGGGCAAGGACGGCAAGCTTTGGATGCCATCGCTCAACAGCCGGCTCTGTAGCGAGCACTTCATCAGCGGTAACTGGCATACTTCAAGATCTGCCTGTGCATGACTAGGCATTGTGGACAGCATATATGTTGTACGTGATACGACTTACACATTAGGATCTAGCAGCGACGACCCAGCAAACGTGGACTACGTACCGAGCATTTTCCGCCACAGCCAGAAGCTGAGCGAGAAATGCGAAAAGGCGATTGAGAGGTAAGTTTGCCTTGTTGCCGTGGTGTGCAAGATGGTGTCTTACTGGTATGAATATGACAGCCACAAACGCCGATGCCGCGTCGCTGAAAAACGGAGCATCGCTGCGGCGGCCGCCCCTGAACCAACCGCTTTGGAACAACAACATCCCGCAGAGGATGGAACAGAAGTGGACATGGACGTTGGTTAGTTTTCTTCAGTAACTAGTCAAGTGCATTCACGCTTTTGACACAATACAGATACGACGCTGTCAGATCTGACGACAAACCACGTTGTGGACGCAGAAGTGCAAACTGCTCCGTGTGGAGCGCTATGCACCTCCTGCAACATTCTACAAAAGAGTATAAAGGGAACCGTGTGCCCTTGATCAGCTGTCAGGGCAGTAAATACAAAGAGCATGTGTTTCGATAACGCCTTCCAGATGTTAAAATATTGTTCCAACATCGAACAGACGCGTTGTACTTGCTACAAACTTGCTGGGGAAATAAAATGTAAGCTGCTTTTTGCAGACCTTGTTTAACGTTCATTTTCTGTGCCGTTCCGGCCCTGTACTTCAATATTTCGCTGCAGGCTAGCGAAACATACTGCAGTGTCTGACCATCACTCTAAAATGAGCAATCGCCTCAACTGGTTTCATACTTCACGTCCGGTAACATGCATGCAGAGCGAACGAGATACACGCATGCGATTTAAACTTCGCCGCTGCACATCGTTTAAAGTTTATTTCCTTCAAAATGTGTCGCTACATGTGTCCATGCTCACAAAATACGGCTAATTTTGCCACATTCTAACGGAATACCTCGTAAGTGATTATCGTTGGCCAGGGATTTCACGTATACGAAACGGAGAGCCGCTGAAACTTCGACCCGGAAGTGCTTCCTCCTCTCACCTTTCCTCCTCGTCTGTCCGGGGGAATTGTGACGGGGGAGTTTAAATCAGGGGAATCGTGCACTACCCCATCTTCTGAGATTGCATCTCTACTGATTCACGTTCAAATAATTGGGAGCAGATTTACACGTACGCTCTTAAAAATGAACCGCATAGCACGCTCCAAGCCAACCATAATCTCGAATGATATCGTTATATGCCCTTATTTGTTGAAAACGGGAGGCGTACGCCATTTCTGTGACAATTATGAACAGCATAAGTGTCACAAAAAGGCGTACGCCTCTCGTTTTCAACAAATCAGGGCAGATAACGATATCATTCGAGATGATGGTTGGCTAGGAGCGTGCTATGCAGTGAAGTTCATTTTTAAGAGTGTAAGGCTTACGTTCAACTCACGCACACACATCGCGTGTTTGTGCGGCCAATACATAAAGGGCATCGGAATTATGAGCCGCGGACGGGCACAGCTCTAACACATAACACGATCCGCTGTTCCACTTCATTGACACGCAATCTCTATTTGTTGAATTTCATAACAGAGCGCAATCGATTGCACCTTTGACATTTTCAGTATTACTCAACGCTGCAAACAAAAGTGCGTGCACATTAAAAGAACAAAAGACAGATAGACGAATTACGTTGCTGCAGACACGCAAACAGCCGCGCGTGTCAAGTTAATCTTCGTGTGAAATACAACATCTTGTCGAAACGACATGGAATATGCAAAGAAAGAGAAAGCACTGCGGAACGGGACGTCGCTTGGGGGCGCAGAGTAAATTGGAACGGACACACGAGTATGTGGGGGAGAAATGAATTGAACGAGGGCTCGTTTTGAAATAACAAGGTTGCCAGAAAGAGACGCAAGAAACAACGGGAGACATTTTTATGGGCACTGTTTATGATAGTGTCGCAAACAAGGGCACGGGAAAATGTTTCACTGCATGGGCTCTGTGTTATCGGTGGGAAACGCGGAAGATACCTCGGTGGGAATATGTTGGCGCACAGGGAAATTGCTAAATGGATGATAATGAACATAAAAAGGTTTTCTGTATGGGAGATACAAACTATATTCTGGAGAATTCGTGCATGGCAACAAAATACTGGGTCATGGGCCTGGAGAACTGTAACATAGGGTTTGTGAAAACATGAACGCCTGGTTGGTTTTGTTTGGTGTAAGAAAAAATAAAATGGACAATGTGGTGTTCACGAAGACACCATGCGATCGTCGTGATTGAGATTGTAGTCTACTGTCTGAGATGAGTCCGGTAGTGCAGGGTCTTCAATGAATGGACCGTCATCATCATCTCTGGGACGCTTGTGCAGGGGCTGGGGAGGTCCCACATCGCTTGAAATGTCCCCAGAGCCAGTTGCTGGGGATAGCTGAGGATAACTGGAGTACGTGGAATGATACAGATATAATGGAACTGTTTGTAGTGTACGCAGATTTACAGTAAATCTACAGAGCGGAGGACCGGCGTGCCTCTCCACCGAACACTTCGCCGTCGCTCTTCTTTTTTTTTTTTTCAATCACTGTACACCCATCAGCTTAGTGTCTGTAGAAAACTGTACGAACGCTTGCAGGGCTTGGAATTGTTTGATCGGGGATGTAGGATCCACGACCTTCGTTGCATCAAAATATCGGCTGTTCAGTCGGACCAAGGTGGCCTGGAGATGCTGCCGCTGCTGCTGATATCGTCGACAGGACTCTATGACACGTGCAGCGTCCTCTACAGACCCACACATGCGGCAGTTAGGGGAGTCTACCTTGCTAGATCTATGTATAGTACCAGTAATGATACTACTGATACTAATGACACTACTATGTATAGCAATCGTTCGCATGAAAGCTTCTTCCGTGTATAGTCATGAGCAGTTTCAGGGCTTGGGGGGGCATTAGAAAACATTAGAAAAAAGAAACGGAAGAAAAAGAAAAATATTACGTAGGGAGGTTTATGCTTGTTTAGCCTTGTTAACGCTCCTGTGCTGGAGATACCTATATGCGAACGTCAACGTACAGATACGTAGAATCTTCATTACACGCAAGTGGCTATAACAACGTTGGACAGTACGACAGACTCGATCTGTTATAATTAGGGTTCTGCGTTTTCGATTTTCATCGAAAAACACCGAATACAGAGGAACCATGACAGATAAATTGCTGCACATGCCCAGCTTAAGATTCCAACATGCCTACTTGTCTAGCAGGCTTTCCTCTATTGCTCTTCTTTTCCTGGTATTTGCTATGGTTGGATGACCTGCGACCACATTGAGTGTTCCAGGGTCAATCCTCTTGTCCCGAATCGGGTGCGCTGGTCGGAATCTCATTCTTCTGCCATTGTAGGTGCCCCACCTCGCTTGTGAACCTTTTAGGGACGTGACGTCAAGTAGAATCTCGGTCACCGGCCTTTAGCTATTTAGTGGAGAGGTCACGACAGTACATACACCTCCACTTTCCACGTACGGCGGTCCTGTCTTTCCGCGGCACCCGAGATGGGAAGGAAAAGGGCCTCGAACTACGTTTGCGAAAATCAAGATTTTGAACTCTCAGGCAAAGAAGATGTTGTATGCAAGTTTTGTCACGTGACAGTTAATGTGGGCTGTGGAAGAGGTGCGGCGCGCATATCGGAGCACGTGCAATCGCGGCGACTCGTGTATCTGAAGAACCCTCGTAACGAACAAGGTAAGCAAACGCCTCCCGGTCATTTCTTGCAGCACAGAACTGGTACTTCGTAAAACTGGTACTGGTAAAACTGGTAATTCGCATTGGTTGTTGCTGTTATGAGTGCGTTAGACGCGCACAGTACTGAAATTGCATTGTAATTGCTATTCGCGGATAACTGTCGGGCAAACTATGTACACGCAAGGAAAAACATCGAAAAGCATACGCCGAATCCGCCCAAAAATAAACATCGAAAACGCGGAAGCCTAGTTATACTATTAGAGCAACGTCAGTACAAGGCGGTCTCTTTATACTTAATCTAGGAAACGTGGCTTTGAAGTAGCATAACAACAACAAGAGATAAATTGATTGATTGATTGATTGTGATAAACAGAAATTGGTGATGATGAATGGGGAAATTGAAGTAGCATAACTATTAACTGAACTCCGGCAAATTTGAGTGTTACAGTGTTACGTGCATGATATAGTTCCGCTCACAAGAACGGCAAGGTGAAAATGGTGATGATGATGGTGAATATGCAGTGATGTGCAAGTTCCTTCGAAAATGTAACTATTGCAGCCAGCTTGTGAAAACAGTATCCGAGCCACATAGTTCTTTCTTTTTAAATCGACCTTGTTATAGCTACATGTAGCAAGTTAAAATAACTTAGTTACTTTGCAGTTACTATTTAAGAAAACGAAAACCCCGTAACTGCAACACACAGAAACAATTCATTTTAGCACCCGTACTATGGTCAACTGCAATTACGTTGCTGTAGCTGTTGTTCGAAGCCGTCGTCGCTAAGCTGCCATTCGCTTCAGTTCAAACACATATCCCTTCCCACGCTAAAAGTAGTTAAACAGGGGATGCTGTATAGCATTAACATTGGTTATTTTATTATTCTTACGTTCAAAAGAGCTACAAAATGGCGTTTGAGAACTGACACACGAAAAAAAAAAAAAGCATTCCGAGTAGCTATGCAATCTTTGGTACTCGCAGCTGAAATACAGCGATAGCTGTGTCGCTACGCATTGTGGGCAGACTTTAACACGATGCTTTCTCTGTGTTTGAGAGTTCGTAACATATAATCAGGGCCGGTGCTAGGGGAGTGCGGGGCCTGAGGCAAAGGCACATCGCGGGGCCTGTTTCACAGGCCCCGCTAGGCCTCGCGGTCTAGGCGGTCACGTTACTCGCCCCCCCCCCCTTATCGCCGGCCCTGCATATAATATGTTAATATATCAAACGCATTGCGATTCGAACCCTGTTCAGATGTTTAGGAATCTTCATAATCTTTTCTGAACAAGTTCGTATTACAAGTACACAAGACAAGGACCTTCACTAAGGAGCTTCCTCGGCGGAGCCATCCTGGCGAAAGGCCTGTCCCTGTCGTCTTGTGCTTTCCACTCCCGCAAGCTATATCACAACACCTCACGTTGATCCACCCCATCGTCCCCTGCCACTTTTTCTTTTCATTTTTTGCTTCTTTTTTCTCTTTTGGGAATAGCAAGTCGGCCTTGGCCTATCTGACCTTTCCCCCTTTCCTGTATCTTTAATAAACATATCCCCCCCCCCTTCACGTGATACCCAACGTCGCGTCACGCTACCTTCGCAGCGCGCTTGTTCGGTGGCTCACCGCACCGCGATAATGCAGCCAGCACAAGCCAGAGAGGAGGAAAGCGACATCAGGATACCAGGGAGGAAGCGCACGGCACATGTGCTTTCTCTGGCTTGGGCGGTAAACAGCTTTCACCGTGCTCCCCCTGCTAGATGGCGCTGCACTTTCAATATGGCGGCGTCCACGAGAAAACAGTGTATACACAGCTGTCGCTGTAAAATTTGGCACAACCTGAGCAAGTTAATTACAGTGACATCTCACTGCTACTTTTACCAAAAGTGGTAAATAGTTACAGTTAAAAGTTACGTTTATCATAGTTTACTACCCAAGGCTGGTAATCTTATTCTAAGTTCCATGCCACTCTGTAACAAAGGAACAGAAGGGGAGTGAGCAAGCGAGATCGTGGATTGAGGCGTTTCCTTGAGTTTGAGGAATGATTATAGGAGATACATACAACGAAGAAAAAACACGACACGACACTCAAGTATGTAGTATCGGCGAAGAGAACCGCGAAGAGATAATAGCAACCCTCGGTTTATTCTTTTGTTCATTGACCGAACAAATACTGTGAAAGAATCAATGTGAGGACTTGATATTGATAACGTTACGAGTTTGAGGTCTGATAGGAATCCCAGGATAGCAGAGGCATACTTGACATGGCACTGGAGGCACGTGCGTTCCACGCAGGACATAGGTTAGGTGCATGCAGGGATCGCTCATATTGAAAAACGGGAGGTAATTGTACAGTTCCTTCGAAGAAAAAGAGGAAATATCAGCCAAGTACAAGATCGAGTTGCTTTTCTATTGAAGGAAAAGGAAGAAGAATGGGAAGACGCCAAAGAAGAAGAAAAGAAGATGAAGAAGAAGAAGTACGATGTCATTGGTGGTCCGTCAGTGATGCAGAGAATTCGTCACTTCATTCTGGGAGGTACCCGGGCTTGAATCCCGGTGCCAGCTGCGCTGTCTGGGGTTTTCCCTGGGTTTTCTTCAGACGCTTTCAGACATATGTCGGCACAGTTCCCTTGGAAGTTGGCTCAGGACGCACATTCCCCCAGGGCGTTAGTCGTGATATTGCCCACGTCTGTGAGGCCGACAACGGCGAGCCCTTCCACCACCACCACCACCACCACCACCACCACTGTCACTTACGTCAAAAGAGCCCCAGGTGGTCGAAATTAGCCGCCCGAAATCGTACGCTGCGGTGTCCTTACGTTCTTCTGTGGTCCTTACGTGTAACATCACGGCACCATTATTATTTTTATTACGTCCACACTTACGTGATCATGCAGCACGTCGCCACACTAGGCTAACACACCTTATAAGTGTAAATCTACTCCAATTACCTTACGTGATCCACTTTTATACAAAACGTCTGTGTCACTCAGGAAGTGGAGTGTGGGGCGTACCGTTACAGGACCGGGTATTGTCGGGAATGGGCCGGCCCATTCCCGACAATACCCGGTCCTGTAACGGTACGCCCCACAGTGCAGTACGCTGTGCAGTCCGAGGATGTGCAGTCATTATGAAGCGAGGGGGGCAAAGGAGATACAACGAAACATGCGAATACTAAGGCGCATGAGCCAAGTAGAAAGCCAAGATTCAATAGGCCTCGAATCATTTTGTACGGGAAGGAGATCTGTTACAGAGTACAGTATACAACGCAGCCACCACCGGAAAGAACAAAGATGTTAGTCCAATAACTAGAGTCATTCCGTACACCAGGAATAATAGAGGACCAGGGACCGGAGTCCGAGGAACGGTTGTTAGCAACGGTCTATACTGCGCATCTCGCAGGCTTATCTCTCTCGCTTGCTTTCTTACTATACACGTGCATTTTCAATGCAAATCCGTCGCTAGCACCAGTATTATTCATTTACCAGTACCATCGTTTGCTGCAGAGATGCAGAATGATGAGCTGTACGCTGTACGGTGATATGCTTGACATGTCGGCGATAACAAACATAACCGGCTTTGTCAGTCACCATGTGGTAACCGAATAACAGGCGCCGGAGCAGCTGGCGTGTTTGTGTCGTCCATGTTATGTAGCCTGCATCGGCTAATTCTCGTTGTTCAGCTCGATGATTGGTAAGTTGACCATAAATTGTGGTGGTTTTACGACATTACTTGGCTCTGTTGGTCTTTGCCATAGTCAATGGATTGTCAACAGTTTATCTTTTGTCAACGTCTGCCGCCGCGACGTGCCAGCGACGGCATTGCGATAGTTTTCACTGGATTGTGTCTGGCAAGGTATCGGCAAGAACACCCCCAGCACAATGACTAACAAAGTTGATAATCGAAGCGATGGGTGAATTAGTGATCAGAGCGATGCGGCGATCGTTTTGAAGCGTGAACTGAAGCAACGCTAAAAGCATGGTCCGCACCAGGGTTGCGGAATGGGGTCTCTCATTCCGTTCCAATTCCATTCCGAGGAATGGAGATTTTCGATAATTCCATTCCTTTCAATTCCTCGGAATGAAAACGTATGGTCAGTTCCCACTCCTGGAATGGCTTGGCAACCCAATTCCATTCCATTAATTCCCTCAATAAAAGAAGAGGATCGGTAACCATACTGGCAGGTCTAGCAGTGCTAGAGGAGATTGACATTACCAAGCACGGAAAAAGCACAAAGACAAGGTTATTTCACTCTTGACCGTGTGCATGTGCAGTGCAAAAGGTGCGAGGGCAGATACCAGCACGTTGAAACCAAAACTGCCACCGGGGCAGCCAGACCATTCCATTCCCATTCCTAGGACAGTTTCCGCCATTCCATTCCATTCCGGGCTCCGCTAAATCTAGAATGATTCCCACTCCTGAGTGGCAACTCCGCAAACCTTCCTTCCGTCAGCGTCTCTGTGTGACGGACGGATGGGTTTCCAATTCACGTCAGCACTTTTTCGACGTTGCGTTACGAGAAACAACTTCCAGCCGACTACATGAAGTGAAGTAGAAGAAGATAAGAGTGCGCGGTGGCATGGTTACCGGGGCAACGACCGCCATTTCTTGCGTCGCTCCGTCCAAAAATTGGACTCGGCGAACCTATGCGTCAGTCGCTTTCGAAGGGTCTTGCGTCGGTTCGCAGACGGACGCAACGCTGACGTTTACATTGACGTCAGAGCCAGTTCTCACTTGGCAACGCCGGACGCGGCGTCGTGAGCGGGGGGGGGGGGGGAGGAGGAGGAGGAGTGTCGTTGGGAGGAACCCGAGAGGTCTGCCTGCCTGATTAGGCGGCATGTTTCTCGGGAAGGGAAAGATGGTGGAGAGGAGGAAAGGGTGAAGTGGAAGATAGCTGATAGCGAGATAGCTGCGTCCATGGGCCGACTTCAGGGGAACTGTGCCGGCATACGCCTATTACACATCTGAGGGAAACCCAGGAAAAACCCCAGACGGCACAGCCGGCCCGCGGATTCGAACCGCGGACCTCCCAGTCTCCAAGCGCACGCGTTACCGCTGCGCCACCGGAGCTGGTGTTTTGAGCGGGCGGCGGAACTAGACGCGCATTTCCGGAGTCGGGATAGGAGAGACGTCGAGCCAAAAAAAAAACTCTCATGCCAAGCTTCTTTCACGACGTCAGCGAGAGCTGCCGAGAACGACAGCTGGCGACCAATTAGGTGACACAGAAAGGCCACGCCTCCTGATTTTTCGTCTGCTTTGGACGACGGAATGCCACTGTGGTGGGTACATGAAAATCGTGCGCGCTGACGGGGCTGCCGAAATGCGCTTCTACTTCCGCCGCCCGTTCGCGACGTCGCGTCGGGCGTCGTCAAGTGAGAACTGGCCCTTACACTGACGTTTACGCTGTGTTTACATTCATTGCCGCCACACGACCAGAGCAACAGTAACAATAATCACGATAAGGAACGCGCTATAAAAAAAAAGAAGACACGGACAGAACAGCGTTCAACTGGCAACGGAAGTTTATGTTCACAATCCATCTACTCCGGAATGTCGCGCGATACAAAAGCGAGCTCGGGCGGGGACAGGTTGACCGATTTTTGGCTAACGTTGTTTGGGGACTTCTCAATGAGTGTGGCCATCTCAATCTCACGGCGTAACCTTGAGCCATGCCTTGAACGGTGTCTGTAGACCAATGTTCGTTTAATGTATCTGATAAACCTGATAAATCTGATAAAAGAAAAAGCGGAAACAAACACTTCTTCCGCTATTTGGTGACTCTAGTCGTTCCGAGTGAAAAATAGAAGACGACGTTTCTTTAAACCAACCGCTGTACCTAGTGGCATCAAGATGACGTGAGCGGCTGGTCGGCTCGTTGCGGGCATTGCCACCGTTGCGCACGATCGCGACTATTAAAATCAAATTCTGCGATATTTATACACCTGTTGAATGAATCACTTCGCATGGCGCATTTTAATAGGCAGGTTAATTGATTGGCTTGAAAAAACTGTAGTATTGAAGTGCCTTCTGAGCTCCTAGCAGGTACACGTTAGTAAGGATAAGTAGTCGTCCTTATAGAACGAATCACGGTGGTGCGAATGATATAAAGAGCGTGGCAGGCTTCGCCGGCTTTCTGCAGCTCCTGTAAGGGATGGAAAAATATAAACTTTTTGTATACTTTAGTACTTTGGTAATATTTGAAGGGGGAAGCTAGTGAAGTGTATAGAAGAGACAGTGTCAAACATTTAGGAGTCTGTTTTAACAATGATACCTGTAAACGTATCTTTATTCGCGATGTATTAATTATCGTGAATTTCGTGACCGCTAAAAAATCGTGAATAACTGTAAGAACATAGCTCGACGTTTATTCCGCGGAAGGAAAAAGCCCCAGAATCTGAAATTAAGCACTCGCGAAGAACTTCGCAAATGAGAGATTGCGCGATTCGCGAAAATTAATACATCGCGAATAAAAATACGTTTACAGTGTGTCCTGGACTGATCATCGGTTACAAGTGTGCTCTAGGCTACGAAGGGGGGGTATGTTTATTAGAACAAAGAAGAAGAAAATGGAGAGGAAAGGTCAACGAAACGGCATGTAGGCTTGCTATTTATCGAAAAAAAAAAGAAGAAAGAAAATTAAATAAAAGTAAAATAAAAAGGGAACAAAAGAATTTGGAAGTTAAGGATAAACTAGCAAAAGGTGAAAGCAAGATGCGATAGATTAAAGACAAAGATGACTTTAGAAAAGTTGTCGCGTCGTGACGAAAGGAGTCGAGGACAGGCAGCAGGAAGAATAGCCAGATTACTGGGCAAGAGCGCGACTTAATGAACGCGGGTGGAAGAATGATGATGCGTGCCCGATGAGCTTGACTGGTCACGGGGGGCGTGACCTAGCATCGTCGTCAGCTACAGCCCCCCCCTGGACCGTAAGCCGGCGAGGAATGAGACGGACAGAAGGTGCCGGGTGCCCAATGCACCGAACGTGGCGGATGGACCGGTACAGGCGGGCAGGGGGACGAGGCGCGAGAAAGTTCGGGCACCGGAGTGATGGCAGGCAAAAAGGCAGGCTTCACACGGTCCACCGAGACAACTTCGAGCCGATGAGGAAGCCTAATGGTGATGGTCTTCGCTTGACGAGAGTGGACGGGAAAAGGGCCGTCGTAAGGGGGTTGGAGCGGTTTACGAACCGCGTCGTGCCGCAGAAACACATGCGTTGCGGAATGAAGAGCCGGATGAATGAAGACGGGACGGGACGAAGGGGACCGTGTGGGCGGCGGCCGCAAGTCAGCACAGTACGACCGCAGGCGTGCGGCGTAGTCAAGAAGGTCAGGAGCGGGTTGGGCAAGAGTTGCATGGTCAAAGAATTCTCCTGGTAGTCTTAACGGCGCGCCATGTACGAGCTCAGCAGGTGAGACAGGCGCGTCTGTCTTGATGGCAGGCCTGACGCCAAGGAGGGGGTAGACGTTCCACCCAGCGGTTGGGGTCGTCATGTGCGCGCAGGGCGGTCCTCAGAGTGCGGTGGAGCCGTTCCACGAGGCCATTGGCGCAAGGGTGATAAGCCGTCGCCTGTCGATGTTGGGAACCGAGAAAACGGCACATATCTACGAACAGATGGGAGGTGAAGTGGCGGCCTCTGTCGGTGGTAATTATAGCGGCTAAAGGGTCTAGGCGTACCTGAACCTGAACCTGAACCTGAGCGGGCGCGCCGAAGCGGGCCACCCAAGTGTAGAGGAAGACGCGCACCACCGTGTCAGCAGTTATGTCGGCGATGGGAATGGCCTCCGGCCAGCGGGTGAAACGGTCAATGCAGGTCAAAAGGTAGGCTTTGCCGGCAGATGGGGGAAAGGGACCCACCAGGTCCAGATGAACATGACGGAAACGAGCATCGGGTGTAGGGAACGGTGAGGGAGGCGAAAGTGCGTGGAGCTGAATTCTTGGTGGTGGTGGTGGTGGCGATAGGGCTTGCCGTTGTCGGCCTCACGTATGTGGGCAACGTCACGACTGACGCCCTGGGGGAATGTGCGTCCTGGGCCGACTTCTAAGGGAACTGTGCCGACATATGTCTGAAAGCGTCTGAGGAAAACCCAGGAAAAACCCCAGACAGCACAGCCGGCACCGGGATTCGAACCCGGGTACCTCCCAGTCTCGACGTGACATGGCCAGCACGCTAACCACTGAGCCACGGGAGCTGAATTCTTGAGCGTTGACAGGCCAAACATAAGCGGGCCCAATAGCGGACGTCTCGGGTCATCGAGGTCCAGACAAAGCGAGTCGCAACGAGCTTTTGCGTGGCCTTGATTCCTGGGTGGTGCATGGAGTGAAAGACGTCGAAGATGTGTCGTCGAAAATCTTGTGGAATGAAGGGGCGTGGGCTGCCGGTGGAAACGTCGCATACCAAATGGTGAGGCGTTCCAGGGAAGGGAATTTTGTGGATGGACAGCGATTGAGGGCAGGCAATGAGGTCTTGGATGGCAGCATCGTGGTCTTGAGCTTGCGCAATTGAAGCGTAGTCGACAGTGGTCGGGAACGTGATGGCGGAAATCCGTGCCCGTGAGAGAGCGTCCGCTGCGACGTTGCGGGATGAGGGTAATGCTTACGAGTGTGAGAGGTGAGGGCAATGACATGAGTTTACAGGCTGTTCATGAGACCTGTGTCGCTGAGGAACGTGAAAACTGCTTTTCTCACAGACCGCTGTGTGGGATGCCGTACTGGGCCGAGCAGAGTGGCCAAAGAAAAGCCCGTGCACCGCAGCTCGAGTATAGGCGTCGTCTCAGCGTGGCTCGAGGGGTGTCGAATCTGCTGCAGTCGAGAAGAAGATGTGGAACATCAGCTTCAACAGCCCAAGTGGGGCATTTGGGCGAGTAGAGAGGACTCATTTTATAGAGAAGCAGTGGTGTCCTGGCGAAATTAAGTCGTAGTCCGTGCAGAATGAACGCTTTTCGACGCGAGCAGTGGTGTGTGGCAACGAAATCCGTCGACGGGTCGATGGACCGGAGATGATCGTGTAATTGGACAACGCCCTCTCGAAACTGCCGCTGTGGCGGATTCGGCGTGTCCGTAATCGACATGCTGAGTCTGAAAGTGTTAATGGACAGTTATTGACGGGGACGTCCCCATATGCCCGACGTGCTAAGGCGTCTGCGCGGGTGTTTCCATGCTGGCCGGTGCGACGGGTACCCATTGGAAACACAGGCTATGACCCGAGGATAGAAGCCGCCGGTTGTATGTTGCGACTATCATGGTGTCTAGGCCACAGATTGGTTCGATATGGTTGAACGCGGTCAATGTGGCGAAGAGCTCGGACTCGGTAGATGACGTTTCGTTGGGGAGTGTCTGCGCCACTTCAGGGTGTTCATGTGGGACGTAAAAAGCTGCTGTTGAACCGCCTTGAGACACTGATCCATCGGTGTACACAGGGAGTCGTTGAGGGAAAGCTGAGCTGAAGTGCTCCAGCGTAAGTTGATGAGCAACAACGGGAGGCACAGAGTTTTTCTTCAGAAGACCAGGAATGTGGTCACATACAGGAGGACTGCGAAGAGTCCACATTTGCGGAGCATAGGAACGCACTGATGGTGTGGTGGGGAGCAATAGTTTCAGGTGGTCAACAGCGCTGCCAAAGCTAGAGTCCGGACAGTCAATATCGATTAGCCGAAGATAATGGTAGGAGTGCTGTGCGAGGTAACGCGCATACATTCGAAGTGTTTCCACATCCCGTAAGACGCCTGCTGGCGTTTCGCGTGCCTCTGCCAGGAGAGGGTAAGTCTCTGTCGTCCTGGGAACTCCCAAACAGACGCGGAGGCTTCGGGCCTGAATATTGAGAAGCTCACGCTCTCCGGATACGCTGACTCCATGTAGAATAGGCAGGCTGTACCGTAATGTGCCCAGAATCAACGCTGTGTGCACGTGACGGAGGTCAGTGCATGAAGGGCCCCACGACGATTCAGCAATGCAACGTAGAGCATTTACAAAACCGCTTGTCTTGGTGGCTATTGTTTTTTACGTGCCGCAGATGTCGTCTGCGTACAGAGTGAAGGACTGAAGAAGGATTTCCAATGTATTATGAGGGCTACGTAATGTTACTCCACCAAGCATCAGAACTATACTTCAGAGTTTGGGATACAGTGTCTTTCGATATGGCATTACAGAATTCAGCCACTGCAATGAAGCACGGATAAATAAGTTTAACTACGTGCTAAAAGGCCGCTTGAAAAGCATGGTGTAGGGTAGGAGAGTTGTCGCACTCGCTACTTAAAGAAAAGGAAGCAGAGAGCTGAGCCATTTTTCCGCTGTTTGTTAGCAGCACGGGCGACCACTAACTGAAGAAACCTTCATTGTCACGGAAAGTGTGGCAAGGTGCACACAGCACAAGTCTCGTTTCTGTCACAATAAGTAAAATTTTCCGTTCTTGCAATTTTCAAATTTTTCACGACACATATGAAAGCTAATGCACGAGTTCATAGTGTTTATCAGCTTTCGGACATGTTTTCACGGATTTTCAGCGGAATACTCTCCAGAGTTAAGTCCACTGCTGAGGTAAAGTCATTGCGGGTGTCATGTAAGTGTCAGTTGTCCCATACCAGGCGGGTTAAGTTGTCACGTGCTCCAACTATATCCACGAGAAAGTGCTTCAGTTGCTTTTTTAGCACATCTTAGAGATCGTGTAAGACTTTAGTGCCGCTTTTTACATTTACAATGCTGGTCTGCCAGCCAGTAATGCCTAGCTTGCATGAATCCTGTACAGCTAGGACAGACGTGGAAATATAAAATGTAATGCTTAAGATAATAGGTTCTTCTCTGCTCGGCTAGTTTGTTTTCTATGTGCACTTCCAATGGTATTTCATTCGGTACACCTCCACAATAGAGATTACGAGAAAATGAAGCTGAGACAACCTGCCCCAGCCTGTGTGACAACTTGCCCCGCTAAGCGTATTGTCACACTTGACGACCTCCGCGCAAATGTCTTTTATAAACTGTTTTTGGAAGCCAGCTTTAGTTTAATATGTGCGTTTTGTTGCCAAAAGATCGCAATAAAATCCAGTCTTGGTTTCATCAAACTGACGAACGTACTTTCGTCACAGCAAAGTTAGAAGTAAATACTGTGACAACTGTCCCCGGTCTCCCCTACTACACTTCCTGGTGACACTGACTTGTTTGCCTTTGTACAACTTCCACGAGTCGAAAATTTGTTCAGGTACACTGTTGTGTTAAAACACTTATATTCTGATGCGTTCAAAATCCTTAATGTGATGAAACGACCTGCTAGAAAATTGGGTAGTCGATTTGTAGTTACTCCCTGATTCGGTATGGAGCCTACTGCCGTATGCAGATTCTATGTTCCGGCCATTTTTAATACCCTACCAGATGAACCGTGTATTATCCAGTCACGACTTCGTTTAAAACACCACATCAGAGCTCTCTTTTAAAAACATAGTTTTTAGTGTGGTAGTGAGAGACAGGTATTGTGAGTGACAGGCCTCTCTCTATTACAATTTAGTGTACTAATCTATCGGGAACTGTGTGCTGTATAATTTTCACTCTACGCATGCACCTTAAGGATGCACTTTTCATTCGGTTGCACCATCTGTAACTATGCTCTCAATCACTGCTGAGTGCTGACGCCAGGCCCAGTGTTATAATTACAAGTCCTCGGGTGGTGGTGGTGATGGTGAAAGGGCTTGCCGTTGTTGGCCTCACGTATGTGGGCAACGTCACGACTGACGCCCTGGGGAAATGTGCGTCCTGGGCCGACTTCTAGGGGAACTGTGCCGACATATGTCCTCGGACTTAGGCGGGCCTGTATGTATTGTATGTAACTGAATTGACTGAGAATCAAATCAAATCAAATCAAAGAGCACTGTAGAGTTCATGCCTGGGATTATTCAAATGCACATTCTTACAATTCCATAATATAACAATAAAAAAGAAAAGAAAAGATCGAAGCCTCGCTTGCTTTATACGAAGCGTCTGCTACGTCTGCTACACTCCATGTTTTTTTACTAGTATTGCTTGCGCCCTCCTGCACTAGACTCAACTTTTAACATTCCTTCGTTGTTGACTCCATAATATGCGAAAGAAGCGGACTCCGGGCCGGCTGTCTCCAAGAGAAGGGTTAGGTCAAAACCAAAGTTCTGTATTGTGCATACTACCAGCGGCAGTGGCGCACACTGGCGGCAGCTGGGTTAAGCTCTGAAAGCTCCACGCTCCACGCTCGGATGCGCAGGTTGTGCGTACCGTAGCGACATCCGAAGCATATAAACAGTTTCGTCGTTATCATTTTCATTACATTGTAACTGGTTGATACAGACGCTCACGGGCATGAACGCGCAAGGAAAAAATCACAATCGGAATTTTCTGGCATGTGTGACGCGAAGTGTTCAAATACAACAGGTCACTAGAACAGATGAACAACAACAACAACTTTATTTTCGGTTTGGGAGTTTCATCGCAACAGGCGATACTCTACCCCAGTGCTAGAACAGATGAAAATTTAAGCAGATTGCCGCTTGTCCGGATTTCACCCGAAGAGTTTGGAAATTCAAGGTTTGCGTTTGGTTTCCGGGCGAAGGTGTAATCCGGGCATAAAATGTTCGGAAATTGGCAAAGTCGGAGGAAAAACTTTACGAGTTTTTCGTTTGCGTCATCGTCGCCAAAGAGTGAGCGATAGCTAATATGAGCAATCAAAGCTACGTTGAGCCAAATGAAGATACTGCGGACAACCTCCATCTTTTATTAGAACCCTCCGTACCCAGCGCTCAGCTTTCAAGTCTAAAGAATTTGATACGGTACCTCACAATCCACTTCATCCCATCCAAGACGAAACATAAAAAAAAAAAAAAGAAACAGGAGGGAGGTGTGGGAGGACCCAACAACAACGGCAGAGCGCTCTCCGTCCACTCTGTCCCTCTCTCCCCGGAGCCTCTGCTAAAAGGGTTTTTAAGCCTAGAGAGCGTTCCGTGTGCACGTGATGTGTGCACGTTGCGTGTGCAAAGCGCCTCTAGGCAACGCCACCTAGATAGAGAAAGCCTGCGCATTGCCTCCTCTCCCTCTTTCAATTCACAGTCAGAATTCGTCTGCTACTGCGATTCACCGTTCTGCGAATTCAAGGACCCGCAAATGCTTGCAGCTCACCTGGAACCGGCAGACCTAAATCTTTAGATAAATAGTGCAAGACGCTTTCCAGAAAATCAGTTTGAGAAAGTCAGATTGAGAGCTCTTTGCGGGGACGTTCAATCACAACTCGTAGACGACGGTGGTTCTTCTCCATGGCCAGGACCTCTGAAAGCATGTTCGTGGTTGGCTACGGCCGTTGAAGACACCATCCTGATTGGCTGACTCTTAATTATTACGTCACGTCGACGAGCGCGCAGGCTTTCTGTATCTAGGTGGTGTTGCTCTAGGCCTCTGGGTGTCACTGAATGTTCTTTTCCGATAGAGCCGTCTTCCGATCCGGCTGTCTGATCCCAACTGGAGAGGAGTAGTGAGCGCGAGAAGCGCTCGGATTGGTGGGAAGGAGCGCGGAAACGCCACACTGGCCACACTCCGCAAAAGGAGATGTCCCGTAGCCCTAGCTTGGCTAACCTCTCTTACAACTCATAATAAAGAAAGAAAGAATAAAAGTAAACAGGATCGCGCTCCATGCGCTCCCGAGCCGATACTTAACGCGCCCATAGTTTGAGATAGTTCGCACAGCGCTGTGCAGAATGCAAATGAAACTGACTGGACCAATAAAAATGCGACGTTGCATTCCAGCCGGCCAAACAGGGGCCTTTCTGCTTGTCCCGCCTTTCGGCGTGTCCTGACTACCATCGACTTTCACTGGTTTTCCGCCTAACGCTCAGTTATTTGAAGTCTGAAAGAACTCCTTCCTTCCTCCCTCCATCATCTTCACATAATGTTCCACGTGCAATGGGGTAGGATACCGCACCACCGTGGTGAAACACCCCATCTCATCGTCATCATGTATTGTTGTTGTTGAAGTCTGAAATAACTAGGTCAACTTTTGGTCACTGTTTTGGTGGAGAGCTTCCCGCGAGTTGATTGGATAGCTTTGTACCACCAGTAGCGGCAAGCATCACCCCCCCCCCCCCCCCCACCGTGTTCCGTATTTACGGACGGAAAAGGCGGCCACCCTACTCGCTGGGACAAACTTCTTGTCGTAAAGACATGAGTGCGCAGTGTTTTTCACCTTCTTACATGGGCGTTTTTTCCAAGCGGGAAGTGCTTCCAGGTGCGTGTGTGTGGGGGGGGGGGGGGGAGCTTTTCACTTCTTTTCCTGGAGACGGACGCTGCGGTCTGTGCGTGTTTTCAGAGGCTCATATTTTTACGACATCTGGGAAAAATCAGACGGCCTATGAATAAAGGGTGCACAATTTTCACAGGTGACCTTGAATCTCCAGGGGAGGGGGAGGGGAGAGCAAGGCCCCCTTTCCCCTCCTCTCGGTACACTTATGCCTTCTGGATATGACGCCTTTTGGAAACACAGCGCACCCCTCGCTGCTGCATCTAGTGGTCTCGGAGCTGAAATCCAGTGTCCTGTCCGCACGTTACCTCGAACTGGTCGGACGCTATTCCACAGGTTTCCTTTGAATGTCCCGTACACGGGCGCCAATTCCTCCATAAAATTGGGAGTCAGTGAACTGTACACTTTGTGCAACCGTGGAAGACACTGAGCACATTCTTGTCCATTGTTCCAAATATGCATCTTGAAGGGCCACTATGAATATATTCTGATCAGTGTGAAATCTTCTTTCGACTGATGGAACAACCGAAACTTTGACATCGTAAAAGTGCTGGGTACTTCGCCACCCGACAAGAGGGACGCTGCATTGCCAGCGCTTGTGACTTTTATACATAGTAGTACATTGGGACCAGTGCCGTGTATTAAAAGGGAGTCTTGCCATTAGGTGGAGCCTAAAAAAGAGGCTTGACCTGCCAATGAAACTTAGGCGCGTTTCATTGGTTGCCGTTCTCTATGAGGGCCGCCATGACACCAGAATTTCTCCAAAAATGGAGGATAGCTAGTGTGGCGGCATTGCCAACGCCATCACATCAAGGAGCGAATAATAAATAGCCTTGCCTCGGTCAGCCCAAGCTCTCGCTCTGACCTGGCAATTCCACCGCCATGTTGTTGCCTGGTCTCGTTAGTGTTCAGTAGCACTACAGTGGTGACCCGAACAATACCTGACGGACCTGGACGCAGCACGAGGTGAGGGCCTGTGTAGGGCGGTTGCAGCGGCTTCCGTACAGCGTCACAGCACACAGAGGCGTGTGTGCAGGAGGCAAGGCCGGGATGCTGGAAGACCGAGGGCAAACGCGAGGGCCGAGATGTTGCTGGACGAAGGGCGGCCGTAGTACGGCGGAGCCGCGAAACGTAGGTAGTTGGTGAGAGAGCAGTGCTGCCTGGCAACGGGCAAATGAGATCTCCGGGGAGGCGTAGGGACGTGCCGTATACCATCTCGGCGACGGCGCAGCCCATGTCAGCTTTCAAGGTGGAACGGATCCCCAGGAGCGCGACCGGTATGACTTCTGGCCAGGGTGTTTCAGGAGCAGCCCGGAGGGCAACCTTGAGCTGTCGGTGGAAGCGCTCAACGAGGCCGTTTGACGCCGGGTGGTAGGCAATCGTTCGAATCCGCTTGCAGCCCAGTGTGTTGACGAGTCTAGAGAAGAGGGCGGACTCGAACTGGGGACCTCGGTCTGACGTGATGATAGAGGGTACATCGAAGCGCGACACCCAGGTGTTCAAGAGGGCGGTTGCAACAGTGGATGCAGTGGCGTCGGGTACCGGTACAGCCTCAGGCCAACGGGTGAAGCGGTCAATGACGGTGAAGATATAACGACAGCCGGATGATATTGGGAGTGGTCCCACCAAGTCGATGTGGATATGAGCGAAGCTGCTGTCTGGCGCGGGGAACTGAGAAGGATGAAGGAGGGTGTGCCTGTGAACCTTGGTCCGCTGACACGGAATGCAGGCTTGAACCCAGTGCTTGATGTCCTTGTTCATGAGGGGCCAGACGTAGCGCCGAGAAATGAGTTCTTGAGTTGCGCGTATGCCAGGATGGGATAATGAATGATAGCCCGAGAAGACTTCTCGTCGAAGTGCCGCCGGTACAAATGGGCGGGGTCGACCTTGTGACGTGTCGCACGCGACCGGATGTGTAGCGCCTGGCAGGTCGACATCCTCCTTAGGTTAAGGAAGACGTCGGGTCACTTCTGAAAGATGCGAATTCTTGATCGGATGATTGGGCCTGGGCCAGTGCGTCGAGGAGTGAAGACTGACAGGTTGGCCCAATGAAGTTGACGCGACTGAGAGCGTCCGCGACCACATTATCTGCACCACTGATGTGCTGAACGTCTGTGGTGAACTCCGAGATGAATGCGAGGTGGCGGGTCTCACGAGGGGTGTAGCTTGTGCTGCACGAAGAAAATGCGTAGACGAGGGGCTTATGATCGGTGAATACAGTGAATTGTCGGCCCTCCAAGAAATGGCGAAAGCGCTTGACGGTGAGATATATGGCCAGGAGCTCGCGACCGAAGGCACTGTAGCGAGTCTCCTGGGGCTTCATCATGCGTGAAAAGAATGCTAGAGGGCGCCAAGCACCAGAGATACGTTGTTGGAGGACGGCGCCGACAGCTGTGATGGATGTATCGACCATGATGGACGTTGGCACGTCGTGTTGAGGATGGAATAGAAGGGACGACGAAGCGATTTCCTGTTTGATTGCCTGGAAGGCAGCTGCCACTTCAGGGGTCCAAACCAGCACAGAGTGTTTCGAGCGCTTGGTGGCGAGCAGCCGTCGCCGAGATGGTATACGGCATGTCCCTACGCCTCCCCAGAGATCTCATTTGCCCGTTGCCAGGCAGCACTGCTCTCTCACCAGTTGACTACGTTTCGCGGCTCCGTCGTACTATGGCCGCCCTTCGTCCAGCAACATCTCGGCCCTCGCGTGTGCCCTCGGCCTTCCAGCATCCCGACCTTGCCCACACACGTCTTTGCGCGCTGTGACGCTGTACGGAAGCCTCTGCAACCGCCCTACACAGGCCCTCGCCTCGTGCTGGGCCGTTCACCCAACTTTTACACCATTCAGCTGAACGGCCGCGAGGACACTGTTGCCTTAGAACGGCTTAAGCCGGCATACGTCGACGCTGTACCACCGTTGCCGCCCTCCTTCTCCGTAGGGCTACTCCACGACTCATCCTCCACGGTCCGCTCACTACTCCGGCTGCTCTTTCCCCACCGTCTCCCCGACTCAGACCGCCCCGACAAGTCACTTGGGCTCCCAAGCTCGTTTCTATACGCCAGCTTCCAGCGCTTGGGTAGGGGGGAGGCCCTGTGGCGGCATTGCCAGCGCTACCACATCAAGGCGCGAATAATAAATAGCCTTGCCTCGGTCAGCCCGAGCTCTCGCTCTGACCTGGCAATTTCACCGCCATGTTGTTGCCTGGTCTCGTTAGCAGAGGTGGGCAAAAGTCCTCACGGTCTTTGCCCTCACCTCAGTTTTTCCGAACGGAGCTTTGTCCTCACCTCACCTCACCTCAGAAAAAATTCTGGAATTTTTCCTCACCTCCCCTAACCTCAAAAAAGATTCCAGAAATTTTTCCTCACCTCACAAGGTTTTGAAAATTTTCCTCACCTCACCTCACCTCAAAACTGTTTCAAATTTTTTTTCCTCACCTCACCTTTTCTTCAGGAAGTTTCCTCCCTCACCTCAGAAAGTTTTCTAAAAAATGTCCTCACCTCAACACCTTATTTGAAAATGTACCTCATCTCACCTAAAAAAATTACTGCAATTTTCCTCACCCCAGCCATTTTTAGGATTTTTTCAGCTCTCCTAAGAATATTACCTGAAATATTTGCTAGCCCTCCCTGAAGGTATTCACCCAATAGTATCTTCAGCCTATTCAGGTCTCACTCATTTACTGAGAACGTTTTTAACATACAGGCATAACTTTATTTTCACCCAGAGAATATGAACAAAAGAGCATGAAAGTACACAGTATGAAAGTACATACATATTGTTCTCTGCTATTGGAAAATTATCACAACGTGAAGGAAGCTTTGACAGCTTGAAAACTCCCGTGGTAGTTCAAGGGCCTTTCTGACTAGGCATTGCACTCTTAGATAAGTATCTGCTCATGTCTGTGCACGATTCACTGCTCAGACCGTTATGGAACTTAGAGGCGAGCTTATATCCACGGCCTCATGTTTTCTATCGAGTTGACTGGCCAGTCATCTTATGGGAGCTTTCAAACAGTCAGAATGCCGAGGAAAATGGCAGCTAGGCAATAAAATAAAGGAAAGGTGGCAGACATACATTGTACCTCCTGTGTGCCACCAGTACTTAATACTTGATATATCACAATACTTAATATATCACAACAAGGTTTTCTCCATGACTTATGGATAATCAGCAGTGAGACCTATGTATTGCTCTACTGCAAAGGAATCGTGCTGAGTTTCACTTCTGCCCCAAATTTCTTGAGATACTGGGGATCCTATGCTCCCGATACAAGAGCATTTCTGCAACCTGGCAAGCATGTGCCCTGGCAAACCTGCACAATTTTTTTTTAAGAGAGCGAGAAAATTAAGGAGAGTGAACCTATCTCTTCCGCTACTTACGTTACAAGCCGGTTCTACCTTTGACGTAGCTCGCGTTTGTTACTCAAGTAGCGGGAATATAGCGCTAGTTTTTCTTTTATCACTCTCTTTGAAAAAGAAATCATTGCAGAGTTTCTGGGGCACACTGTAGACTGCTGACCTATCATAAAATAATCTAAGTCATCACCTAGTCAATTTTAGGAAATTTTCCCTCACCTCAGCCTTACCTGAGAAAATTTTTCCTAGCTTCACCTCACCTCAAAAGATTTCCTCACCTCAACCTTCTCTAAGAAAATTTTCCCTCACCTCAGCCTCCTCGAAAAAATATTTCATCATCTCTCCTCACCTCAGCCTTCTTTAAGAACATTTTCCCTCACCTCACCTCACCTCAGCCTTCTGTAAGAAAATTTTCCCTCGCCTCACCTCACCTCAGCTTTCTGTAAAAAAACTTTTCCCTCACCTCACCTCACCTCTCTATTCTTTAAGAAAATTTTCCCTCACCTCACCTCACCTTGCTCTAAGAAGATTTTTCCTCACCTCACCTCAAGCATCGCTCAAAATATTGCCCCTCACCTCACCTCAAATTCCGTGAGGTGAGGGTGAGGGATCCCTCACCCTCGCCTGCCCTCGTGAGGGTGCCCACCTCTGCTCGTTAGTGTTCAGTAGCACTACACTAGTACTTGGAACTACAGGGGAAGAATTCTCAGCTGCGGTGAAGGCCACAGCTGAGGCTGCAACCAAGGTTGTCACAGTTCCCGACACGTATCGTCAGGTGGACGCGGAATACGAGAGACTACGGGCGATACGGCGCAGGGCTGAAAGGAGGTTCCGTAGGTCTGGAAGCCGTGCCGACTATCGCGAAGCATGCCGCTTACAGAGGGTCATCCGCCGTCATCTTCAAAGGTTGTCGCAGCAACAATGGATAACCTTTTGCTCTACTTTGACTCCTTTCACACCTACAACGAGAGTATGGCAGATCATTAGAACGCTTGGGACGCCGACTACCCAGACATACCCGTTTAGAGCATTGGCTATCTATCGAAATACGGACGAGAAGACGGTGGCTAATGAATTCTGCATGTCACTTGCTAAACCGTCAGTGGCATCTGCAACTAACGTGCATCAAACATCTGTGAAAGAGGTCACGGACACCATGTGCTTTACTCGCAATGCGCAGTGCGAAGCACTTGACTTCGACTTCAGTCTTGCGGAACTCCAGGCTGCATTGAAATCAAGGGCTCGCCAGTCATCGCCAGGTCCTGATGGTGTTACATATAGGCATGTGGTTAACTTGGACCCAACTGCTCAGACGACCTTACTGCATATCATGAACGCCAGTTGGGCTGAAGGCAAACTACCAGCGTCATGGAAAGTCTCTAGAGTGGTTCCTCTACTCAAACCCGGAAAGTCCCCTCGTGACGTCAATTCGTTTCGTCCCATCAGTCTCTCCAGCTGTGTGTGCAAGATCATGGAAAAAATGGTCCTGAGTCGGTTGGAGTGGCTCCTAGAAGCGCATTGCGTTTTCCCTGACTCCATGTCCGGGTTTCGTAAAGGCAGATGTACAATGGATAGCGTGCTGGACTTGGTCACGTATGTAGAACATGAGCGCGCTCAAGGCCGGACAGCTGCAGCAGTTTTTCTGGATATTAAAAGAGCGTACGATACGGTCAGCCACAGTCACGTGCTCCACGACCTCTTCACTCAAGGCATCCAAGGGCGTGCTTTACGGTGGATTGCTGACTACATCCAGGGCAGGTCTGTTTACATGAGGACGGAGAACGGTGCAAGTGATAATCATGCTCTCACATGTGGAGTCCCACAGGGGGGCGTACTGAGTCCTCTACTGTTTAATGTGGTCTTATCATCTCTGCCACAGCTGCTGCCAAAGAATGTACATATTACCATCTACGCTGACGATATGTGTTTGTGGGGCTCCGGAGTGCAGATGCCTGCGCTACAAAAACGTCTTCAAAATGCCCTAGACGTAACTGAAGGCTTCTTAATGCAGAGAGGAATGGACATCTCAGCAGAGAAGACGGTCTTCCTTCCATTCACCCGAAAGAAATTGAAGCATTTTCAGTTGCATCTAAATGGGCAACGAGTAACAAGAGTATCTCACCATCGCTTTCTGGGAGTAATCATCGACGCGCAACTCTCATGGGCTGCTCATGTCAAATATATAAAAGGAAGAGCCGATGCGAGAAGCAACGTGTTGCGTCATACCGCAGGTTCTCACTGGGGACTGTCGACCAGATCCCTATTCGCCATACACAGAGCTCTCATTCGGCAGATGATTGCATTCCACCTTCCGGTGTTACATGGTATATCTGACACCTCAGAGCGAACACTGCAGAGTGCACTAGCCAAGGGCCTGAAGATATGTCTTGGTGTACCGTGCGCCACTTCTAATATTCTAACCACAATAGAATCCCGAGAACTTTCGCTCGCTGTGCTGCGGACACAGGAATCAGTCCGTCATTATGCGCGGCTAAGCACGTCACACTACAAACACCCGCTTGCACGACAATTAGTCCACCGAAAATCTAATTTTTCAAATGCGATCGCTCAACACCACCGAACAATTCCTAAGGCGCAAAGACAGGAAACGGCGTTGCATCCTCCATGGACATTTATACCCCCGGTAGTTTGCACGTCCGTACCAGGTTTGCAGAAAAAAGCACATCACCCAACCTTGGCGATCCGACAGTACTGCCTTGCCGCAATGGACAATCACAAGAACAGGACGGAGATTTTTACTGACGGCTCGACGACGACCTCAGGATTTGCATCTGCATTTGTGGTACCAGAGCATAGTAGGGAAGGGATCGCGAGACTATCGCATCGCACGTCGTCGACCATGGCTGAGTTAGTTGCGATTAAAATGGCAATAGATTATATAGGCGCAAGGGAGATACCGGCTCACTGGGTTATCTACTGTGACTCCAAGGCTGGACTTGAAGCTATACAATCGTTCTTGACCGGCAGACGTATTAATCCAGTTGTTCACGACATACTGAAAGAATATGCAAGATCGTACATCACCGGTCATGACGTCCTCATCCAGTGGATACCTGGCCACATTGGCATACCGGGTAATGAGGCCGCAGACAAATTAGCGGACGTAGCACATTTTTCGTCAACAAACTATGTGGTGCCATTTTTCAAGGCAGACGTGAAATCGCTACTTCAGTCCATTTCAAGAGCAGGTATGGAGGAACAGTGGCAGGAAGCTGATCGCCGATCATCTCTCCTCTTCAAGATCGACCCGGAAGGGAAATACAGGTTCCCATCCGGTACACGGAGGCCCATTGAGACGCTGCTGCATCGTTTTCGGTTGAATGTCCCGTACGGTCAACAGTTCCTCCACAAGACTGGGTGGGCAGACTCTGCAGACTGTTCAGTGTGTGCGACAGTGGAGGACACTGAGCACATTCTGCTGCATTGTACAAAGTATGCTCCACAAAGGGCTAGGTTGATGTATACCCTCGACCGCCTGGACAACAGGCGTTTTGACGTGGTGAAAGTGCTCGGACTGTGGGACCCAAGAAAGCGAGACACTGACTTTGCGGCACTTGAGAACTTCCTTGTGAGCTGCGGCATGGAACTCATATTTTAGGATTTTGTGCGAGTGCCTCGTATCAGTGTGTATCTTTGTAGTATGTATTTGTAGTGTGTATCTTTGCATTAGTGTGTATCTGTTTCTCTGCATGTTCTAGTGATATTTATTCACTTGCACCTAGTGTACTAACACACTAATTGTTGGGGATGGGGAATGTACTTTGTTTGTTTTTGGTTGTTTATAGGTTGTTGTTTTGTTTTGGGAGTAGCAGAACTAGTCAGGAGACAAGTTCAATTTCTCCCTGGTTTTCTTTTAAATAATCAATCAATCAATCAATCGTTACAAAAAAAATTTACAGACTACTTTAATTTCATACTGTGAGTATACTATATCCTTGTGTACGCATCTGCAAAATCAGCTCCAACTTTGGCTCCGCCATCATTATTTACGCGAAATTGACATGTTTCGTCGCTAACGTTAGGCCTAGTTAGGACCGCCATACCAGGAATATAGCGCACGTTGGCGTTCGTAACCTCATAACCAGACAAAATAATGGGCCAGGAAATTCTCGTGTCTTCATCCAGGAGAGGATGGCAGTCGTGCAACATTTTCCCATTGAGACAGCGAACTACACGTCCCTGAACTCAAGTGCAGTAACCTCATTACAATACTGTACTGCACGTATTTGTATCTCTTCATGCGGATGACGGAAGAAGCTATTTGATGCCTTAAACAGGCAACATCCGGTGCGCCAACACAACATTGGGAAACAACAGGAAAGTTGTTTTTGAGTTAACCGTGTTTCCTGCAAACTACCCTACAACGTCATCGCTGGCCTTTTCTCTATGGTTTCATCAGCAGTCCTAAATGTTACCTGCATGTAATATCCTAAATGCTACAATTTCCTTTTATCTTTTTTTTGTTTGTTTGCATGCACCATTTCTGCGAGCTCCCGTCCTCAGGCACTGTATCGAACAGTCTTGGGAAAAGTTATTTTAAAAAGTGACTACACTACTGTTACCCATGATAGGCAAGCCTGAGCGATGGGCAAGACACGTAAACTTTACAGTTTACTACACTACACTACACTACACTACACTACAGTTACTTTCCGAATTGGCACCAACACGAACTCGAGCCTAACAACAATTGTTCCGAATCCTACTATAGCGTGCAAGGTTAACATGTGTAAGATGTCCCTACATGAGTAATTCCTATTTCGTAAAGTTTGTCCCACTTTATTGCGAAAAACGTCCCTACATACGCTGAGCAACCGATCAACTGGGGTATACACAATATTAGATGTCATAACCCTTTTTGACAGACCAGAAAGTAATGTATTACTCCAACTATGTAGTTGCTTTCTCAGTAACATGTTACTTGTGACTAATGTACTTCCCAAGACTCGTACAGAACGAATGAACGACAGTGCCCTTACTAAAACACACAACGTGGGGAACAAAAAGGAAACGAATGAGGCACGATGTGGCCGCGGTGTGTATTATGTATATCGTTGCCGTGTGTAAAGATACCGCGTATGTAGATATTCACGTATCGGCGTTGTAAACTTGGCTTATCTTTCGACGGAAAAGGACAGCAACAGTTCTCAAAGGCACTGTAAAGTTGGCATCCTTACATACTCAGGTGTCACGCAGTGAAGTCTACTTACAGCGACATGTTTTTGCCAAATTTCTTGCTCCGCCACCGCTTCCGTCAACTTAAACGGGAGGTAAAAAAGAAACTGAAAATACTCAAATTTTGTACTGCAACGTTGGCTTCCGACACTGGGCTGGATCCCAGACAGATCGATATGTCGCCAGTAGCATTCCTCAACCTCATGTCAAATCTGAAACCTCTCTCGTGCGACGTATCATCTGCTTGCTATCTCAACAGCTAGTGTACCTACTCATCTACACTGCCCAGGTCACTTTATATCTACTTTATCTCGAACGCAGGCACGACAAAACTGAAGAAAGAGAGGGAAAAAAAATTCTTCTCCTCCCAAAGGAGACCGCACTCGAAGAATGTCATTCAGCACAATGAAAAATCCCAATGAAGCCACGATGTTCCTCGGAAACTGATCGATACCCACCAAAACTGCCGTCTTCTTTTTCTTCTTTCCTGTGCTCGTTTATAAACTCCGCCGCTGTTTTGCCGTTTCCATCCTTCTTCCTTAGATGGCGCCACCGTACAACTCTGTTTTCCCCTTGCCGTCTGCTATCGGCCGGGCCGCTCTCCTCTCTGAACTCCTGGACGAGTACCGTTTTTACTCTGTGCCGGCGGGGGTGGTGAATCAGGCAGTGGTTTCCAACTACTCCGTGTGTGTTTGTGCGTGCTCGGCCGGGACGTTGCTTGGTGGGACTACGGGACCATGTAGAAACGAACGCCTCGATACCAAAGCAAATCTTCTTGCAATGTGGCGATATCGGAATCATCTCAAAGCAACTGTCCTTTGGACTTTGTGGGTATGTACACCCTCTTCACTCTCGTCTGCTTCGTTCAAACACAAATTTTCTTCTTGTAGTCTGCTTCCATAGTTTTGAGCGGTGCGATAACAGCGCACGGATTATTGAATGTTTTTGAACAGGGACAAAGCAAGTTTTGGGAACTATTTGCGAGCAACTTTTGAGCTGGAGGGAGCAGAGGAGCGCGAGTAAGTTTAAGGGTCCCAGTTCGGGATGCGAGCTCCCGGAGGTTCGGGAGAATGCGAGGGGAGGGTGGAACCGTTCGATGGCGCCAGAACTGGAAGGAACTGTTGGTGGAAGGTGGCACAGCTTTGAGCAGTTTTTATATAGATCGCTCCATTGTACGCGAAGGCCATGACACGTACAGACAGGGAGGAATACTTCTTTTTGTGTGTATTTTGACTCTTGCTTCTAAAGAAGATCGAGTATCGTGTAGTGGATTCGATGTCAATGGGGCGATCATTCTTTTTCTTTCCCTGTGTACGGGTAGGTGTTTCGTCTGGGAGTGCTGTAAGCACGGATTGTGCAGCGATGTTTGCCCACTGAAATGGTACCAATACAATTGTCTGCAATGTACCGGCTTCGTAGTCCAGTTGCGAGAGACGCATCCCGGTGGCGGTCCTGGGACACCGCGCAATAACAAAGGAGAATTCTTGGTGGGAGACAGTTGTACACATTAGATTCACTAGAATTGAACTATATATAGTTCATGCTGACTTGGGTGCCGTGGAATGCCCGTTGGAAGTGCTGCACTCGGGGCATGTTTGTGCATAAGCAAAGGTGCATAATGGTCATGAACGTTCGGAGATTGGAAACTCAAACAGGCGTGTTACTTGACAGACACGTGCAGCAAGCACCTGACCAGTCTTATTATGATTACGCGTTGGGGCGTCCACGTAATCGGGACAAGTAGTGCAAACTGTACGTACTAGTACGAAATTTTATGAGATACAGTAAATAAGAAGAAACACTCACTGATAGAGCAGGATTTGAAAAGCGCCTGGACACGATTAAACTTCTAGTAAAAAAGAAAAAAAGAAAAGCAAGGAGAAAGGCGCATAGAGCTTTGACAGAGTTCGTTCGTAAGACTCGCTTGAATTTATATTAATTAATTAATTTATAAGCCACAGTCGACAACCGCAGATCTGAAGGACACTGTGAACTACAGCAATACTCTCGGCGCGTATCTTAGTGGTGTTAGGATTTGACTGAAGCGCTTCGTTTTGTTGTACTGCGCCCTTCGAGCACTGGACAGTTAATAGGTATTGATAAAGTATACCGGAAATGCACGTCACCTCACAACGTATGCGGCAGGATTATTTTTCTAAAGGCAGTAGTCGGGCAACATTACAGAAATGAACTTTGACTTAAATATAGCATCAGTGTGCTCCTATACGCGGCAAAAAGGTATAGAGAGAGAGGAAAACAAAAAAACGGTACGGCATATTCTGTACCCCTGTCCATCATAACTTTATCCTGGCCGCGGCCGCTATTTTCTTGGGTGCTTTCTGCGTGGATGCAATCACGGTTGAAGAACAAAAGGGATGCGGTGAAAACGCTTTGTTTCGTTCAGTTGTTATCTTCTTTTCCTTTTTTAACTCGAGAAAACTACGCTTGTTCCTTTTACTTATTGTGTTGAGTTTTCAGCGCTTCCCGTTACCCACACAGGAACATCCTCCAATAGGGAAAACTTTCGACCACTACCTGTTAGGCGCTCAATGTATTTTTGCTTAAACTATTCCAGGAAAGGCACTTTCCTGTTTTCTGTGTCGTGTGTTATGAATTCCCTTACGCCCTTCCGTAAGATCTCGTAGTGCTCCTCGTTGTGCCCAATACCCAATTTTCTTTAAAAAACCTTCAGATACGCATGAGCTGTTCGCCAGAGTAACTACTTCTTGTTCGCGATGAATTAATTTTCGCGAATCGCGCATTCAGTCGTTTGCTAAGTTATTCGCGAGTATTTAATTTCGCGATTCCAGGACTGTTTCTTTCTGCGGGGTAAACGTCAAGCTGAGTTCGTGAGTACAATTTCTGGCGATCTTTAGCGGTCGCCAAATTCGACATATATTCGAAATTCGAATATACGACATTACCGCACGTGTAATGATACCAGCAGGGACTTAATTCATTTATTAAAATGTTTACAAACCGGGTCAGTAGCCAGGAAGGACTCAGTATTACCTGGCTGGGGGGGGGGGGATCCCACGGCCCCCCTCGTTTGTCAAATTTGTACGTATACTGAACATGAGAGCTAAAAACTAGACAAGGACAACGACACTGCTCAGATTTCCAACAACCTGTTTAATGCGACAGCGTGTCGCACCAGCAAGCCCAACCACTCGTTCACTTTATTCAAGTTTACAGGTTGTCCCAAGATTACTTTTCCAGTTGTTCGTGTATTTCCTGGAGTGTAGACGGAACTTCCGATGGTCAGTACTAAGCAGAGAGAAATTTGTCTTCTGCATAAACTTTAGTAGCTTGATGCATAATGTAAAGTCCCGAGACTAGGGAACACGAAGGGACAGACACAACACGAAGTCTCAAACTGTTGTGTAGTGACTATTCAAAGCAGAAAAGTTGACTTCGTGTCGACTTTTGCCTTCGTACCATCAACTGTTGCGTGAGTACTGTTCTTACCTAGACGGTTCGACATCACACTAACTGAGACCGCGCGGGATCCCACTTGACTCACTTATCTGGGGATTCCGACCCACGGTCACGTGGTGTTGTTCGGGAGAAGCGCTAGCAGTAGCGATTAGTTTCCATAGAAACGATTATTGCGTTCCATTATTTACGAAGGAAGACTGACGACCCGCTCAACACTGCCCATTAAACGTCCTTTTTAATTAGTCATTTCGATATCGTCGTTTGGTTTATCTCGCGCAACCGGAACAACGCTAATCCGCAGCTGATGTCTCGAGAGACAACAGGGACCATTAGTCCACTTCCGGCTCGAACACCTGTTTGGTAACGTCAAGCTAAACCGTAGTGAGCGTGAAACACCACTGGCATATTCCACTAGCCGTTGCAGGGAGTCTAACACTGGCTCGAGTGGGTGTGTTAACACTGGGCGTTTCATCGATCCTTTCCTTCACTCTTCGTTCCTTTGGTGTTATAAGAAAATTTATTACCATCATCCTTTCTACACAGAAATCACACCGGTACACCACACTGCGCTGCAAGCTTTCTCGCTTTCTTCCTCAGTGTTACTTGAACTTGAAGTGACTCTAACTTGAACCCGTTTCTCGCTTTCTTCCTTGAGCTTGCTGCAAGCTTTCTCGCAGTCATACTCAAGCTTACAACAAGCTTTCTTGCTGAAAGTCTCAATACGCAAAATAAACATTCCGTGAGTGAACACCCCGCCCTTGCACGAATTTTCGAAAGAAGCCGCACAGCTTCATAGTTTCGGGTTCTCCAAGAGTAGGTGACGTCATCGAGAGTTGGCGTCTCTCTCCATGCAACAGCGTGAGCGTCCTCGCCCTTCACTCAGCTTTTTTTTCTCTCTATCTCTTTTCGTAATGCCTCCGTAATGCTACAGTTGTGGAACTGCAGGGTTTCCTGTAATAAATAAATAAAAATAAATAAACGTTGGAAGTTTGCCAGCAACTCTGGCGAGGACCCGGAAATCGACCCTTGGTGAGCAGTATTGCCAGATCCATTGCAGATTGCGCACCCTATATATGATGTCATACTTACCAAAAACAGAAATTAATTTTATTATACCTCTACTTCACACAGAAAAACAATGCTTTGGGAGAACACAGTTTGGGAGACGCGTATTACAGCATCGGGGTAATTTATCCAACACAAATCCCGGAAAGCACGGTTATGGGCATGAAGCTGTATTCCAAGTTGTTCGCACTGCCTAAGCCGACATGTCTGAAAGATCAAAAGAAAAAGCTGTGCCACACTTAGTTCGCTTACCTGCCACATTGGCCCCTTCTACATGGCCCAACGATCCGCTACGGGAAATACTTGCAGACCTAGGTACAGCAAAGAGAGAAATATACCGGGTGCTTCAGTTAAATCCCCGGACTAAATAATTCGCCGAACGGGTGCACCAATCGACGAACTTTCTTTTTTACAAGTATCTGTCCGACACCATCTACAATCTGCACACGGTGTGAATGAGTGGGAGGCGCTCATTATTTAAATAAAAATTCACATGAGTTTCGTAAAAAAACATAACTTCTAAAGCACGGCACTGTCGGCATTTAAATGGGTACTACCTGTTTTGGGACCTTCAATGGACACCTTTTAGACAAACATCTGCCACCGAAGCGGATCATTGTTGCTGTACATAATTGTTTCGGTTTACATATTTTGTCGCGGCTGGTCGCGGTGAAGCGCAAACGTACGTAATTCATTGGTGTAAGGACATCATTCATTGGTGGATAAGGGAGTGGAATAGCGTCCTTTTGCGTCTCACTGCGACCAGCCGCGACAAAAATATTTAAACCGAAACCAATTAATTACTGCAACAAATGACCAGCTTCGGTGGCAGATTTGTCTCTAAAGGTGTCTTCTGAAGTTCCCAAAAGGGGTAGTACCCATTTTAATGCCGACAGCGCCCTGCATAGCGAACAAAAGGGTAATTGAGGGGAGGCGAGAAGGTCGAAAAACGAACCGAGAGATATTTGAGCTTTCTTACTATTTTACGAAATCCGCTCACAGAAAAACATGATTTTATCCGAGCACCCGTCGGGACAACATACCTGTATCTCGCATTTGTATCTGCATCTTTCATATTTTACCCAACCGCATGATCCTTATTCATCCAAATAAAGTTGTTGTTTCTAGGTGCCCAGTTTTGTAATAACACAAGATACACATATCGAATATAATTCGCACTTTGCATACGTCGCACTGAAAAACGACACGATAATAATAAAAGGAAGGCTCGAAAGAGTTTTACTTCTTTTATTAGGTCGTGTTGTATTTGCTGCAGATCTATATTACATGCGGATGACTCCCTCTTACTCAGTGAGGCGCAATGGCGAACCGTCATTCTGTGTATTGCCCTTGTCATGCGATGTGTTTTCGGCAATGTCGTTCGCTGCACTATACGACGGACGCAATTGGATAGAAGCCTGCAGATAGCGTTGGCTATATACCCACGGTGGTGACGTCGCTTTGTTGACGTCATCGGAGGCAATTGGTCTCATATACAGGGAGTGGCATCGGAGCAACTCAAGATGTGAGGCACGCGTGATGGGTCTAAGAAACATCAGCATTGATGTGAAATACAGTATGCGATAGGGAAAGGACGTGATGAATGTTTCTCTGTGCCTAACGTCTCCCCCTTTCCTTTTCCCCATTTTCCTTTATGCTTTCGTCTACTGCTTCACCCGCTCTACCTCTTTCCTGTTCGTTTGTTTTTTCCACCCACAAACGCGTTTTGGAGTAGCCAGTTCCGATCTCTATATTATTCTTTCGTTTCCAATTCCGATTCTAAGTTTTGTGGTTTTTCTCGGAGGACCTTTGACCTTTCATGTCATCTACACTTCACCACACCCTCGTCATCTTACATTTGGTTTTGCTTAATCATATTTTTGTTTTAGGAAGAGCAAGCCGATCTTCGGTCAGGCTGACCTTTCCGAAATAAACGTATACCCCCCCCCCCCCCTCGAAGGAATGACAGCACGTGGCTTATACGGAGTATGAAACTGGAGATTGGGAGTAATGCACCACAAAGCAACAGTGCATTACCGCTAATGCATAACATCTCGGTAATGAGTATTGCTAATACGTTATATTTTATGCAGGAATTATCAGTAATGCAGTGCCATTACATTTTTGCTGGGTAGTGCGTAAGTAACGACTTTTCTCATTATTTAGGTTCAAAATTCAAAGATCGTCTAAAAGCAGTAAACCGACTTATAACAGTACGCGCGTATATCCTTCTCGAATGTGCGCGGTTTCACACTGCACGTCCCTGGACCGTCTTGATAGCCGACCCTATGACGTTGTGAAAGTGCTGGGCGAGTGGCCTGCGATTCATCGTCAGGGTGCACACCGTCTTCCACGGTCTTTTTAGACGTACTTTTCCTTTTTCTTTTTTCTCTACTAGACCTGGGGTAGCTTGTCCCACAGTGAGCGAGCTCACATCTCCATTTTTTTCTCCTATCATCATTATCAGCAGCAGCAACATCTGTTCAAACACGACGAGAATTCTATTAGAGATCTCTGGGAAAATGTAATGCCAAAGTAATATCATTACTTGATGAAAGTAAAGACATTACTAATGCATTACTATGCATGAAAAAGCAATGAGTGTATTAACTATGAGCATAACTATACAATACTATATTGTATAATTATGCATATACATAACTATACAAAACGGTGATGGGTAATGGAAATTCATTATAGAGTAAATGTAATTTTCCTAAGTCTGTCTGAAACACAATGTAATGGAATAGCCCTCACGTGTCGTCCCTTTTTTTAGCGAACATTCTTGAGGGGGGGATGGAATCGAAAAAAAAAGTTAGATTCGTAGATGTGAAAAGAATCTTCCTCCTCATTAGTTTAAGCGAGACATAAACACGATCAAGTTAAAGATGCTGTTCAGCTTATGTTTGCATCCATAGTACGCACTGCTCGCGACACGGTTGTCTGACATCGACGATCAGTGGATCCGCAGCCCGCGCTTCATTGGTCGCCCTCCGAAATGTTGTGTCAGTGTTGTATTTAAAGGTAGACCATATGGTGCACATGTTTACTACTCAAAACGAGTGGGCTTGCAACACCTGAAGATTTAGGTTGGGATAAACAGCCGGACGCTAAATTCCGACAACCGTGTCGCGAGCAGTACATTTTTGTTTGAAAAATATTTGCTGTCTCCCTGCTGATGCAACGAGGGAGGCGTAATACGATAGCAATCGAGCTACTAAGCAATTGAACTGCTGGGAAAACGCGGAGATAATTTTAACTTGTGCGAAATGGTTTGCAGATGTGGGTCAGATGTACGAGCAAACAACAACAACAACTTTATTACTGGATGATGGCTGGGGAGTTTCATCGCCAGGGGCGATACTCTACCCCAGTGCTGGTGATGATGTGGGGAATGTACGAGCAGAACTGCTATGAGCTACGATGTAATGCTAGCGAGGATAACGCACGGTGGGGCTTGGCGCGAAGAAATAAGATCCACTGACCGGGATTAAAGGATAATTTGTTTGTTTGTTTTTCTTCTTCGTTGAGTACACGAGTTTAGCATATGCGCAGTAACAGCTCATAAGTGCTCGCCTACTGCCCGCAAAGGCGGATATTGTGTGATGAGCTTGCCCGTATCAGCAAGAGGCCGCTCACATTAGCTGCACTCATTGGCCCCTGTGAAGATCCTGTGCTACGTCGTCGGGTTCTTCACCTGTTCATGGACCTCCTGTCGTCCACTGTTTTGCTCCAGACGCCTTTAGTTCTTTCTTGTATTTTCATCCTTCCGTCATCATCTTCACTTAATGTTCCACGTGCAATGGGGTAGGGTACCGCACCACCGCGGTGAAACACCCCATCTCACCGTCATCATTTATTGTTGTTGTTGTTATGAGTGCTCCTTGAAGCCACTGGAACATCCTCATTTGCATTTCCTCAACTGCTTGGGCCTTCGGTCAATCTTGCGCATCGGCTACGAGATCTTCAAGTCCTCATCACCTTAGCAGCAACAGGGCCTCTGCGTGAACTCTGAATTTTCATCATCATTCACTATCTTCTCCCCCTCAAGCAATGGGATAGGGTGCTGCCTCAGCAGCGAAACATCCCACTACGTCATCACTACTTATTTGTTGTTGTTGTTATGAGTGCTCCTCGAAGAGCTCTAAACAGAACTCAGACCTGTGGTCGCTTAGCGTTCACCATAAGTCATTCTCTCATGTTAACCTCTGTGAAGTGGGGTAGGATCCTGTGGCTACCACGGGGAAACATCCGTTCCCCTCATCCGTTCCCAATGCGCAATAGGGCAATGTACCGTCTCAGCGGTGGTGAATCGCCCACCTCATCATCGTCCAATGTACGAGTATGTGTGTGTGTGTGTTGCGGGGAGGGGGGGGGAACATCCCATGTCACCATCACTTCTCCTTCATTATTGTTATTGTTGTTATGAGTGCTGAAATACGTATTTCGAGAGCCACAGATTTTAATGATCTGAGGCATGCACATAAAACCTGTGGGGATGACAGCAGGCATAACCGGATGATTTACTGCAACGCGTGGACAACGGCCACCAACGTGGGAAGTCCGAGAACTACCGTTTGTTCATGTCGGCAGGTCCACGCCACGACGAAGCAAGACGTCGCTCTCCCGCCTTGGCAGTCGCGCTTGCAAGATATAATAGAAAGTGGCATTCCAACGCCCGCAGGTGCCTCGCGATAGCCTCACCTAGCAAACATGCCCGGTTCTAAGCTTTACTGTGGACACCCCTAGCTGCGTGCGGGTTCTCAAGCGACCCTCCGCACCCGAGCTGTATACGGGAAAAGAGGAGGAATCACGTTGAATACCCTCCCATAAACTTTTCTGCGCCCACGATTTCCGCGGCGCCATTTATCGTCCGAGCCGAATTTTCGTCGCAGACCACAGGAATATCCGAGGAGGTAGCCCAATAATGCTATCACACTAAAATCAGCCCTCCTTTCGCTGACAGTTGCGTCGCTCCTCACACTGACATTCGAATTCGTAACGGCGTCCTTCTTCTGACGCATTAATCCCAATGGGGGTTCCGAAAAGGTCACCTTTTCTGGTGATATCGCAGCACGTCAGACCGACCATATAGAATAAGCGGTCATGGCGGCGTGCTATCGGCACTCCGCACTAAACACCGACGATTAGCCAGTCGGATTAAAAAAAGAGATGATGTTGTTCGCATTCGTGGACGTAAGCATTCAATAACGACGGTCATATGTTATTAAGATTACCGCAAGATTACCGCGAAAGCCTTTTCCTATATGGAAGCTGTCTTATGGGAAATTGTCCACCTGTTCTACCATAATATACGTGCACGAAAAACAACGACGCTACCGTGGAAAGATATCAGAAAAGGGATACACAGGCAAGAATGCCTCGCGTTCCGGTGAATCAGCCAGACAATTTAAAAATGATAGTATAACAACTGGGAGGGAATATTTGCACGTAAGGTGAGTCAGCCTATATTTGTTTGCTAGACAATTTCTTTCTCTCCAGACTTTCTCTCCTGTGTTCGCAAATTGTTTACCGAACATAAAGCGTTCATACATGGAACATGGAGCTTGGGTTATCAATTTTTCGATTGAGTGTCAAGTAAATTCCGCATCCAAAAAATTGCCAGCACTCACTCCATGACAGGCATGTGAGAGGTACAAATTATTATTTTTTATTTGCATGTGCCCACCAACGGCGGACGCCTCAACGGGGTGCACAACAAAATTAAGCAACACTGACATACACAACAAAAGTAAAACCAAAAGGAAATTACTAGCAGACATTTTAAACATCGAAAACGGAAGAAGAAAATTCGGAAAATACATCTACATCTTCGCAATCAACGTCATTAAGACGACACTGCTTTCGAACAAGAGGGGAAATACGAGCCGACAGATCATGGTATGATGGGTAGAAGATAAAAGGAAATCTACTGCGTCTAAAAGTAACATGAAAGTCGATAGCATGTAATAAATAAGGCGCATCAACCTTTCACAATATAGTATACGGACAACCTTATACAAGAAAGTCATGTTCCGAAGATAACGGCGCTTACTCAAAGATTCCATACCGAGCTTTGCTAAAAGAAGCTGATAATCATAGAAGAACGTCTTCTTTAAAAATACTTTCCTAAAGATAATAAAATTAAAAAGTTTCCTCTGTATAGTTTCCATGTGATCAGTCTAAGAATGAGATATAGGGTGAGGTTGAGCAAGATGATACAGAAATTTGAAACTTCGTATGAAATTTTTATTTTCCCCGATCTGTAAATGCAGAACGGACGTAGTCGGTGTATAAGGTGAACACAGGACAAGGAATTCAAAAATGCAGATTGTCTCATCTTGCCACAACCCTTGGGGAAAGACGAGACATCGTGTGTGGAGCAAGATGAGACGCGTACGCCGTGGTAATGAACCACACAAATTAGTTTTTGCAGTCGAAGCAAGCAAAGTAATGCACGTGGGCCCTTACGCAATCCCCGCGAGCCCACCGTCCACATGTTGTGCAATGAAGCCACACAGAATCTGATGCTGTTTTGCTCCGCCGTCCTTTCCAAAAAGGCACCGCCAGTGTCGCTGGTCGCTCGCTTTAGCGCGCGCTTCTCTTTTGTGCTGGGAATATCCTAGGACACAGGAAACTTTGCTGGAAAATCTTATAGGCAATATGAAAAAAAAAAAAAAGAAGAAATATCTGAGGAACGAGCACAAAGTCACCTGATAGTTGGCTTATCCGTTTGTAAATAACATTAAAATTAAATTGCATTGAATTTAAATTACATTAAGTTGTCGCGTCTTGCCCCGTGCATGTACATCGGATGCATTAATTTTTCTGTTCAACACCGGAAAACCAAGAGTGCCCATATTTTGCGTGTATCTACAGCTTACGGCGTTATTAATCCTCTTGTCATGCATTTTAATCCTTATACCATGACATTTAATCCATTTGCCATCGGAATTAATCCTCCTTTCATTATTTTTAATCCTCATTTCACACATTTTAATCCGTTTCTCACGCAATTTAATCCAAGTGACTATGTGTGGGCTACATGACTTTTTTGTGTGTATTTTGGGACAATTCCCATGTGTACGCATATTGTACATGCTTTTCACTAATATTGTGGGTTTCTGCACCATAACGGGATACTGTGGGACTGCCAACCTAAATTACGGTATTGTGGGACTATTTCCATGTCTATGGGTATTACCCATGCTTTTCATTCAAAATGCAGATTTCTGGAGTATAACGGGGTACTGTGGGATTGTCTATCTTGTTTAGGATATTCTGGGACTACTCCCATGTGTGCGGGTATTACCCATTTCCCTTTATTAATTTCTTTCTCTTTCTCTCTTGAAACAAACGTGCTGTCATCTAAGAGCTCTTCGCACATTTCGCACGCAACGCAATGCTTCACAGACGAGCAACTGCCGCCACTTTTCTCTGACGATTATTTTAAACTTGGACTTCGCGCTGTTTACACAGCATGTGTGAGCACACAGGCGCAGTGTGGCGTGTCGGCGGGACCCTTTGACCGCGCGCGAGAAAACCTCCAAAGGGACACACACATTACGATATGGGCAAGGAACTCTGTGGAACGTCGGAAAATATTTGGTCATTGCCTCGCTTTCATGAAGCCGATATTATTTGGCTTTGCGTACGCTATACGAGGTATGTCCCAGTTCGAGTTATGTTGATTGGAAAAAGAAGAAAGTGGACCCTCCTCTTACGTCGTTTGTTTTACGTATAGTGGGCCTTAATTAACGCGTCCTAGTAGCCAGTCCCGAGTGTTTTCGGACTAATATCTCCTCTTTTTTTTTTCAATAAATCAATCGAGTTATATTAGGTTATCTATAAGAACGGGAGAAGAAGGGAGGAAAATGTCAGGAAACACGCAATACATTGCAATGCCTGCTGCAGATTGTCCAGTGGGACGAACCAATTTTTGTTAGACTTAAAACCAGACCCAGTGAATCAGTTAAGGTGAATCGCTTAAATAAAACAAGAAATAGTTCCTTTAAAGTAATTCTAGTCCCTTTTGCGGCAGATAGACTGACATAAGAATTAGTCCATATCCAACCGTCCAACATGTCCATATTTTTCTTTTCCATACCAACCAACCAGAATTAATCCCTTTCAGGACTAAATGCACGGGATCAAATGAACGTCACCTTGTATTTCACACTTTGCCCTCAACAACAACAACAACAACAACAAATAAATCGTGACTATGACATGGGGTGATTCACCGCTGGAGCTTTGTCCTCACAGTCCTATATACGTGCGTGATTTCTGTAATATTCATGTTCCGAGGAACCTCGAGGCTTGTGTTTTGTTTGTCAGTTTGCGTGTTCCAGTGTCATAATAGAAACTCTCTGTCATAATATTTGTGCATGTACAAAAATGATTTGACTTCCAATTTAACTGATATGTCAAGATATAAAATCCTGTGACATGCATAAGACACAATTTGTCAAGAAAGAACCACCAAGTATTTCGTGCTCTGTAGGAAGAAAATTGCTTAATTATATTGCATTGTCCATGAAATTTTCGCAGAGCGTATATTTCTGTACAATGTCGCATCCAGGGTATCATTTTCGGGACTGTTTCCAGTGTTGGAAAGTAACTCGCATGGTCAACAGGGTAGCAATCGAGGGATGTAGAAACTTTGTCAAGTGCAAGGAAGCTTGTACGTTAATAAACAGTAGTTTCGCTGTTTTATCTTGTCAACAGGGTACTAAAATGGGGAGTAGTTGCAATCTAGGAGACTAGAAGCTGAAAATTACTCCTCAATTTCCTCGTTTGTTTTTCTCTTGGAGTGTGATTCCGAGGTTGTGGGCTGGATCCGGGCCAAGGACGGCAGCGGACAGGTGGCTCGGTACACGTTGCCTAGGTACGTCGTCCTGCGTACACGAGAAACGTTAGATGGAAGGCACCGTACACTAGAGAAGCAAGAATGGACCAAAGAGTTCAGAGCACCTTCTTCAGCAGCTGAGCTCCACGGGATCCTTCTGGCACTAAAGCTTCATCATTTCTCAACCCACGTGCAGCTCTCAGTGGTCTGTGTACAGTGGCTCAAGACGTGGCCTAGAGTCATTGGCCTCTATGCTTATCACAGGGTCTCTGGCCCTAATTGTTCATGATGTGCTGCACCTATATGACGCCGCGGTATCACAGGGACATGATATCATATTACAGTGGATTCCTGATCACTGCGGCATAGCAGGTAACGAGACTGCGGATGCCGCTGGCGCGCCGAGCACTTCAACACGGTCACGTACAAACAAAGGCCATTTATTTCACCGTAGGGGACGCAGAGAGAACGATACGTGAACTGTGACAACAAATGTGCAACTCTTCTTGGCTGACAGGATCTGCTCGATCTTCGCTGTTGTACAGGGTCGACCCCGAGCTACGCTTCCAGGTACCTCCGTCGTTTCCTCGGCAAGCAGCGTGTCTCCTGCACAGACTCCGGCTGAACGTCCCGTAGAGCGGTCGGTTGCTCTACAAGCTGGCCAAGTCCCCATCTCCAAACTGCAGCGAGTGCGATGTTGTCGAGGACACAGAGCACATCCTCCTCAGGTGCTCCAAGTATGCCGACAGTCGCAGGACACTAGAAATAAGTCTTGCTCGCCTGGACGCCAGGCCATTTGACCTTGTAAAGCTCCTGGGTCCTCAGCCATTCAATCACCAAGCGGCTGCATTGAAAGCGCTCCTACGTTTCCTCGAAGAAACTCATCTGATTGACATTTTGTGAAACTTTCTGGTTCCTCGTTTGTGACAAGTGTTCCCAGTAGTTCGGGATGTTTGTCTCCCGGCCCCCAACTACTGGGTTTTCTCCTTCTTTTTATTTATTTCAACTAACTGCTGCTAAGTGGTCTGGGGTAGCCAGTCTGACTTTGTCGCGACTTAAATCCCCCTTTTTTTCTTCATTTTCTATCACATCACATCACCTTCTGCTTCTTTATCTTTTTCCCCGGTGTGTTTCCCCCGCGAATAGGCGTACGCGAAGACATCAGATGAGGATAATCAAGGACTCTACATAAAAGTCGGCGAGTAAAAACATAAACAAAGATGTCGTTTCGACTAGTCCCGACTACCCGTGTGCGATTGGCGACGAAAACAGCAAATACATTTTTGGACACCGAAGTCGAAACCAATGAAGTCGACCCAGGACGCATACTAGCCCCCCTGTCCCCCACTCACTCCGCAGGAGACCTACTGCAGGTCTCCAGTCGTATATGTTTTAACCCACCTGTCCGCGTCCCTCTTGCTGCATTTTCACTCAAGTACCCACTCATTCTTCCTGCTGTCTTCTCTCCATCTGTCCACATCTGTACGCCGCTCATAGCCACAGTTGCTCGCGGCGCTAACACGGAATTAGAAAAAAAAAAGCATTACCGACAGCAATGACAGCTGGCGTGAAACTCGCCCCATCATCATCATTAAAATAAAGTTGTTTATTGTGTCGTTTGGCTTCCACGTGTTTTCTTCAGAATAGCCTTGTGATTGTGTGACCGTGTGTGTGATTTTTCAGTTTTAGTTCTGTCTGTTTTTTGTTCTGCCTTTTTCTTTTCCTTCTCTTCTTTTCCCTCTCCTTTTCTTTTCTGCTTTTTTTTTGAATAGCAAACCGACTTCTGTCTGGCTGACCTTTCCTTTCTTTTTTTTCTTAATAAACATATCCTCCCCCCCCCCCCTGCAAAACATATGCTGATGTTATTTCCCTACACTCTTAAGACAGAACTTCACCACATAGCGCATAGCCAACCACCACCCCGAATGACATCTGACACCTGGTCAATCTGATGAAGCAAGGATGACCGCCTGTCGACTTGTAACCATTGCCTTCTGCATATGTCTTCTGTCAGCAATTTTAACGTGTGGTTCAGATCTGACCTGGAATATGTCACCTTGTGTTCCGTTGCCGATAGGTGCTATCTCACCTGCAGCTTCATTACCCCGTATGCCAGCATGTCCAGGAATCCACTGAAGCAGAATGTCGTGGCCAGTATCTACTGCTTTCTTGTATGCGACAAGAATGTCCCGTACTATTGGCGCCATACAGCCACTTCCCAAGAATGATGTTATGGCTTGAAGGCCGGCCTTTGAATCGCATTATATGACCCATTGCGCGGGCACATGGTGTGCGGCCACATACTGCATTGCCAGGCTACCAATTCCGCTGTTGTCGACGATGTTCTGTGGGAAAGCCTTGCCATTCCTTCTCTACTATGCTGTGGTACAACAAACGCTGATGAAGACCCAGACGTTGACGTCGACCCGTCTGTGAAAATTGCGGTCCTGGCACGATGGCTTTCCATCAGAGACAGACAGTACTGTTTCAGCACTGGAGATGGTAGTGAAGCCGTTTGGTGATACACACCAGGAAAAGTCAGCGCGATACAAGGAAGTGTCCACGGAGGATCGACCGCCGTTAATGTCAGTTTTTTGTTTTGTTTTGTTTTTGGTAAAGCACTGCGATATGGAGCGATCACGTTGATGAATTGCGAATTTCGACGTGCCACCTTCCTTGCAAGGGGGTGTTTGTGATGCCTCGTGCATAGACGAACGTAGTGCCGCACTGTTTCCTGCGTCCTCGGTACATCTAATGGAAGTTCTCTGGCTTCTGCTGTAGTGTAGGACATTTGAAGTTGCACAAGGTAGTCCAAGGCAGACTTTTAAGCTTTTCGATAATACGCTTTGCAGCGTCCTCTCTGACGTGTCGCTTATTCCATGCAGTACGGGCAAATGGTAGGCCATCATCTGCCGAATGAGTGCTTTATGTATGGCGAGAAGAGACGCTGTCGACATTCCCCAGCGAGAGCCGCTGATGCGCTGATGGCGTGGTTAAGTTAATTATCTTAATTACATTAGTTTAATTAATCTAGCCATACACCAAACTGTAACACCAACACGTTACGTGAAATTTCTTGAGCGTCAGCCATACATCATAAGAGATCGGAAATATGTAAATTCTACGTAAAAAATATAGAAAGCAACAAGAGCAGCCTGCTTGAACTTTAGAAGTCCTCAAACACATTTCCAAAGTCGAAGCAAACTTACTTTCCAAACATACTCCAAAAGTTCCCTCGGAAGACGGGCGAAAACGCGAGCTCTTATTGGCCCATTGATTTTCCACAAAAAAAAAGCCTGAACTGATTAATTATCGCACATACATTCCTTTCATTTATCAAAGAATCCGCATCTCTCTCAGACATGATCTGCGTGAAAAATCCCCTTCGCCAATCGAACAGCGCCCAAGCTGGTTCTGATTAAGTTAACATCCCTTTTCAATGCAGACACAATAGAGAGGATTTTCTCTGCAGACGACTTTACAGCGGCAGACAGAATGTAAAGAGTGAGAAAAAGTAAACAGAAACGAAAAGTAGGAATGGGGATTGAAAGCGGATCGTCTGCGTACTTTGAGCTCTCATCGCGCAGAATTTTTCCTCCACCAACGAACAAAAGCGCTGGCTCGTCCTGATGTGAGCATGCAAGTTGGTAGTGCCCAAATAGACTGCGTAAGTGGGAACAGTTCGCGGAGTGTTTGTGCAGTGCATTAACGAGGCATGGACTGAGTGTTTTCTCATAATGTGTAATGGGTAGGTCGGTTTTGAAGATTTCTTCAAACGCGCTGCAGGTATGGACTCAGCTCTTGACAAGTGCGAGCAAAGTGTAATAGCTCGGGGTAGATAGCAAAGTTAGAGTAAAATACTAGAAGCAGTAAAAAAACAAAACAAAAATCAGCACTTTGAAAGAAATCATATATCAGAAATATATCATTCCCCGCATCACCACCAGCAATGGGATAGGGTATCGCCCCTGGCGATGAAACTCCCCATTCATCATCTCGTAATAAAGTTGTTGTTGTTTGCGCACAAAGGCAAATTCTGCTATTGTTCATGCAGTGAGGCGGAACAGAATCACGACCAAGGACAGTCTCTGTTATTATGTTCAAACTGCAGTCTAAAAACACGGCAGCTCGCCGTTGCTGGCCACACACCAGTGGCCATCGTCACGACTAAACAGAACTTCGGCTCTGCTCCTAGCCAATCACCATCATCCCGAGTGACATCGTTCTGCCACCTGGTTGGTGGCAGATTAACAACTCGCGCCGTACGCCTTTTTTAAAGACTTTCCCCGAGTCATGCAGACGATGCTCCATCGGCTACGCACGGGATGTGCGTTCACGGACTCGCAACAGTTCAAGATCGGCTCCAGGGAGGATTCCAGGTGCGATCACTGTCATCATCCGGAAACTATCGCACATATCCTGACAGAATGCCGTGCATACCACACTATGCGGGAAACTCACCTTTCCCACTCCAGGCCTGGCATACTGACGAACGTCCTCTTCCCCGAAGGTTCTTGTGCAGAACGAATTACAAAACCTCGCAACCTCGTGCGTTTTCTTCAAGAAACGGGCCTCGCGGAAAGACCGCTCTAGCGCACCTCTCATCTACAGTGCGCCTCCGTCCCATCAGTATCGGTCATCCTGCCGATACCTTACTTTCAAGTCGTCAACTCTCTTCTCCCCCCCTCCATTTTTTCTCTTTTTTTGGCTATATTCGTGACGCTGTCAATTCACAACACCACACCACATAGCACGGTGAGGGCCAACCATTGCACATAATGTCGTTATCACCCCTGACCTGTAGAAAGCGCAGGGCACACTCCTTATTGTGACAATTAACGTAACTTCATAAGTGTCCCAAAAACACCTCCCGTTTTTAGCCAACCAGGGAGCAGAACGGTGTCATTCGAGATGGTGGTTGGCGAAGAGCGTGCTATGCGGTGAAGACAGGGAGGTACCCGGGTTCCAATCCCGGTGCCAGCTGTGCTGTCTGGGGGTTTTTCCTGGGTTTTCCTCCGACGCTTTCGTACATGTGTCGGCAAAGTTCCCTTAGAAATCGGCACAGGACGCACATTCCCCCAGAGCGTTAGTCGTGATGTTGCCCACCTTTGTAAGGCCGACTATACGGCGAGTTCTTTCAGAAGCATCACCACCACCACCATCCGTTTTAAGAGTGTACGGGACATTGGCAGAGGTACTAGTGCTTATTTGTGGATAAAATATGGGTTTATCCGCATCTTCTCCGCCTGGACTTCAACAATTTTTTTCTCTCCGCAAACCAGGATGTCGTGCGAATAACCGCACGGATCCGCGGATATAGGGGGGGGGGGGGGGTCGAGGTAGCTTGCCGTTGTTGGCCGCACTCAAGTGGGCATCGTCACGACTATAGCCAAAAAAAAGGAAAAGAAGGTGGGAGAAAGGGGAGTTGAGGACTTCAAAGTGATGTAGAAGCAGGGTGACCGGTACTGATGGGACGGAAGCGGATCCGCGGATATAATCGCACCCACGCACACCTCTGTAGCCTATCACATCCAACCTACGCGCAGAATGCGAGAGAAAAGAAAAGAGGAGGTGGTACCCCGACGTGCACAACAAGCCACAGGGATAGGACGTTAACAACACTCTTTTCTTCTTCCTTTCTCCTACCAACGAAATTCTTTCTTTTTTCGAGGTGGAGAACTATTACACGGAAAGCAAGGCACCCAGCTTTGTGTAACTTCTCTGACCAGAAGGTTTATGAATATCAGGAGGAACGAATGAATGAAACAAAGCTTCTGCGAATACAATTTCAATTTCTACGCCACCGTGTCATACACAGGGAAAGAGCGGGAGACAGGGGTCTTCGTATGCGTCCCGGAAATACTGTGCCACTGTGCCGATATACATATATCTGCAAAGTATGCCGGACAACCCAGAGAAAGCCTGGGACAGCACACAATGTGGGTTCAAACCCATCACCTCCCAGTTTGCAAAATGCGGATGCTACAACTACAGGTAACGTTTCGCCGCGAGATACATGGCAGGGTGGACGTGGTGACCTTGCGAAGGTGACTTTGTCGAGCCTTGGGTTGCGTAATTTTCAATCAGTGACGTAGCAACTGCATCCAATAAAGCAATCCCGCGCAAGAAGATGGCGGTGCGTCGTCTGCGAAAACACTCGTCTGCATCGGTCGTGCATAATAGGTGCTATACGGGCAGGTGGTTGGGAATGAAGAGAAAGATTCCCCAGTCGGGGGTGCAACCGGTAAGCGTGGCCAGATGGCGGGGCCTCGTAAACTTGCTCTTGCGTGAGATTGGCAGCAGACGAAAATGCTGTTCTCGGCACGCAGCTTCTCTTTCCATCAGTTCCGCGCTGCTTAAAGAACGAAACCTCTCCTCTCCTCTATACCTTTTCTTTCTGTTTTCGACGCAGGTAGGTACGGGGAAAATATAATATTCACAACGTCATCGAGTTCAGTGCAGACCGCGCAATCAAAAACTGAGTCACACTCTTGAGCCTTTTTATCTTTTTTACGTCTATTGTCTTCTTCTTCTTTTCTAATCTTTTATCAATTTTCGCGATACATTACTAAAACAGACCTTCACCGCATAACACCCTCCTACACTATTAACACAGAGGGGAGGGGGGTGGGGGGGTGCCGAAATAGCTCGCAGAACACAACTTCACCACATAGCACGTTGAAGGCCAACCATTGCACAGAATGATACCGTTATCGCTCCTGATTTGTGGAAAGCCTTTCCCGGACACCTTTCTCGGACAATTAACCTAGCTGCATAAGTGTCCCAAAAAGGCGTACGCCTCCCATTTTTAACCAATCAGGGGGCAGAATGATGTCATTCGGGCTGGTGGTTGGCTATAAGAGCGTGCAATGCGGTGAACGACCACCGTGTGCGGCCAACAACGGCAAGCTATTTCGGCATCGCCCCCTCCCCTCTGTGTTAATAGTGTAGGAGGGTGTTATGCGGTGAAGGTCTGTTTTAGTAATGTATCGCGAAAATTGATAAAAGATAAGAGAAGAAGACAATAGACGTAAAAAAGATAAAAAGGCCCAAGAGTGTGACTCAGTTTTTGATCGCGCGGTCTGCCCTGAACTCGATGACGTTGTGAATATTCCCCTCCTCCCAATCACGGCCACCACCCATCTGTTTTAAGCCCGACTTCGGCAAGCAGTTCCATCATCACCACCACACTCTTAAAAATGAGCTTCACTACATAGCACGCTCCTAGCCAACTATCATCCCGAGTGACATCGTTCTTTCCCCTGACTGGCTGTAAACGGAGAGCGTACGCAATTTTTGTTGCATTATGCAGTTCATAAAGCCACAAAAATGGCGTACGCCCCCGTTTTCATCAAATCAAGGGCGAGAACTCTGTCATTCGGGATGATAAATTGGCTAGGAGCGTGCTATGCGGTGAAGCTCTGCTTTTGGAGTGCACCATCCTGGCCACCATCCCGAATGACATCGTACTCAGTCTTCCCTGATTTGCTGTAAGGAGGTGTACGCTTTCTTGTGACACTTATGTGGTTACGTTTAATTGTCATAAAAAGGCGTACCCGTCGAAATCGGAGTTAAGCACCGAATAGCGTGCGTGCGCAGTGAGTCACGGAAGAAGCGCGCTGCGAAAGTGGCGTGAGGCAACGTTGGGTATCACGTGAGGTGTGGTGATGCAGGTGGCAGGAGTGGAAAGCACAAGACGACAGGCCTTCCGCCAGGATAGCCCCGCCGAGGAAGGTTATGGAAGTTCCTTGTCTTGTGTACTTGCAATACGAACTCGTTCAGAAAACATCATGAAGATTCCTAAACACCTGAACAGGGTTCGAGTTGCAATGCATTTGTGAGAGATGATTTCGAAATATTAACATATTATAGTATATGTTAATAACTCTCAAACACAGAGAAAGAATTGTGTTAAGGTCTGCCCACAATGAGTATAGCGACACAGCTGTCACTGTATTCCAGCTGCGAGTACCGAAGGTTGCAGGGCTACTCGGAATTTTTAGTGCGCAAAGTGCAAACATTTCTCGCGGAATGAAAGATGCCATTACCTTGACATAAGTACAAAGGGAACGAGATTCAACAGTTGCGTCGTTCAAGATTTATGAGTGAAAGAAACCGCAATTTACGTTTTCCCTCTCCACCTCGTTTTGAAGAAGCGCGACAATGCAGATAGGCCTCTGATTGGTCTCCTCAAACGATCCCCCGCGATGATTGGACAAATCATCGGCGAGGACCAATAAGAGTACGCTCCGCATTGTCAGGCTTCGTGAGGAGAAGAGATAGAGGAAAGACGTAAATTGCGTTTTTTTCTATCGGAACGATGCAATGGATGACTGTCGTTCCGTTTGGATTGTTGTCCAGGTAACTGCATCTTGCATTCCGCGAAGAAAACTTTTTGCACTTTAGTGCCCCTTTAAGGTGAGTATATGCTATAACGGTACTGAACAACCGAGCACCGTCTCCTCATCATATGAATGTACAGCTACGCAATTCCGGTTGCTTTTACGCCGGTTGCGACGTCTATATATCGGAATATGTAGAACAACTTTCACGTGAGTTTACGGTGCTCCATAAGCCTTAGGACATATCGCAAGTTATCAGTGATATAACTTATGGTGATAACTTATCACCATTTGTGCGTTAAATGTGTCACAGCCCTTCGTTCCATTACGCTGTTTAGAAGACTATTAACACTGAAAACATGGAAATTACAGGGCTATAGTACAAATAATGTTCCCAGGGTACAAGAATTTAGAAAAACCAAATGAACGGTGAATACGATAAGGGTGAAGGTGTGAACGGTCAGGACCTGAGGACATACCATCAAATCCGCTGTGGACTGTGGCGCCCTTCTGCGAGTGGCATCATTCGAATGTACCCTATAATAGTGAGACGGGATGCTGCTCTCTTATATTGTCTCTATACCTCGCCCAGAAAGAAAGATCAGTCCTTTGGCTGGCGGCCATTTCTAAACAGACGTATATGTTGTACGGAATCATTCTACTGATGCCGTACTCCGATTGTCAGAGGTGATCAAAGAATCAAAAGGATCATTCCGAAATGACATAAAAGACCAAGGGTAGAGACCTGCAGAAGCGGAAGAGCAAGAAGAATCAATCGCATCGGACATCCGGTCCTTGAAGCCCTTTGTGATGTGTACGCCTCTAAAAGCAACCATATACACCTCGGAGAACAATGCCATGTACGATGTACTTAGAGAACGAAGTACTACATCATTTTGTCCTGTCTGGTAGTGCGGAATACCCTCAGATACGGGTGAATTGGTCGTGAAAGGGTGGACGTGGCGGTAGCACTGGATTGGAAAAGATAATAATTACTGAAGAATACGGCAACGAGACTCGGCGAAATTTGCGTCGACAGATAAGTTTGGTTCTACAGGCTACGACTTGGGACTAGAACACTGCTGAAACACGCACGAGTAAAGACATCTGCAGTTCAATTTATTTACAGGATAATCGAGTCTCAACCACCGGGTCCGTCACTTTGTTTTTCGTTCATGTCAAAAACTACATTTCACAGGGGGTACAGCTGCTATACGGCACGGTGGTGGAGGTGGTGCGCTATTTCCGAGCGCTCTCCCTTGCCGCGGCGTTGTTGCTCGGGAGGGGTTCGTGCGTCCTTGGCCGACTTCACAGGGAACTGTGCCGACATTTGTCTTAGAGCGTCTGAAGAAAACCGAGAAAAAACACCCAGACAGCACAGCCGGCGGCCGGATTCGAACTTGGGTCACCTCCCGGTCTTGATGTGGAATGCCATCATCGTACGTCGCCACTAAGTCACGGGAGCTGGTACTCTGGAGTACCGGAAAAGCCAGTCCGCCTCACGACTAACATTGCCACGAACCTTCTTCTATCCGTCTTATCCGATATAGTTGGGAGAAGACAGGCGAAGGAAGGACACAGAAAGAGTTCATGTGAAAGTGTTCGTGCGTGCTAATTACAGTAAAATAGGTAATGTAGTATTATGGAGAACAAACTGATCCGATGGTTGTGGTGGGGGGTACAACTGCTTGCCGTAGTCGGCCGTGCTCACAGACGGGCAACGTCACGACTATCGCAGAGGGGGATCGTGCGTCCTGGGCAGACTTGACGAGGAACTGTGCCGACATTTGTCTTAACGCGTCTGAGGAAAACACAGGGAAAACAGCCAGGCAAGCACAGTAGGTGGCCGAATTCGAGCCCGGGCTAAACTGGTCTGAAGCGACATGGCAAACGACGGAGGGAGGAATGTAAAAATTGAAAGCAGGCCAGTCGATGCAACATTTTTTTTTTCATTCTTCTTTCCATCAGAGGCATGTACAGCTAGCAGCCTCCAGCAAAATTTTGCTCCAAAACTCACCTGCTTGGTCGTATATTTGCCCGATCAGATGAGCGACATAGCTCTCAATGCCACTACCTGCTCTTATGTAGTACTCTAGTGTACTATGTTGTATAATATAGCAACCTGTCTATAGTAGTGCCACCTATATAGTATCTATAGTAGTAGGTCGTGCCCGGCGCACGATCCAATCCAATCCCTAAGCAAGATCCACATATACCGAACTCAAAGCATTTTGAGAACGCTCAAACGGCAACACCAAGAAACGAGCAAAGCAAAGAAGGAACGCATAAATATATTGCACCCACTGAACGCAACTCCCACGCGTTGTAATCGAATTAACGCTAACGAGATGACAACACGAGCGAATCAACGAGACGACGAAACACAAACAGAGAAAAAGGAAACTGAGCCAGCCTATTATCTCAAACTGTGAGAGTCAAACATCCGAGACCTATAATGACGCCACGAAAAAAAAGAAGAAGAACATGAATGAGAAAGAGAGAAGAAGAAGAAAATTTCTGCAGAAGAAACCGTTAGAATTAAGCTAGGCAAACTTCCGTTCAGAGTGTTCCCACCACGCTATTAAGAAATGACCCGCTTTTTTTTTTTCTTCTTCGTGGCACCCATCGCGTCTCCTCGGCTATAAATTGGCTTAAGAAGCGATTACGCTCGGTCCATGTGTCTCTGCAGTTACGCAAAATCGTGATCCTCAACAGCCGCGGGGTTGTTTAGAGGATGGGGGAGGAGATGTTCAAAAGCGCACCCCGAAGATTGTAATGACCTCACTTAGCTGCTCTATGAAATTCCGTAATTTGCACTTTGGGCTGGGCTCATATCTTCTGGGGGTCGTATAGGTGAGCGAGATCAAAGTCTTCCTTCCGCAGCCTTCTACGCTAAGGAATAACAACGAAGGAATAAAACAATAAAATAAAGGACGAGAAAATAGCTATTTTTGGTGGGTGTAACTCAACGCTTCGTGTTCTCTCTGTGTGTAGTATACGATACATATATTGCAATGTGCTGCGTGCATCGTGAAAATTTCTGCCTTTCGGTAGTCGGTCTGGCATGAAAGAACTGATGTTCTGAGGATGGAACAGCATAGAAGGGACAAATATAAGTTCATTGCAGTAAAAATGAATAATAACCAGCTAGTCGTTATTACGAAATAAAGCAATGACACGAAAAAAAAAAGTTATGCATGTTATCATGTACGGTCAAGCACATCGTAAAATACAGTCCTTGTCGCCGAAATTGCCGCAGCGTACATTCCTGTCAGTGACTGTCCGTACGAGGCAACGGACAAAAAATTCACCACAATTGTTTCTCATTGTGAACGCAAAAACTTTCATTGGAAGAGTTGGTACGGCTTCTGCCATTGATATCGAAACTTTATCACAGGAAGCGACAGTTACGGCTTCCACACCTCCGACCAACATCAGCAAATACACTGATGATGATGATAATGATGATGACCAGAAGCACTGGCACAGTGGGGAAATCTAACCTCGACCGACAAAGTTCGCACTGTACCGGCACCTCGTGTCCTTTCAACATCACCTACAAGTTTTTTTTCTTCTTTATCATCGTTTGATTTTGAGCAATGAACAGTAGACTGTAATCCCTCACGGCTTACAGCAGTCGCTTAGATTCCTCGGTATAGAAATCCGATTTCCTGTGAACAACGGCAATTTGGATTTGAAAAAAAAAAAACAACAGAGTCAGACAGACGGTAATTCACGGTACCGAATGCAACATCCAGATCGTTTTTCTTTTCCTTCGCTTTTCTTTTCTTTCGCAGTTCTTTTATCTTCGACGCTCGCACCGCTTTGTTGCGCTGTCTCGAACCCTTATAACTCGAGCACGAAAACGGCGTAACAAAAGGAAAGCCGAAACTCGAGTCAATCCTTTCTAAGCTGAATTTCTATGTTTCAGCAACATAAAGAGACCATATTTCACTGAATAGCGTTTGTAAATAGGAACACTTCCTCGGTATAGAATTTCCAATATTTTCCCCGAATTCCAAAACAACGTATCGTTGCTTACAGTGTGTACAACGACCCAAGTTTCTGTTGAAGGAACGGTAGGGTAGAATGCCATGTTGAATACTTATTATTGAAATGCGTACAGCAAAACAGCGAGCTACCGATTATTCCGAGGAAGTAAACCACAAGCTTTTTCCCTCCAATAATAATCACCGTACCAACGTATGCATACACGACGGTCATGAGAGATCGTATTAGGTTCTTATGCTTCTTGTGTTCTTAGCAGGGTTGGTTACCGAAAATAATAATGTCTCCGTTTCTGTTTCCAGACGATTTTCGGTAGCGGTTTCCGTTTCTGTTTTCTCAGTGGTTTTCCGTTTCCAGCTGAATTTAGGTATTTAACGTTTCCATTTTTTTTTTTTTTTTCAGTAACAAACCCTGCTTTCTATGCCATACTTGAAGTAGGAAAACACAGAATACGTATATGGTCTTCCCCGACCACTCCTGAGTCCTGACCACTCATGCTCGGCACAGACTCGGGCAATAACTTGGCACGACTTCGTATGTTTACATGTATTTCGCCATTAAATCAATCTTCTGACTCATGGGATGTGAATGAGAGAATACTACTATATACATATTTATTTATTTATTTGTGTATTACTACCTCGAATGCAAATACAGAGGGGATGGTGGTTCGTTATAATTCGATGGAACATAGCATTCATATACAAAACAATGACGATGGAAGGTGATGGTTCCACTCCACGCTGCTGGGGGAATTCCGTTACGTGAATTCCGTTTCCGTTGACGTCTCCAGTCGTGAATTTTGTTTCTTTTCCGTTTCCTGCGGACGTTTCTGGTTTCCGTTTCCAGTAACCAACACTGGTTCTTAGGTTATTTGTTCATTCGTTCAAACTGTAAAGTGTAGCTCCAGCAAGTCCCCACGCATCACAGAACAGAACAACGGAATTCGCGTCTGTCTCGCTTCTCAAAGGCGGCGCTGCACACGACGCTCTCACGCTCTCACATATAGCAGCCGACAGAAAAATGTCCTCTGCTACTGTCAGAACAAACACTACTCAGTTCTCCCACCAATATCGTACGCGCAGATTTTCCAGCACCCTTATTATTTACTGAAAGCCTCGCTGGATTAGGGAAAAGCTCAGTTTCTGACAGAATCGTTTCCGCTTTGTGCGTCCGAAACGCCCTCTCTCTACATGTGTTAGGCAGGGAGATAACGATCCGTTGAAAAAGGTTCTGATTGTGCTCAATTGCCGGGAAAGATTGGATATGGATCGCAGACGGAGGACAGGAAACACACACACACACACACACACACACACACACACACACACACACACACACACACAATGACACATTGATAAAAGGCGCACGTTATGGAAACAGTCTATTACGTGCACACAATAAGCAGCACATTAAAAATACGTCAATAAAATGAAACTAAAGAAGAACGAAACTGTAGCTTCACACATCCCAATATACCCACATTCACTGAGCACACCCAGTTCGCTCATTTATTTGTTGTTTGTGATACGCATCTTGACTAGTATGGAGAGCCCAGCAGGGACTAATTCGGATCTTATGACGAATCGGTATCGTCGGTATAGGAAAAGTATTTCCGTTACAAATTTCTGGTATAACGCGATGTCTGTATCGTTACCGATACCGATACTTTTTAGTGGCCCCACCCTTTCTTCACCGACCATATTTCTCACTGTTATTCGTTGTCAATGGTCCGCATAGCAATCGACAAGAAGCTTGTGGACACGCCTACGTGCTCCGTAACCGGAATTATGGAATTATACCAAACACGTGTTCACCGTTTTTCTTTGAAACTGAAGGAAATAACCATGCTGTGTGCAACAAAAGAGTTGAGGTCAACGAACGGAGGTCAACACTTTGACAGTGCGCTCTGGATTCCACTGCTAAGCTGCCGTGTCGCACTGAGTCACGCTCACATATGCTGTGGCATTGTTAACTTCGGATAGGATTCCTTGGTCATTGGACTCCATGGTATGTGTGGGCCTGACACTAACGTAATTGTCACACTGGCCTCTGTCAGCTGCCGGAGAGACCACGGCTTGCAAGGATGACAGAAGACGATTTCAAGAATCACCTATTGATAAAAGTCGAGCATAACGTTTCCGAGCTACGTATGAAATATGCTGTCTTTTCACTGCAAAGCTGTTCACCTAAGCGATATTACTATGTTGCGTCATCTCCGTATTTCAAACAAAAGTATCGCCCAAAGTATCGCGTTACTTTTTTGTATTAACAGTAGCGGTACCCTATTACTTTAAAAAATAAGTATCGCTATGGGTATTTCGATACTTTTTACTCAGGTAACGAGTATCGGCATCGCGATACCATATTTCGGTAACGGGTACAGCACTGGCTAGTGTCTGTCTTCTGTTTTTTTTCTTCGTTTCTCAAACCCAAGGAAATGTTGCCTTCATCGGGAGCAGTGTAGTAATTGCCCTGAAAACGCCACGTCAACACGATGACGTCTATTACGCAACCCTTTCTTCGTATTACACTCAAAGGGGTTGAGTAGAGCTCCAAAGTTCACGCGCAGGAAGGAAGGTGTGGAGAGATCGTTGCTCCGGAAAGCTTTCCATCGCCTAGACATCGCACAGACTGGAGCGGCGGCAAGCGTTTTAGTGCTGGCCGTCAACCGATCGGCAGGCTCTGGTTACCGGGGCAATCCGTCTGCAAACCCGTTGTCCCAGCAATAGCACGATGAACGTCATTCAGTGCGCGTTTTGGGGCACAGAAAGGGATTCTAATGTTAGTAGATTCGTTAGGCAGTGAAACGCTGTCTGTGTCTCATCATCCGCAGGCGGTTCCCGCATCATTATCGCTTCTAATTCGGAGAGAGAGGATAACCCCATTGCATTCGTGGTAATGGTTGGCGCAGAGCGCGGGTCTTCGGTGAACTTCTGTGTTTGGAGTTTAAGAGTGGAGTGTTTTGAAAATAGCTACCCCTTTATATTCCGCAGGCTCAACTGAAACATGTAACAACAATGTCGCAAAAGGTGTTCATAAAAGGCACATCAGAAACAGCGCTTTAAATGCAATCCACCCCTCTGTAGAACATGCATGCCCTTTGCAATGGCGCGTCGTTATACAGAGTACGCCGCTTAGAAAGGTGTTTCACAGAGCAACGCCCTCTTGTATGGTGTGAAACTTAAACCGCACAGACAAACGGCATGACATTTACACCCGATACGTCTAGAAAATATTGATGTGTGCTGTCCCCTGTCCACGTCGTCGTCGCGACAGCTCACAGCCACAGTCGCATCGCGGCGATAACACGGAATAATAATAATAGCAAACAAAGAACCGCCACGAAGCAGTGGCGCCCTATAGCATTCACATTTTACTCCAGACAGCTTCGGATCTCTCCGCAGACTTTACTGAAGCGTAATAAGCTACAACTGCCACGAACCGCACGCATGCATTGTACTTCAGCAAGTCATAAAATAAGAGTTAAAAAATACAATAAAAAAAAGACAAAGCAAAGTTGGTGTACAATAGACTGAGAACGAAAAAGACGGAAACAACGCTAGTGTCAGAAGAGGAAAATGAAGTGCTCCGACGTCGTCGTGCCGTCCGAATTATGCGCAGAGGTCTTCGATTGAAGGCCTCGTAAAACATCATTTGTAAAAACGCTGTCTGCGTTTTACAAGTGATGCGCCACATTCGCGCTACCAACTTCAAAAGAAAACCTCGGGAAGGAGGAAAAAATATTAACCAGAGATTCGTCTCGACTTTACAATGAAAATATATTTCTCTCGGTGAAGAAGAGATATGTCAGGATGGGGCTTTTTGATTACGTCGTCTGCGCAAGAAAGCTGGCACGTTTGCGACCAACCGACGTCTTGGCGCTGCAACGAGGCAATGTCTTATTTCTATCTTGCATGCGTCGTTCGTGTCTGACTTGGGGTGCATCATTGCGGCGGCGTTTTCGGGATACGTACTAGCAGAACGGGAGACCCATACCCCAGGCCTCTCCTATTGCTTTCAAGAGCTTTCTTTCTCGGAATGTCGGTTTATCTTGGTCTTTGAAAAAAAAATATACAGCAAACCATCGTTATAACAGAGTCAGTGGGAGTGGGAAAAGTTCGATATATGCGACAATTCGATAAAAGTGGAAGTGCCACAAAAACGGTGACAGTAGTCTCGGAAACACCGCGAGTGCCCTAAAAAGTAAGTAGAAAGCAAAAGTCTTTGTAGTGAACACCTTTGCAAAGGGTTAATTCATATGGAGGAGAAGAGAGAGAGAGAGAGAAGACGTGTGTGACGTACGGGCTTCTTTCTGCTTGTCCTTCATAAGTGCAGTAGACTGGAAGTCCGCTTCGGCCAATTGGGTTTGAAACGGGAGAATTTATGACCGGAAAGTGTCAGTTTTCGAATAAAGCGATAATTCGAGAAACGAGACTTCGCTATAACGATGCTACACTGCGTATGTTGAACCGTTAGGGAAAGCAAATGAACTGTTGCATGCGCTCTGGCAACGGCCTCACAGCTGCGGCTTTCCGTGACAGTTCAGAATGAGAGACCGGTCTAAGTATCTCATTCGGTACCACCCCTCAAGTTCGCGGATTTGCTCTCGTGCTGTATCCCTAGCGCCACGTTGGAGACTTTTACTCCAGGTGTGCTAAAATACCCGCAGTCGTATAACCCCTAGGGACTTTACATGGAGGAGGATTTCGCCATCGTTCCCTCTCGCAAATGCACTACCAACGATACCATTTCGGGGGATTGCACATCCCCCCCCCCCCACTGGCTATGCAAGTGCTGTAATCTGTATTACTACCGGAACGACGAGACGTAACATAATGGGCAATAGTTCGTAACCGACATCGGTCGCACAGAGAGAGACAGCGAGAGAGATGGTGAGAGGCAAGGTTGACATGTGGGGGTGCTGTACGAGCAGACAACGTGGAAAACACCCTCAAAATAATAGTCGTAATTCGACGTAATCGCGATTGCTTACTTGACAGAGCTATACATCCAGACATATTTGTACGATGGTTGAATTGTGAGCTATGAAAACAAACGGAGGTTATAATGCATTGAAAATAAAATAAATTAATAATGTAATATGTATAATAGGCGCACATAGAACAATGCTGTCTTTTGTACCATTTTACTCAGTTGCTCACTTGAGACACCCTAATGCGGTATACTTCAGCTTCAGACTGTCCTCCATCGCCGTTAAACATCGAACAGAACTATTGAACGCCGAACGCCCGACAGTGGAACGAGGCTTTGTTACTTCCGCACAAAGTTACTGTTACCGGTGCCAACTGCCACCGGTGCCTCACGGTCCAGCGAAAACTGAGAACTTGCCCCTTCTCCAAACAATGCCCAGAGATGCGGCTCAGCGTGTTTAAAGAGACGCATAAGTCTCGCGCCGAATACCGGCTGCTTTAGAGAGAAAGTTCCGGAAGACAATGCCGCACATTGTATCGGAAAGAGAAACTCTGTACATAAGCTCGGAGGCCCCTTGGAACAAAACAGTTCAAAAGGTTCCGACTCGAAAGTGCGTCTCACGAGGGACATTTACTCGAATGTGTTGTAAAACATCCCGGAACAAATGTAGACATGATTGGATTCACTCTCGTACATCTCCTATCACGGAGAAGATAAAGCGCTGCAAAAAGTTTGACTTGTATAGTTGGAACAGATTAAATTGGAGTTGATATTTTTCGCCGGCCTCGATACATTTTGAGAGTTAAATAAGTCCGCGCGAATGAAACAAGCGTTGTAAACAAACGTGCGCGGGCGTGCCTCGTAAAATGTCGGACGATATATGGGATCTGGCGCCTGTGTATTTTTCGCTCGCAGCGATACATTTGCGTCGTTACAGTGTTTTGCTACGAAGTTGAACAAACGCATTAAAGGACGACAGTGACAAATAGTAAGCACGGTCCTATTCGATGTTCGTAACGGTGGCGAAAGTGCGTATTATACCCTAGCCACACGGCAAACTTAATGCATTAAACGGAATGACATTTACTTCACCTCCTAACCAACCACCATCACGAATGACATCGTTCTCTCCTCTGATTTGTTGAAAACAGGGGGCGTACGCCTTTTTTGTGACAATTATGCAGAACGTAGTTGCAACAGAAAAGGCGTACGCCACCTGTTTTCAACAAATCAGTGGAGAGAACGATGTCACTGGAGGTGATGGTTGGTTAGGAGGCGAAGTAAATGTCATTCCGTTTAATGCATTAAGTTTGCCGTTTGGATAGGGTATTAGCATTGCTGTTCAGCAATGCACGACTCTCTGTCTCCAGTGGGTTCTTGCGTCGCTTTGAAGGATGAGTGCCAGTGGGTCATGAATATTTGTGGGTCTTGGAAAAAGTTACTCGAAAAAGTAACTGAGGTAGAGTAACAGCTAGTACGCACATAAGGTAGCTAAGTTACAAGTACTGTTACTCTCCACAAATGGTAACTAGTTAAGTTACATGAGCTTAGTTACCTTACAGTTGCTTTCCAAAGTGGCAAGAAGGACTCCAAAACTTTTATTCCAAATTCTTTACTGATGCAGTGTCAACTACTTGTGCAGGTTACACTCGAAGGACAGCTACTACCCGAAGTTTGTCTTTGTAAATCTGCCCCGTTTATTCCAAAGTATCCCTACCAATGCCTAACAGCCGCTCAACAGGGCACTAGACGGGACCAGCGCTTCTTCCATATTGCACTAGGGAGCGCTGACCACGGAACTGTTTTCTTATCTCGGAATAATAGTTCCGTTTTACATTGTACAATACCAAAATCAACTTTAATTTCAGGTCTTTGCTACAGTGTAAGCGTTATACGTCTGTGCGAGGGTACCTGGAGTCCTGGAGCATATCCTACACTCTTAGAAATGAACTTCACCACATAGCACGCTCCTAGCCAACCATCATCCCGAATGACAACGTTCTCGCCCCTGATTTGCTGAAAACGGGAGGAGGAGCCTATTTTGTGCCGTGCATAATGGCACAAAATAGGCTCCTCCTCCCGTTTTCAACAAATCTAAGGCGAGAACGTTGTCATTCGGGGTGATGGTTGGCTAGGAGCGTGCTATGTGGTGAAGTTCATTTTTAAGAGTGTACACTCTTAAAAATGAACTACACCGCATAGCACGCTCCTAGCCAACCATTATCTCGAATGATATCGTTCTGCCCTGATTTGTTGAAAACGGGGGGCGTACGCCATTTCTGTGACACTTATGCTGTTCATAATTGTCACAGAAAAGGCGTACGCCCCCTGTTTTCAACAAATCAGGGCAGAACGATATCATTCGAGATAATGGTTGGCTAGGAGCGTGCTATGCGGTGAAGTTCATTTTTAAGAGTGTAGCATAGTGAGGTGCAGAGCTGTAGTGACGGGGGGCGAGAGGGGCAGCCGCCCCGGGCGCCCTCACCAGAGAGGGCGCCGAACGGCAGGCCCTGGCAGGTTAGTTGGATAGTATAAAGCGGGAATGAGGAGAATTTGAATTTATGATCTCGACAGTGCAAATAAGCGTTTTCCTTTCTTTGTTTACAGAGCTTCTGGTGGCAACGGGAGAGAGAGGGGGGGGGGGGGGGGGGCGCTTCGGATTTCTCCTGCCCCGGGTGCAAACTCGCCTCGCGACGGCTCTGGTGAGGTGTATGCCACCACGGGTAGAATCAAGTTGACAGCCTCCTCCGAATGCGGTGCTAGCTCCTCCGTTTTTAAATACCCTTTGCTTTAGACCAATACGGGAAGTTGTGGGAGCCACGAGTAACCGGCAGCAACGGGTGGAGATAGAAAATGCGGAAACCTTACGAAATTATTGCGAATAAAATTACGATTCTGAAAGTAAATAGTTACAGTAGCTAGTTACTGAAGAAGGTAACTTGTTACAGCTGACAGTTACATTCTTAGGAAGAATAATTAGTTACAGTTACTATAGTTACTTTCCCAGTAGCTAGTTATTGTAACAAGTTACGTCTAACTAAGTTAATGCACGACTGGTGATAACATCCGGCGACTTAGAAAGGGAATTGTGATGATGATGATGACGATAATGACGAAAAAGAAGATGGTGATAGGAACAAGAAAAAGAACAAAAATGGGGACGTGAGATGCAAACAAGATCGGGCTAGCTACTCCGTTACCAACTCCGCCTACATTAACTAAGAAAATAAAAGCTACGAAAAGAAAGTAGGAAGGAAGAGGCAAGTAATAGGTGATGAGAAAAAGTGAAAGTTCAACCGGTGGGAATCGCCAGTGGAGAGCACTGGCAGAAAATGTCTATCAGTTGGATTTCCTCGAGAAACGATACCCAGTGCTTGCGCTACAGCCACTTGGTGTCGCTCAAGCAAACGGCCCCAATTTTTTACGGTATAAATTAAAACTTGAAAAACTTGGGAACTTCCTTTCACAACGCCTCACAACCCTTCTCACGACCCTGCACAACGCTAACGCAAGACAGCATTCGCAGCCACTCCTTCGCACAGCTTACATACAGCGATACAGCTTACAGCGATAAAACGCCAGTGCAGGGGACGACACGAAAAGACGAGACGAACACGAAGTTGTTGTTTTCGTCTCGTATTTTCGTGTCCCCTGCACTGCGGTTTTATCGCTTTTAAAATGTACCACCAAACAGCCCGGTTTTTATCGCTTCTCAGCTTTCATAACCCATGGCACGGGCACGCACTCTTAAAAATGAACTTCACCGCATAGCACCCTCCTAGCCAACCATAATCTCGGATGATATCGTTATCTTCCCTGATTTGCTGAAAACGGGAGGCGTACGCCTTTTTTGTGACAATTATGAACAGCATAAGTGTCACAAAAAGGCGTACGCCTCCCGTTTTCAGCAAATCAGGGCAGATAACGATATCATTCGAGATAATGGTTGGCTAGGAGGGTGCTATGCGGTGAAGTTCATTTTTAAGAGTGCGCAGAAACGTCTGAACCTGTCGACCACCACAGCTGCACTACTGAGTGGCTGAGTGCCGACGCGCCGGCAAAGCCCATGCCGCAGTGTCGCCACACGAAAAAAAAAAAAAAAAAAAAAATCTCTGGATCCGAGTTTGAAAATCTGTAGATCGAGCTAAAAATCTGTAGCCACTCAAAGCTCAGTTTCTTGAACGTTTTGCCTTCAAATCTGAAATGCCTGAGCCTCTAAATTAGTAGTAGGGCGAGGGCTTATTTCGTTCGACAACTGCTGAAGGCCACAGGCGGAAGTTATTGCTGCGACGCACTGGCATTACACGTTGGAACTTTCGGTTTCGGTTTGCGATGTCGCATACTTAAGTCCGCTACAATTACACACACACACACACACACACACACACACACACACACACACACACACACACACAAGTGTCACTGCACATAGGTTTTAATATTTTGACATGTGTATTCACATGAGCTGTGGCGCTCCAATGCAAGAATAACGCATCGCGTGTAGTAGGAACATTTCTCTCGCTCGTTCTGCCATCACAGTGGTGAGCGAGGATCGCATGAACACAAAAACAATAAAGCTCGATAGATTTCCACAGGCATAATGAAAGCGTACATGCGCGACGTGAATTATAAACGTTGTGTCTGTGAGGCAAACTGGTAACGCGCACAGAAACACTGAAGAAAACGAATTTAGTGTTGAGGCTCGCCAGTGGTTCAGTCGCTGTAGACGTCTTTCTTCTCCGCCGAGTCCAGTTTCGTGATTGACGGATCAAATCCTTGTTAACGGCGAAGGCGAAGCAGCTTGACCCAACAGCATTATTTTTGTGTGCAGGAGGCCGTTTATGGTGGTCGTTGATAGGCCGTTCCATTGCTTCGTTTTCATCAAATTAACTGCCGAAAAAATTCTAAAAAATAGTCTGTAAAACACTAATTCCCGCCTTCTGCTGGCATTCTTTTTATCGTTGTCGTTTTGTGTACTGATGCGAAACACTGGGTCAGGTGATTCATTCGTTGGAGCAAAAAATCATGAGCTTTTCCGAAATCTCTGTAGATCTGTAGATTTTTTAGAAAGTAGGTAGATCTCACAATAAATCTGTAGGTGTGGCAACACTGCTGTGCCGTCGCCGCGTCGTACTCTCCACACGCCCTCTCCCTCCCTCTCCATTCACCGCGCATGCGCGCCGCGCCGTGGCTACAGACAGACCACGCCACGATTCTTGCGAAGCGAGCACTATAATGCAAGTTCCTTAAAAAAAAAGTCAGACAAATACACGAGGAGAACATTTATTTACGATAGAAGAGCTGGACGAAAGGCAAGTCTTGACCAGAAGTTGACCAAGCCATAAAAAATTATTGCAGTAGATTTACACGTAAGGTGCGGCATCCTATTTGTGTGGCGACATGCTGCACGTACCGCACAGGGTAAGACTGCGGATAATTTCGACCACCCGGGGTTTTTGACGTATGCCGGAAATCTCCGGCACACGGTGCTGGAAACATTGTTTACCTCCTCCATATTGCTACCGTCCACGGTCGGGGTTGCACGGGGAGGGGGGATACGTTTAATGCTGATAGAAAAAAAGTGGGGAAAGGTTAACCATGATGTAGACTTGCTATTCCCAAAAGCAAACACAAACAAACAAAAAGGAAGATGAAGCCGCACAAACACAGAAAATTATGAAGAAATACAGGAAGAGACAGCTCCTTCCCTAATCGTTGTGCAGACAGTCATAAGGGAGCCAAGACGGAAACGAGGAACGACTGCCCGTGTTGAACGATTAGCACGAAGTGCCTCGTGAACGTTACTTCACGAGTCCTTTATTTTCATCACAACAGCAAAGCAAAAGAGAACAAAGTGATGATGGGTGAAACTGTGAATTGGTGCAATGAGTTCACCTTCCTTCCAATCGTGACTTCGAGTTTAACGTCGCCGACTCCCAGCGCTTCCATTACTCGTCCGTCTGCGAGTGTCACTTTTCTCTGCTCGCTCTTGTAATTCCAAAGCACGTCCAGGGATCCTGTCATGTGACTGCTTGCTCCAGAGTCGACCGTCCAACAGTCGTTGGACTCATTATTTTCGCAGGTACCGAAAGCATATTCGCTGCGTGAGCCTTGTGTTGGGACTTCTTCACTGGTCGAGTTCGCTATCCTCGCAGTCTGGTTTGGCCTGTCCCCTCTTCTGTTGACGAACGGTGACGGGTTTCCTCTCTTTAGATTGCGCTCTCGTGGTCCCGACGAACGGCATTCTCTGGCAAAATGGCCTGGTTTACCACAGTTGTAACAATGTAGTTTATCGATCACTCGTGGTCCTCTGTTCATGACTCGCGCCTTGTGCGCAGCTTCTTCAGTGGTATCCCTCCGCTGTCGTAGCTCTTCCTGTACTATGGCGTACTTCACTCTCTCGGGCGTCAAATCGGATGCGTTACAAGCATCAAAACTCCTGGCCACGTTATAGTAAGCCTTTGGGAGCCCCTGGATCGCTAGTGAGGCCACTTCAGCGTTGTCAATCTTCTCACCTAGTACACGGAGTTGCTCTGCCAAATATTCGACGCGCTGCATATACTCAGTAGCAGTTTCCTGATTTTTCCACTTGGCGTTGTTAAGTTCCCTCTTCAACGTCAACACCCGTTCAAGGACTCGACCTCTGTTCACTTCCTCGAGCTTTTGCCAGACTCCTTTTGCTGTCGTCTGGTTTATCACGTAGCTGGTCTGGTTCATTCCGAGTGACTGGACGATGACATTCATGGCTTCTGCGTCGCTTTTGTTCCATTCTCGAATGACTTCAGACGTAGAGGTTTCTTGAGGTGACCTCGAGGAGGTTGTGGGCTGTTGAGGAGGATCATCCGTGATCACATGCCATAGCCCTTTGGTCTTCAAGTAGACCGTAACCTTGTAGCTCCAAGTCGGATAATTGTCTTTATCTAATTTCTCCAGTTGACTCACTGCCTGCGTCATCCTTTCTGATGCGTCGGGTACCGGGGTCGCTAACTGGTAGATAAGTCCCGTTACAGGGTAGCTCACAGACTGTTTCCGCCCGGTCCAAATTTCCTCGGGTACCATCCCATCTAGTATTCGCTTAGCGCAGCGATTTCTGACGTACACAGCATTCCCGAAGGAATCGTGCCAGTGCAGACGTGACTTCAGCGTGCTGAGCAGGGCCAAGTAGCACCGCGAGGGAGAGCTCTCGGTAGCCTAGATGAGCGAGACGGCGTCGGAGACTGGACCGGTGACCTTCGTACCGCTGGTAGGCAAGGAGTATCTGTTGCACGTTAGCTTCTACATGACCCATGGGGCAAAGAAGTGATAGAAGTTGTTTCATCTTAAACAGGAGGAGTGAAGTTCGTGACACACTCAGCCGCAGCAGATGAAGCAACGACTCCTCGATGCTGATGTTGACGAAAAAAAATAATAGGGAGAGATTAAATATGTCACGTGTCAATGGATTTAAGGAAGGCGTTGGTGCGCATAGCGTCTTGCTGAAAGATATGCGTGCAGTTGGCAATAAAGCAGCGGATCTTCAGCTGGCATATAGAGATCGTAAGGGGAAGGACAGTTGGCTGCTCACTGTCGTGGGCAGCCGAGCGAGGCCGTCAGCACGATCATTTCCAGAAAGTCCGTCATGTCCCGGAACCAACTGAAATACCACGCTGTGTCCCAGGGATACAAGTTCGGAGTGCAGGACGATGACCGATGACCGCGGGCAAGATAACGCGTGCACGCCTGTAAGGCGACACTATCGCGAAGAATAAGCACCGATGGTTCACGTACCTCAGCTAAAACAGAGAAGGTTTCCGTAGTCTTCGGTACTCCGAAACAAAGTGACTAAGTGATAGTGACAAGGGCGGAGGCTTCTGGCCTTAATATTGAGCAGTTCCTGCTCGTGAGTATTGGAGATCCCATACAGGAAAGGCAGGCTATAGCGCATAGTGCCAAGCAACAGGGAACAATGCACACGACGGAGGTCACCACAGGACGGGCTCCTGGATCCGCAGAGATGCCGGAGCACATTACTGAAGATGCGGGCGCTAGCAGAGAGATAGTTGATATGCCGCGACCATGTCAGTCCCTTATCAATGATTATGCCTACACTCTAAAGACAGAACTTCTCCGCATAGCACGCTGTGCGCCAACCATTGCAACGAATGATAGAGTTACCGCTTGTGATTGGACGACAGTGGGGGGCGTACGCGTTTTTGTGATGATTTTCATATATCCAAATGCCACAAAAAGGCGTACGCCCCTTCACTCTTCGAATCAGAAGCGACAACCCTATCATTCGTGGCAATGGTTGGCGCACAGCGTACTATGCGGTGAAGTTCTGTTTTTAGAGTGTAGGTAGTGACAGTGCGATACGTAGCCGACAGAGCGGCAACGGCTGCCCAACAGTCTCGGACTGTTGTACCAACGGTGTTATCAAGAGGAGACAGGAGATCACTTGTGAATGAGCTCATTCAGCCACTAGCTCGCCATCAGTGGAGTCGGGACATCACTGACAGGTCTCTCATGTATTCGGTGGATCCCACTATGTCCTTCTCAGTTCCTGACCGTTTACCACGCTATTTTACGTCCCTTCTGCACAGGCTTCGTCTCAACGTTGCCTTCACTCCCCAATTCAAGTGCCGAATCGGATACTGTGACAGCTGCCTATGCTCCAAATGTGGCGTTGAAGCGAACCTTGAGCACGTCCTAATAGAATGTAAGCTCTACGAAACGGAGAGGCGGCAACTCTGTGCTCAGCTGAGTGGTGCTAGCCGACAGACGTTCAACCTGGCTGCAATTCTTGGCCCATGTCAGAGCCATGTCCAACACCGTCGAGGACTTCTGATGTTCTTGGAGTTCCTCTTGGCTACCGGCTTGCTCCAGACGCTGTAGGGTCCGCCCCTGCATCTCAAGGACCATTGGCTTCTTTCATGTGCATCTTCCCTTTGTGCGACGTATAGCGTTGCGCAACCAGACGACGGGAGTTCGAGTTGTACTTGCACATAACTTCATTTTCATATTTCACATCTCATGCTTCTCGTGTAATGGGGTAGGGTACTGCTCTCAAGCGGTGAATCACCCCAGGCCATAGTCATGATTTAGTTGTTGTTGTTGTTGCGATACGTAGTTCAGTCTAGAGCCAGCTAGCAGCAGGGTATTTGTGGAAAGAGCGGCGTGGTGAATGTCAGCTACTCTCTTAGCCAACCCATGGTCAGCAAGATACGCCACAATAAGGTCTAAGGCATGTTGCAGATGACGCTGGATGGCATCACGGCGCGTTGCAGAGGTCCATATGCGAATGTCATCATCGTCATATGAATATGCTTGGGCAGAAGAGAATAGAGGTGCGCCAGGATGACATTAAACCGGAGCGGGCTCAGGACGCTTCCCTGTGGAACTCCACGATGCACAGACTAGTTCGCTCTGTCACCCTCTGCTGTGCGTACGAACAGAGACCTGTTGGAGAGGAAGGCTTTTAACCAGGCAAGGGTACAACCGCCCACACCAGCTTCTTAAAGCGATGCAACAACGGCATTGTGGAGAACACTGTCGTATGCTGTCGCCACATCGAGGAAGACAGCGGCCGTTAGAGGCCCATCAGACTTTGCTTGCTGGATAGAGGAGACGAGATCGATGACATTGTCAATTGCAGACCGCGCTTGCCGGAAGCAGCCATGGCCTCAGGAAAGAATCGGGTGCTTTCAAAATATCAGTTCGGTCGTGCGGATACCATCCGTTCCGTAATTTTCCCGACGCAGCTTGTGAGGGCGATTGGGTGGAAGACATCAATGGCGTGCGGAGGCTTGCCTGGCTTCAGGAGCGGCACTATCATCGCATTCTCCCATTCTGCTGAGAAAACACCATCCCGCCAGCAACCATTGTAGAGCCTAAGCCAGCTCCCCCTTGTGTTCCAGCTGTGGCGAGGTGGCCGACATTCCTCATTGTCTTCTGCACTGCCAGGAGCACATTCCCCAGCGGCAAGCCCTTTAATAGCCAAGGCAAGCCCGTCTAATACAGCTCGGCTGCAACACATTGTCCATGGCCACTCTCCTCGGTCCCGTCCCTCGGCCTACTCAGTGGGCCATCACCACAGCCCTGCTCCGCTTCTTAAATGGCTCTGGCCTTGCGTCTGCCCTCTGACTGGACATTCTTAGAACTTTCTTTCGTGCCTGTACTGCACTGCACTGCGTGCCTGTTTTTCTTTCATTTTTTTCCTTTCCTTTATTTCTTTTGTTTATTCTCGGTTCCTTTCTTTTTGTTTATTTTGCAGTTTCTTTTTCTGAATAGCAAGCTGGCAATATCCTGGCTGACATTTCCGTTTTTTTCTTTCACTCCATTAAACATATCCCCCCCCCCCCCCTGAGGAGGGTGTGTCGGGTAGATTTTGGAGCGTCTTGTACGTATACAGTCATGCCCCGGAGAGGTGTGAGGGGGTGATTTCCTTAGGGCAACCTGTAACTCCATGGAACGGAAGGAGATTACTCTTGTGAGGATTCCAGGATTACCTGGATGGCACGGTCTGACGATACCTGTGACATCGAGGCCCCCGAAGCTGTCGTTAGACAGGCACAATATTTGTTTGCAACAATTTGTTGTCCACACGTCGATTGGCTCGTCGGGCTCGCTCGAGCAGTCTCGTTTTTCCCCGGCATGTCCCCGGCCCGTACTACACACTACTGACGATGTGGCTGCCATCGCCGCGGTGGGCCACAGTCGTAATAGTAGTGAGTTTTAGTGTATCGTACGCTATCGTCATTGCGTACACACTGGATAGCGTTGGTGGTTGGTGGACAGATGCCGACGTCGGTTCCAAGCCTGTTCTTGGTTCACGTGGGAAACAACAACAACTACATGAATGACGATGTGATGAGGTGGGAAAGCGACTGCATGTGGTCGGTCTTATCCGTGGCCCGGAGGAAAATACATTCGCTGCTCTATATCGCCTGATTAATTACATGAGTTACTTACTCTCCGACCAGCCCGTTGTCGCAATTACCTGTATGAGAGGTGTCCATCCACTGCTGGCGCAGCTTGAGGTAAACAAGACAGGGAGAGAGGGAAAAGCTCACTTTGTTTTCACGTTTACTGAATCATATGGATGCTAGTGCAGACTATGTAGTTTCATATTGGCGTTGACGGCTCTATGAGCTACACAGTTTCGAGAGTTGTCGTATATGTGATAGAAAAAAACAATATGACAAACTCATTAGCGCAATTAAAACATTAGCTGACCCCGTGGACGCCTTTCAGGAAACACCCAGCACATCCACAATATGTAGAAGTGTCCGGCATGGAACCGTTTATAGCGGCGGAGCCGGTAGCAATATTTTTATGAGTACGTTTACGATGGCCTCTATTACGCAACACCTTTCCTGGCTGCACGTAATTCGCCGTGTGCGCGACTTATTGCGTAGACGTAGCCTTCCACGTTTCTCCTTCCAGCACTCCCCAGTGTTTATTTTGATAACGTGGAGAACAAACGTAGGGCGGCAACGGCGCAATATTAATGGTCCTTTTATCGCTCCTCTCACGGGTCATGGCACGAGGCCCTCAATTGCGCGCCCCACATGAGGTCGTCAGATATCGGGAGCACAGTGGCATTGCAGTTCAATACTCTGCGCTCACAGATATGGTATGAATTCGAAAGCGCACATTTTAGAGTCTCTTCTCTAGAAAGTCGACTCCGACCGACTTTCCTTCTTTCTTTTTTTAATTTTTTTAGCCTCTAGAACCTAGATTCTGTTCGTCAGCATCAGCTACTTCTATTGCGATCTCATGCGTGTGTTGAAACGTTGAAGCCGAGTATCGCGGTGATGGTGATGTGATAAAGAAAAAAATTGGGATGTAAGTTTCGACGACGTGGAACTGGCTACCCCAGTACGCCTGCACACAGAAAGTACAAACAGATGATGAGAAAACAGAGATGATGACCAGAGAAGAACAGAGATGATGGGTGGAGTTCACCATGCAGTTCAAAAGTTTCGACCAAGTGAGTGTAAAATGTCGGAATCACTGGGGGCACACACAGCACACATCCAGCGAGAAATAGAATAATCTCCATAAGCCCAGTTGTATGTAGAAAATCTTCAAGTGCCCTCAGCGCCATGTCGGACGACGGAAGACCTAACAGTAACCCTATACGAGTAAGTTAGGTAACGCCAAATTATGGACAACATAAGTTGATAAGAAGTACGCTGGACAGGAGAACCTGTGAATCGAACTGAAAGGCATTCGTATATGCCATTCAATCCTGTTGAGCTTCTCTAACGGATATAAAGGGAGTTTCAAACCATATATGTAAACTTCCACATATGATGATGATGAGGATTGAAATCATCATATGTAGAAGTTTACATATATGCATAAATAACTTCTACATAAATGCATACGTATACATATCTTTACATAAGCGGAACCTAAAGAGCCGTGCACAGCGAGAATACATACAGTGGTGACACTGCCAACTGCCACAACAGCAAGCTGTTCACACCAACTCCACTAACCAGGCGCGGATCGAGAGAGAGAGATTGCTATTTTCACATACTTTTTCAATTATTGACACTAGGTGGTATGTAGCATGCTGTCCAAGGCTAGCTTGAACTTTATCGATGAAAAAATTTCTTGAATATCGTCAGTCGGTTGAGACCATGGGGACTCCAAAGCTTTTGTGAACGTTACATATAGCGACATCTGCCCATAATAGCCGGAAAATATTAATAGTGGTCATATATGCGGGAGGGGGGATCATTCCCATTCAGTATACACGACATTCTCGGGTAAACATAAGCAAGTCCCCGCCACAACTTCCGGTGCACGAAGACTTCCGGTCCTTCCGCGACTAAAGACGCTCGGAACCAGCAGCCATGCAGAGTTATATCTTTCGCTTGTTTGATTTGTTGAAAACGGGAGGCATACGCCTTTTTGTGGCAACTTGAATTGCCACAAAAAGGCGTATACGACCCTCTCTCTACCCAAATGAGAAGCGATAACTGCATCAGTCGGCACGGAGAGCGTGTTTGCTGTTAAATCGGATGTCGTCCTGGCACCAAACCGGAAATGGTGAAAATGGCATGCATATAGGGTCTAATAGGATTAATTGATGCAGCATGCTGGAAACAACTTTGTGTGTGTGTGCGTGCGGAGTTCGCTTTTTTTTTTTTTACACTTTGCCGTGACGCTTTTGCCTTTATGTTCTTCATGAGATCGCCCCCCCCCCCCAAGAAAAAAAAAGCAATCTACGCCGACAAAGGAACGTTTTATTTATTGAACATGTACAAACTGACAAGCTGCACACCTCATCGCATCGCATGCATACACACAGCGCCCCACGAACCAGTAGTTACATACTGTAAAACTTTTTAATATCGCGGCCCTAAATTTTCGCCAATCGAGTAACAGGGATATATTCGCGACCACTACATCTCGCGAACAACAAAATCTCACCGTGTTCCTCCTCCTTTGTTTTGAAATTTTTTCGTGCCCTTAAAGTTAAATTGCCTCGATTTCGAAAGTTCGCGAAAATTAAAGGCTCGTGAAATAAAATGGTTTTACACTACTCTCCGGGAAAAAGAAGTGAAAGTCAATGAACGCTGTCATCAAATTATATCTATACATTCCCCCTTCCCGCACTCACTGTATGGTGCACATTTCATTGTACACACATCACACAGAACAATGATACAGAGCTTTGTACGTGACATACATTGACAGTGAGACGTCCAAACAGCTAGCGTCCTGCACATAGACAACCAGATGAATTCAAAAAGCCTAGTGGTTGAATCCTTGGCCCGTTGATGTATTGGGTATCTCACTATAAATAGTGGGAACTCATCGACTGTCATTCGATCGCTTTTGTCGGTTCACTGTGTGGATCACGAGGGGGAGGAGAAAAGTGAACTCAAGAGTGAATTTATTTACTTGCGTGTGTGCAGTGGAGATCGATGACTGTTCAATGTGGATAATAAAGAGGGGGTCCTCGCTGATGGCTTCACATATTTATGCTTGTCTGATGGCCCGGCGGTCGCAATTTTCCTGGTGAGATTGTTTCCCCTCGCGTTTCGTGACTGCGTGACTGCCTTCTTTTTCAGCGTCGTAATGGTGGCTACGGAAGGACTCTACCAAAAACAGTCGTCGGTTCGGTTGTTCTTGCTTTAATAATAATGATCTTGCAACGTGCACCTTGGCAGCTTGTTTTTAATTCGATTTGATTTGAGAGAAAATGGGAAACTTGATGGAAAGTAACCGTTGTAGGACTGGAACGCACAAACTGAAAAACATTCGTCACCCGACGAATACTTGCTTCGATGGCGAGCCTGGTTGGAAGGCCGGTCCGAGGCTTCCGGCGAAAAGCAAATTTGTTGACTGTCTTGCTTCTTAATTCTAATCTTTCTCGTAATGGAGAGTAAATTTAATGGAGAGTAAATGGAGAGTAAATGGATATGTACTCTTCCACATTTACCTCAGCTTATTCGTATCGACGTCCATGTGGCTCACTCTGCGAATATTCCAATTTTTCCAACGCCGAAGCAAATAACTCTATATCCGATTCCATTTCTGAATCGAATGTGGAATTCTATATGCGAATTCCGAATAGAATCGATGTTTTAAGTGAATATATTCAAACAATAGTTCCAAGGCTGCACGCGTAAGGCCGAAAACGCCACAATATCGCCTGTTATACATGCTGTACACACGTTTATATCCGTACATGTGCTGCGTTTTACAACTGTCCGTTTCGTATTCGATAGTTATTCGCACACGCCTGCTTCGATCAAAGTGGCACATAACATGCTCAAGGCGAACTGTGATCCCAATGATGTTCCGCGGGCGTACTCCATTTTTGTAACCGTTTATGTAAGCTGTCACACAAAAGCCGCACGCCCCCATTTTCGATTGTAGGGGACGCCTCTGCCGCCAAGAAGGGAGCAAATGTAGACGTTACTCAACAATAAGAAGACATGCAGAACACTGTCACTTTACATACACCAGTGGTGTGGCCGAGTGGATCAAAGCGTCTGCTCGTTGGTGGTACACTCTTATAAATGAACTTCACCGCATAGCACGCTGCTAGCCAACCATCATCTCGAATGATACCGTTAAAAACGGGAGGCGTACGCCTTTTTTGTGACACTTATGCAGTTCATAATTGTCACAAAAAAGGCGTACGCCTCCCGTTTTCAACAAATCAGGGCAGATAACGGTATCATTCGAGATTATGGTTGGCTAGCAGCGTGCTATGCGGTGAAGTTCATTTTTAAGAGTGTAGCCAATATCGTGCTGAAGACTGGGAGGTGGGGGTTTCGGATTCTACTACAGGCTGTGCTGTCTGCCCTGGGTTTTCTGGCAGACTTTCGAGACGGATATCGGCACAGTTCGCCCTGAGAGCACATACTAAAGCCTCTCACTATTTCCTACTGCCCACACCTGCACTTTCACAACAGAACTTCACCGCATAGCACGTTGTCCGCCAGCCATTGCCACGAATGGTAGGGTTATCGCTTCTGATTCGAAGAAAGCCTTCTCATTCGTGGTAACGGTTGGTGGACAGCGTGCCATGCGGTGAAGTTCTATTCTTGTGCGGAACGACTTTCAAAAACTCGCGGCCTCGTGCGCTTTCTCCAAGCAACGGGCCTAGCGGAGAGACCACTCTAGTGCACCTCTCACCTACAGTGTGCTTCCGTCCCATCAGTACCGGTCATCCTGCTTCTACATCACTTTGAAGTCCTCAACTCCCCTTTCTCCCACCCTCTTTTCCTTTTTTTTGGCTATAGTCGTGACGATGCCCACTTGAGTGCGGCCAACAACGGCAAGCTACCTCGACCCCCCCCCCCCTCTATTCTGAGAGTGTGTACGCGGCTTAATAATAATAATAATTGGGGGTCTACGTCGCGAGACAATTGAGATCATGAGCGACGCCACAGCGCTCGGTCTGTGGATAGGGTTGCCACCATGCCGGTTATTTGCTCGCTCTGCCGGTTGCCGGTAGGAAGGTGATACCGGCAGCCTTTTGCCGGTATTTTTGGCTCGGGGCCTTTCATAGGGGCATTGACGGGGTTTTCTCTTCAACATTCCAATACAGCTCGAATAAATCTGGAGCACAGACCCAACTCCGCAGTCACCAGTCGTTTTCTTCGTTATTCATTATTATTATTATTATTATTATTATTATCATTGTTATTCACTAAGTCTTGTGTTCGGAGGGTACAAGAACAGTGGTTGTGCAAAGCTGTTGGTGGTTGTGTCGAGCCAACGAGAACTTAGGCCGCATACAGCCATCACGAGATCTACGGCTGCAAAGAAGGGTTTGTCTGCTCGACGAGTTTTTCGAAGTAAGTGGCAGTCCAATCCGGTTGCTCCAATACGATCCAGTGTAGCGTTCATGCTTGTTTATAGCAATTTCTAGCATAAATGATCCAGCTACACACAGGAACATATGTTTCCTCGTAGTATCTTGAGCGAGCATGCTCGCTCTTTCTCTCTCTCTCTGTGTGCTCGTCCACCCCTCACCCACTTCCCCTTTCCCGCGAGCCGTTCCTCCTTTCCCTCTATTCCACCTCCTCTCCCTCAGCCGGTATTTTTCACTACCAATGGTGGCAACCCTATCTGTGGATTGCTTTTGCCCACCTGAGGGTTCTTTAATGTGCGATGAAAGCTCATCACACGGCACCCCGTATTTAACGTCCCTCGCGGAAGTACTCTGCCACCAAGTTGCTGGCGTCCTCGACCGGGTTCGAACCCGCGATTTCGGGATCAGAAGGCGCGGGCGAACACGCTACCGACTGAGCCACCGAGGCCGGTGTGTACGCAGCTGATAGGCACAGTTGCATAGCGGAGCACCGAATAAAAGAGAGAGAGAGAGATAAATACCTGATGACGATGATATGGGGATAAAAGAACTTCACATGTTGGTACGTTAATCTACGGGGTATGCGGTCAGTTCTGTACTAAAAGCGGACACCATGCATGCGACCACGTGACGTCGTCACATCAATTGACCACGTGACGGTCCTATACATGCCATTTTCACCGCTTCCGGTTTCACAGCAAACGCGCTCTGCACCAACCACTGGGCGGATTGATGCACTTATCGCTTCTGATTTTAGGAGAGAGAGCGTAGTATACGCCTTTTTGTGGCAATTCAAATTCCCAAAAAAGTGCGTTCGCCTCCCATTTTCAACAAATCAGGAAAGCCAAAGATATAATTCCGCGTGGCGGCTGGTTCCAAGCGTCCTTAGTCGCGGAAGGACCGGAAGTCTTCGTGGTACCGGAAGTTGTGGCTTGCTTATGTTTACCCGAGAATGTATCAAGCTACCGCATTTTCCCGCGTTTCGGTACAATTCTGAAAGATGATGTCAATTATTTTAACGTTGTAGATTGCCTGCATTCAAATCTTAAACATAAGGCCGCGGTGTCGTCTACCGCGGCCTTTTCGTCTACCTACTGCCTGCTGATATCTTTGACTGTAATGTAACCCGTCGTGTTGCCTTTTGGTACATGACCAACCACGTAACGAGCAGCGTGCGCGCGTTTGCTTCCCGACATTTCTCCGCCTGTTATCACTGTTGCGCCGGTCGCCTGTCAACGCCTGACAGTGCGAAGCCCACTTATTCCGGACCACACTCCTCCGGTCGGCAAGCTTCGCTTACTTTTTCGCTATGTCACTTCGCTATGCTGTTTCCACTCTCTTTGGTAGCGCACCTGCAGAGACCCGTGCGCACGCGTGAGCACTTGGATAGCCGCATGCTGTCATAACAGCTGCACATGTACCCCAGACAAACGTCACTTTCTAGAAGCCTCGTCGATTTTCGAACGGTGGGTTGACACAAGACTCCACAAGGTCGCGTCATCACACGTACCGGGAAGATGTGAGGGAGGAGGAGGCTTTCGTTGTGGTTTGGGAAATGAAACTGAATTCTTTGGACATAGCGTTGCTGTAACTCAACTCAGGGATGCGCATTACGGGGCACCTATATTAGGATCATGAAAGCTGGTACACTCTTAAAAATGATGGTGGTGGTGGTGGTGGTGGTGATGATGATGATGATGATGACGATGATGATGATGATGATGATGATGATAGGGCTTGCCGTTGTCGGCCTCACGTATGTGGGCAACGTCACGACTCACGCCCTGGGGGAATGTGCGTCCTGGGCCGACTTCTAAGGGAACTGTGCCGACATATGTCTGAAAGCGTCTGAGGAAAACCCAGGAAAAACCCCAGACAGCACAGCCGGCACCGGGATTCGAACCCGGGTACGGCGAGCTCTTTCATTAGTACCACTACACTCTTAAAAATGAACTTCACCACATAGCACGCACCTAGCCAATCATCACCCCGGATGACAACGTTCTCGCCCCTGATTTGTTGAAAACGGGAGGAGGAGCCTATTTTGTGCCATTATGCACGGCAAAAATAGGCTTCTCCTCCCGTTTTCAACAAATCTAGGGCGAGAACGTTGTCATTCGGGGTGATGATTGGCTAGATGCGTGCTATGTGGTCAAGTTCATTTTTAAGAGTGTAGTGGTACGAATGAAAGAGCTCGCCGTTGTCGGCCTCACAGAGGTGCACTCTTAAAAATGAACTTCACCGCATAGCACGCTTCTAGCCAACCATGATATCGAATGATAGCGTTATATCTGCCCTGATTTGTTGAAACCGGAAGGCGTACGCCTCCCGTTTTCAACAAATCAGGGCAGATAACGATGTCATTCGACATCATGGTTGGCTAGGAGCGTGCTATGCGGTGAAGTTCATGTTTAAGAGTAATGGGCAAAGTCACGACTAACGCTCTGGTGGAATGCGCGTCCTAGGCTGGCTTATAAGGGAACAGTGCCGGTATATATGTCTGACAGCTCCTGGGGAAAACCCAGGAAAACCCCAGACAGCACAGCCGGCACAAGGAGTTAGCCAGCACCTGGATTCGAACCCGTGTGCCTCCCAGTCTCGACGTGACATGGCCAGCACGCTTAGCACGTAGCCATGAGAGCTGGTATGATCATGAAAGACGCTGCAGGGGACGGCACACTAACGTTTCATCATAATGCGCCTATGGTGTCGCCCTTTACACGTCTAAGTACCGTTCAACCAAACTGCTAGCGCCCTCACTGCTACATCACACACTTGGTTGTTGGCACATCACGGGAGAGCAACCACTTTAGCTCTTAAATGCAATATTAGTTACAAGTAAGTCTGGTCCTAGCCAGGCTAGGAGGCGGCCCAGTAGAAGCGGAATGACTTCGTGGTTCATCCGCAGCACACCTGAGAGCGTTATTATCGTGGCGCACGAAACGCGCACCTTCTCACGTGCTTTTTTGTTTTCTATGGGGCCTGGAAAAAGAACGAGAAAAATACTTGAACAAACTACAGTGTCCGTGGGCGCTGTACAGCTTTCGAATTGAAGCCGAACGTTGAAATTGATATTTTTTTTTAATCATAATCAATCTAATTAAATGAAACAAGTATGAACAATACAAGTGGGATACAACGGGGAAGTCGGTAATAGTTCACATTGAAAATGCAGCACGGAGACGGGACTAAGGGGGATTAAAACATACAAGGACACACCACGTAACTCCCAGCTATAGTTAGAGTTACTCTCAGTTAGTTGAGAGTTGCAAGATTGCGTGTCCTTTTATATGCTTTAATCCCTATTAGTCCTGTCTCCGTGCTGCATTTTCAATATGAAGAATACAAAAAATACCCTGTCCCGCGCAAGTCGACTGCCAACAATACACAACCGGTCTCGTTCGCGTGCAGTTTGTTTAGCGCTTGGCTCAAGTGACGTGAGACGCAGTGCAGTGTGCTCTCTTTGAACGTAATGATTACTGAACTACAATAAATTACTTTGCGAGCTAGTTATACGCTAACGCTGAAATACATGAGGACTAATACCCTAGCCACACGGCAAACTTGATGCATTAAACGGAATGACATTTACTTCACCTCCTAACCAACCATAATCTCGAATGGCATCGTTCTCTCCCCTGATTTGTTGAAAACAGGAGACGTACCCCTTTTTTGTGACAATTATGCGGGACATATTTGTCACAGAAAAGGCGTATGCCGCCTGTTTTCAACAAATCAGGAGAGGGAACGATGTCATTCGAGATTATGGCCGGTTAGGAAGTGAAGTTACTGCCATTCCGTTTAATGCATTAAAGGGGCACTAAAATGAAAAAAAAAAAGTCCCTTCAAATTACGTTACAGGCTATGTTAATTTCCCATTTGTTATGACAATTCAAAACTTTGATTCCTTTACAAAGCTACAATCAGAATTATACCAGACTCTTTCTTGCTTCGGCACTCAGCAGTGAACGTCGCTGCAGCTCGTGCATCGGGAGTGTTTTTAGTACATGCTGCACGTGCATGCGCGTGCCACGCCATGTAGCAGTCCCTTCGAAAAACATAGTGCGAGTCGCGAAGTGGACGTGTGTCGCTGTCTGAAGGACGTGAAGCTAATTGGTGTCAGTGGAACATTTGTGATAACTGTTGTGGTCTACAATTCAGTAAACCCAGTATACCAGGGAAGGATAATGGACATATTTTGGTTACCGTTTCTATTTTCGTTACTGCTATATTTTCGTTTCCGTTATCTGTTTCTGATACCGGCCCTTCAATTTCGTTTCCGTTACGTTTCCGTTACTGTTTCCGGTAATGGAACGGTTGTTACAGAGCTGCGAGAGGACAGCCCTTGCAGCTCTGTCAGCACCCTGTTTTGCCCAAGTGCCTTCGGTGTCACGCGTAAACACTACATAAGTAATTTTACGTCGTTGGGATGCACACATTTTGCAAAATGTAGGAACATGTCTTCAGTCACTCGGAGTCCAGCAACTCCAGATGGGCGTAACCTTCATTCCGTGTCGCATTCATAAGCAGACGCTCTCGGTAGTAAATGATACTGTCATGGCCACGGTGAAATTAAAAAAAAAAGAACAAAGTACAAAATAAGTAACTAAATAGTAGGCTGTCGTCCACTTGCTATGGTGGAGTATAGTCATGTGTTGATGTCATGGAATTATGAGGACTGGGACGATGTAAGCGACGGATGCACCCTCGAGATCCACTATTGCGCTTTCCTTCTATTCTTTCGTGTAGTATTTAGAGCATTACAGGGAATGGAGTCATCAAAACAAAAACAAAAAATGAAAAGTCACTCAAATGTCATCGCACAACAGGAATAGTCATTACCCGAATTCAATACCGGACGATAAATTCGTTTCCGTTTCTGTTTCCCGTAATGGAGGACCGTGGTATGCGTTTCCGTTTCCATTATTGTTACCACCTCCAATTTCGGTAATATACCGTTTCTGTTTCCGTTACCATTACCGTTACCCTTCCCTGCCCAGTACTGAAAAATGCAACAATACGCATCGTGCTGCGCATGTACGGAACACAACACTCTTAAAAATGAACTTCACCGCATAGCACGCTCCTAGCCAACCATCATTTGGAATGATACCGTTATCTGACCTGATTTGTTGAAAACGGGAAGCGTACGCCTTCTTTGTGACAATTATGAACAGCATAAGTGTCACAAAAAAGGCGTACGCCTCCCGTTTTCAACAAATCAGGGCCGATAACGATATCATTTGAGATTATGCTTGGCTAGGAGCGTGCTATGCGGTGAAGTTCATTTTTAAGAGTGTACGCAGGTGCTTCTCATGCTGTCTCTTTGGATGCCGCCAATCTTCGCTTTTTGAGGATCCCATTCGTTGCCGCCTAAGGGGGCTCTGTTTTTATTGCGTTTTTCTTCTAAACGGTAGCACTGTGCGAACTAATTTTGCATGCACTGAATACCAATTCAAACAGTGGCTTTTATTTGAGAACAAGTTGTTTTTGCATTTTAGTGCCCCTTTAAGTTTGCTGTCCGACTAGGGTATTAGACGGGCTACCCATGCTCAAACACGGGCAATCTTCACGGTTCAATATGAAGTTAACCTTCGTTCCTCAACCCATAATCGGTGGGCCCTTTATAACTCCACCTCTATATCGTGGCCATACGACCAATGACCAGCGCGGCGTATAACGGCTCGGGACAGAATAGTCGCGTCACGTGGCCTGTGTGCCGTAAAAATAGAGTGTACGATGAGGTCGCACCAGCAGGGTTTCTGGCACCATAAAAAAGCCAACGACTCTTTGCACCCTTATGTATTATTACTGCGGTGGCATCTCTCGTTCTCTCCCTATTTACCCAATGTGGCCGCGTTGGACGCAGTGGCTGCACGCGACAGCCGATGCAGAGATAGACGCTATGATAGAGAGCTACACGAGCGTGTTGATATCTTAATGGGGGACCGACGTAATGAGAAGTCTCCACAGTTGCATGTCGAAACGAGTCGTCAAACGGGGTGGGCAGTAATTGTAATACTTTCTATTACTTTTGAATATTCCTTTTATGTAATACTCATTCTCTGTATTTATTTGTATCTGTATATTATGTTGTAATATTCAGATCTGAAGTATTACTAATAATACCCGACTCTGGAAGACATAACACTTACTGAGAGGTTCTAAGCAGGGAAGGGTAACGGTAATGGTAACGGAAACAGAAACGGTATATTACCGAAATTGGAGGTGGTAACGATAACGGAAACGGAAACGCATACCACGGTCCTCCATTACCGGAAACAGAAACGGAAACGAATTTATCGTCCGGCATTGAATTCGGGTAATGACTATTCCTGTTGTGCGATGACATTTGAGTGACTTTTCATTTTTTGTTTTTGTTTTGATGACTCCATTCCCTGTAATGCTCTAAATACTACACGAAAGCATGGAAGGAAAGCGCAATATTGGATCTCGAGGGTGCATCCGTCGCTTACATCGTCCCAGTCCTCATAATGGACCTTTTTCACTTCGAAAGAGCGCCACTAGCGGTGAATGTCCAAAACACGATTGGGGGCTCTCCGCCGATCCGCTTCTGCGTGCGTAACGCCGGATCGCTTTCCGCAATACTGCTATCGGCCAGCATCGCCCTTATTTTGACAGTCTCGGGCTGCAAATTTTGTTTGCTGCTGTTCCTTTGCTTTTTTGTAGCTTCGCGTAAATGTTTTCGGTGGATGAGCTGAAGGAATTTCTGGGTACGGGTAATGAGTGGACCAGCGATTTAACCTGCGTGCCGACGGTTTGCGAAGACACCATCGATGCCCACTTCGTCGCGTCCAATCGGCAGCTCAACAAGGGATGGATATTCAAGGAGGAGAAGTACATCCGGCGGATTGAATGCTCCGTGCTTCGGGGGACCGACCTGCTAGTGCTTAGGAGCATATGCCTTTGCTCCATGAGGTCCGGGCACTACAAACAAGTCGTGGTTGTCAAGGTGGATGTCTCAGCTGCTGTTGTACAGGCGCACTGCGACTGTGTTGCTGGGTTAGTATAAATGTTTTTCCTCCCTTCCGCTTGAGTATATTCTGCTTTAACGATACTGCGCTGCTGTAAAAATAAGCAAATGACAGTAAAGCTATTTCCACCAAAGGAAACCTGCTAACATGCGAACATTTTCTGTTATAGGTTGAGCCAAAGATGTCAGCATGTAGCCGGCCTCCTTTTTGCAGTCCGGAGTATCCAATTTCCGTCGTGCACCGATATGCCATGCAGATGGATAGCACCGACACAAGGTAAAAGCACAGCAAGCCACTGAGAAAAACATCTTTATTGATTCACGTCAACAAGTTTCATGTCAAGCTCTATCAGGGCATTTATCACCTTATCTTGATATTGTAGCCAGTTTTACAACCCTATGAGGAACGGTATAGTGTATTCCATGGTGGGAAAAGCCCGAGTCTGCACAGCACCGTACACGCAACATGTGTTTATACGGTGATGCCCAGAGTCAGGATTTTCCCATAATGGGTTTCCTCCACTGGCCTGCCTGTGTGTATACTATCCTTTCGCTTCAGTACATACACAGACTCATTCTGAACACAGAAGTTTCAAACGTGACTGTGCCCTTTCTCTTACAAATATTACAAATGCATTTTCTGATTTCCAGGACAGAACAATCTACCAATGCAGCCACTGCAGGACATCACATTTAAAAAGCACGTCGTCAACAAGGTGGTACCAGCAAAACCAAAGCGTCAGCTGCCAGCCACCATCCCGTCACTGACACACTCGGACATTGAAGAGTTTTCCAAGAACATTGCCCGAGATGACCCGCACCTGTATATAACAGATATAGCAAAAGCCGGTCTACTCCACCATGTAACACAAGCATCATTCCCGACACTGAAGATCTGCATTCAGAGAGGTGCTCCTCCATATTTAGAGAACACTTTGAGAAGATTGTACCACTGACGTCTATTGAAAGAGATTCACTGTGTAAAAAGACACTTGGCCAAAACGAGAACCTAGCATGGACCGCAGTGAGAACTGGACGACTGACAGCATCAATGTTCAAGACCATTGTGTGCTGTAGGAAGCCAGACGGACTCCTAAGCAGCATTTTATATCCAAAAAGACAAGAAGTGCTGAGACCGGGTGACCCAAGACTGTACGGTCTCCAAAATGAGGATGTTGCTGTCACCAAATATGTCCACCTGATGCAACTGTATGACAAAGACATAGAGGTCACCAAGACAGGACTGCATGTGCACGAAGTACACCCCTTCCTCGGTGCATCTCCAGACCGACTCGTAAAGGATGGCAACGAGGTTGGACTGCTGAAGGTCAAGTGTCCCGCTTCAAAAGCTGGACAAACAGTGCAGCATGCGTGTACTGACAAAGCATTCTGTGCAGAACTTGCTAATGGAAACGTGTGTCTGAAGCGAAGCCACGCATACTATTACCAAGTGCAGGGCCAGCTTGGAGTGACCGGAAAGCCATGGTGCAATTTCGTTATCTGCACCAATCACCCAGAGCTACACCATTGTTTGTCAGTGGAGAGAATTTATTTTGACAAAGACTTTTGGAAGGAGATGTGTGAGGGACTGCTGTATTTCTACAGGTTTGCTGTGATCCCAGAACTGCTAACCCGCCACATTCGACGACTGGGTTTTTTGTACACTACAGGGCCCGGATACGTGTCGTTTCAGAAGTACAAGGATGGGTTTTATTTTGTTACTGAACAGGATGGGGCATTCAGGTTTAAACTGAGAAAATTGAAATAAATGAAGCTCATGCTGCAAACCACAATTCATTCAAAGTTTTGCCACAGCACTGATGCTAGTCTGAATCTGCCTGCTCTGTGTCCTGTCTGTTACTTATAAGTGGTAGCCTGAAGTTCGACAGAAGAGCACATGTTGTAAACACTGCATCTGCCAGGTCAAACATGTTAATGGGGAAAGGTCTGTCTAGGATGTGGAACTCTTTAATTCTTCTAATCACTCTCTCAATGTGCACTCTCGCACTCGCAACATGTTTCGTTGCTTCGACATCTTTAGCACTCATTTGAGCCTCACCAGCAATGCGAAATGGGGGCATATGGAGGGTAACACCTGGGGGAAGCAGGTCATCAACTTTAAACCCCTTATCGGCCATAACTGCATCGCCAGGCTCCAGGAGATCAAGTAATGCTGACTGCTGCACAATGGCCCTGTCACTCGTACCTCCGCCGTATAGTGCGGAGACAAAGCTTACGTAACAATCTGGGGTTGCTCCTACAAGACACTTCATTGTATTTGTGTACTTGTAGTTCGAAAATGTCTGTTTTTGGGCATTAAGGCCGGAAGGCTTCTGGATACGAACTTCTGTACCATCAATGATAATACGAGTGTTTGGACACTTCCTGAAATGAGGCGGGAGATGTTGTTGGACTTCAGCAAGGCTTGGGAACCTAGTCACTGCAACAAGTGCCTTTCTCAGTGCCAGGACCCACTTCGAGAAGATACGGCTAAAGGTGGCCATGGAAATCGAAAAGTTCCGTGAGATCTCCTTCATCTGCATTCCTGTGCGCAAGCGCACCAGAACCATGAACATCTGGTCCTCGACACTGTGTGCCCCTCTCTCCTCACTTCTTAAAAGCCGTGGACTTTGTTTCAACACTAAGCCCAGAATGTGCTTGAAAACCGCTTGAGAGGGGATGCCTGTGTAATACAGCATGTCTTCAGTACATTTCATATTCTCCAGGCACAGCCTTGCAGATTTCAATTCACGGAAGCGCATCTTCCAGTACTCCGCATTCGCCGTGCTTCTTGTGAGGTTTGACTCCAGGTCAGAGCTCTTCTGCCTTTCATCCTTTAGGAAACCCTCAAGCTGCTGTATTCGTTCTAGCAGGTGATTATTGGTCTGGCAAGATGGTAGCATCCTGAGCTCCGTCATCTCTGGGCAAGCTGCTGGAGGAGGCCACTTCACTTTCTGGTCCTGCCGGCACCTCTTCCCTGCCCACAGTCACTGCATCAGCATGCTGCGAGTGTTGTACGCCAGGTGCTTTGGTGCTTGAAACATGGCTTGTCCGCTGAGCCTTGGCATGACCTAGATCGGAAGGTGCAGGGCAGTCAGTTTGATGTTATAGTACAGAGCAGTACATTTATGCAGATGTCTGGTGGAAAAATGGAGTGGCAACATGCAGTGGCATACCCAGAAAAAATTTTGGGAAAGCATGAAACAGTGTCACAATCTCTCTACGTACAACTCAGTTTAAAGTCCTGAATAAGTACATGTGGATGTACCTCACTGCAGTGTGTTCTGTATGCCAGTATCATTTCACAAACATGCAATGTTCTAGTTGAAGGCAAGAGTACAGAGTAATGCAATGCGTTGCAGATATACCACGGGGGGGGGGGGCATATGTTTACTATAAGGAGAGATATACCACGGGGAAAAGCACTCTGTGCATAATGTCGATAACGTACCTTGCCTCTTTCTTAATCTTTCAAAGCGTTCCAGTGCTCCAGTGCTGGTCGAACACTTGTGTTTAAAGACCGACGGCACATAATCCGGATGGTGAATAACGCGCGGCGGCGCCCCTGGAACATAATACACACTTGAGCAGGCTTTCTACAGTACACTGTCATCATTTAAATATCCAAGCGCACTGTAAACATGCGACCGCGACAAGCGTCTCCCCGGTGTCATGAGATTAATGGCCGATGTTGGCACAGCGAGCTGAGTTCGGTCGCTGATTCCCAACCTCGATGATGGTGTGGTATGTAAGCTACACCTTGCTACACACGTTTCAGTTATTAAACGTACGCAATAACGGCATTTACCTGTGACGAAGTGGTCGCTGCATACGCGTGAGTTGGCTGTCGGCTCCCATGGAGATCCGTCTTCGTTTACACGTCGCATCGCTTGCACCCATTTCTTCCTTTTTGCTGCGTGAAGATTGCCCGCAGGGAATCTGAAGAAACGTTTCTTCGGTGCTTTCTTGCTAGAGTTCGTACAGCTTACAGCAGCACATCGATGAGGCATTTCTGCTCGAGAAGAAGCCGCGTACGTGAAAAGCACTCCTTCTCCGTGGGAGCCGGAGAGAAAATGAAGCCCCCAAAAGTTATGGCGCCCGCGCGCCGCCAGTCGCGCATGCGCAGACGCCGATGTGAAAAAGGTCCATTCCATGACATCAACACATGACTATATACTCCACCATAGCAAGTGGATGACAGCCTACTATTTTGTTACTTATTTTGTACTTTGTTCTTTTCTTTTAATTTCACCGTGGCCATGACAGTATCATTTACTACTGAGAGCGTCTGCTTATGAATGCGACAATGAATGCAGGTTACGCCCATCTGGAGTTGCTAGACTCCGAGTGACTGAAGACTGAATACATGTTCCTACATTTTGCAAAATGTGCGCATCCCAACGACGTAAAATTACTTATGTAGTGTGTACGCGTGACACCGAAGGCACTTGGGCAAAACAGGGTGCTGACAGAGCTGCAAGGGCTGTCCTCTCGCGGCTCTGTAAGAACCGTTCCATACCGGAAACAGTAACGGAAACGAAATTGAAGGGCCGGTATCAGAAACAGATAACGGAAACGATGATATAGCAGTACTGAAAATAGAAACGGTGACCAAAATATGTCCGTTATCCTTCCCTGGTTCTAAGCCCCATACATACCTATATAGCCAGTGCCACCGGTGCGCTCCGTTGCTAATTTTTCCAAGCCCGTGTCCCACAAATGTTTGGTCGCAAGCAATGCACCTACAATTCTCCAAAAATAAAACGTGACTGGAGAGTGACTGTGCATATTTCTTGATAACCCGCGGTTTGAGTGTCGATGTATCAATAGTATTACCCTCGTAAAAAAGTATTACTATTCTGATATAGATTTCTAGCAAGCATGAGTGTATTATAACATAAAGTTATTAAAGTATGACTATTATTGCCCACCGCGTGGTAACAACGAAATAATAACAAAACAAATGGTTTATAGTGTAGTGGAGAATGGCATGCATATATCTCACCTTCCCTTAGCCCAAGAGCTGGCAGTATCCACATCAAAGCGAGCTTCAATATATCGAGACTTACACCTTCTCAACATAAGGACTTCCTGAGAGAATCGTGGCATCAACGTTAGGCATTAACTCCAGTCATGATTTTCTGCGGCGACCGTCATCTAAGCCAGCGGTCAGCCCGTCGGTGCACCACAGTATAGCGGGTCATCTTCTGTACGTGCCGCTTTGGAAATCACTATTTTCAGAACCCGCTTCTGAAGTGTCTCGTTTATTTTATTTATCTATTTTTGAATTCCGCAAGTTGCTTTAGAGAAAGTACTCTTTTATGGTATAAGACTGCTCGCTCCATATTTTTCTCTACTATCATCATCATCATTATTATCATTTCTCACTCATTTGAGTTTGCACTGTGTCCGGAGCGCCACAAACATGTTACGCCGTGGGTTCTAAGCTTGTAAAGCTAACATCAACGAACAAGTTCGTGAAGGAAGATACACTCGGATTAAGTAATATGCTCGATGACTTCTCCAATTCCAATAGTAAGGGAAAGCGAACGCCAATACACCGTTGCACCGGTTGCCAGCACTCTGCCGCTCTTGCCTAAATATAGAACATGCCCTCGTACACACTCACTAACTCACACACTCACTCACTAAGATATCTCCCGCATACGGACGAAGGTATTCCTCATGCTCGAAGCAGCTCTCCGGCAACAACACCCGGAGCTCCGTCTTCTATATGCACGAATCAGACACGCGGACTTCTGTCACTGAGGAAACTGAGCGGAATTGAAATGAGAAGAATAAAATGGAGATGTTAGACATTACATTAACTGTGTACACGAGTATACCCTTAACTCATTAGACATTAGAGAAAGAGAGAGAGAAAGAAAGGAAACCTAATAGGAATATGCATGTCAACGGCAGAAAGAAAGAAAGAAAAATCTAGATGAAAAGAAACAGCGTCATCCGTTCGTTAGTAATAAACACTAAAAGCGGAACTTCACGACATGCAGTGATGTGCAAGGTAAAAGTACCAAGTACCTAGCACCTGTTATGTACGTACTTAAGTACAGTACATAGTACTGAGTACAGAGTAAGTAATATGTAATAAGAACATTACAAACTCACATCGTACCGCTGAACGTTTCAGTTAACAGTTGGTGGTGATACAAGGTGAGGTAATCATGTCTCAACTGTTACCTTTCGAAAGCTTTTAACAAGAAGCATTGCCAAGTGCTATAGTTAGAAAACATTTCGTTATGCACATTTCGTAAACAAGTGAAATAAATATTCTATTGAAAACGTGGATGTTCACAGCTGACTCATTAATATGAACTGAAAGAAATTATAGAATTCGTATTACACTGGCACAGGGAATCAGTTCTGTTAGTGTAGTACTTCAAGTACTTCTCATCACTAGACCACTCTAAAAACAGAACTTCACCGCATAGCACGCTGTGCGCCAACCACTGCCACGAATGATAGGGTTATCGCTTCTGATTCGAAGATAGAGGGGGGCGCCTTTTTGTGGCAATATGGATATATGAAAATTGCCACAAAAAGGCGTACGCCCCTCTCTGTCTTCCAATCACCAGCGATAACACTATCATTCGTGACAATGGTTTGCGCGCAGAGTGCTATGCGGTGAAGTTCTGATTTTAGAGTGTAGCATGCTGTGCGCCAACCACTGCCGCGCGGATGATACACTCTTATAAATGGACTTCACCGCATAGCACGCTCCTAGCCAACCATCATTTTGCATGACATCGTTATCTGCCCTGATTTGTTGAAAAGTGGAGGCGTACACCTTTTTCGTGACAATTATGAACAGCATAAGTGTCACAAAAAGGTGTACGCCTCACGTTTTCAACAAATCAGGGATGATAACGATATCATTCGAGATTATGGTTGGCTAAAAGCGTACTATGCGGTGAAGTTCATTTTTGAGAGTGTTGGGCTATGGCTTCTCGTTCGAAAGGAGAGGAGGCGTACGCCTCTCTGTGTCAATTTGGATCTATTGTAACTGACACCAAAATCCGTACGCCCCCTCCCCTCTTCGAATGACACACGATGACCCTTTCATTCGGGGCAATCGTTGGCGCACAGCGTGCTATGCGGTGAAGTTCTCCAGTTCACAGTTCCCCGTGAAGTTCGCCCAGGACGCACGATCCCCTTCTGCGATAGTCGTAACGTTGCCCGCCTGGGCGTGGCAGACTACAGCTAGCAGTCCAAGCACGTACACCACCACCACCATCTATTTTTAGAGGAGGTAAACATTGACAACTAGCATCGTGTGTCGGAGATATCCGGCGCACGTCAAAAGAACCCCACGTGATCGAAATTATCCTTAGTTATCCTTATAATTAGTCCTGCCCTGCCACACGTGCAAACTACAACGCGACTACATTGGGGAGTAGTCACAGCTTGTATGCCTCTAGATGGCTATCACTCCCCAGTTCTGCAAATACAGAATTTAAAATGCAGTTCCTAAACATCAAATAGATCGCGGGGGGATTGAAATTGACTCGCCGTTGTGCATCTTTGTGCAGCGATGCTTCTAGTTCCCAAACCAACTAAAAATACTCTCTTTTTTTCCCCTTCCTCTTCTTAAACGGACGATCGCATCCGCAAATTTATCTATGAAGCCGGTACCACTTTGTTTGGCATCAGCCGACAATCCACTTGGTTATTTCCTCCGAAAAATGCTTAGATATTAAATAAAGGAATTTTAAAAATCAGCGCTGCTCCCGCAGCGGCGGAGGCTCCAGCGTCGTGACGTCACTCCCTATGTGGAGGAGTGAGAGAGCGGCGGTCAGGGAGAAAGGCGCCGTCCAGACGCCCGCGGCATTACTTTTCTCAAGGTCGCGCCCTCATTGGTTCCTAGTGAGTGACGTTTTCTCGTTTTTCCAAAGAGAGCGCTCTGGTATACCATGGTGCACAGCTTACTGGCCACGCAGCTTCTCCGTAACTCTATGGGAGAGTTTCGTCCAGCGACTGGAGCGCCCGCGTGACGGCGCTGCCATCTGTCTGCGGGAGAGAAACTCCCCCGTCTGACATTGCAGTGCATGTGTTTTTGCTGTCAGCGCGCGATAATTGTATGCTTACAGCATGTCAGAAATATGCTGTGTCACGAAGTGTCGCCCGGGATACTCTGGAGGAGAGGAAGTGTCGATGTTTACGCTTCCCACGGATCCTGGCAAGCTTGAGAAGTGCAAACGCGCCATTGAAGGTGGCGGCTTCACCTTCGACTCTCCTCGCTCACACACGTGTTTGCGAGAAGCACTTCGACCGGACCGATGCCGTGCAGCACGATGAACTCATCGTCAACGGTGAGAAAGTGCTGCAGAAACGTGACAGACCAAAGCGTCGAGATGATACAGTGCCACGCATATTCGACGGCTGCAATGTACCGAAGCAAGCTCAAACCACGAAGCATTCGGGTAAAACCCGATTTCTCCCCGATTACCAGTCACTATGAAATCCTCAAGTGACGGTCTCCACTGAGACAAATTGTCACCTGTAACACGTGTAAGAGTGAGTCACCTACGCTACCAGAAATACACCCATGTGTGTCAGCATTGGCCTTCGGGAACTAGCGCTGGTAGGCTACAAAAACAAAATAAAAATAAAAACAGGAAAGGCCCAAGCAGCAAAATGTACTGAAAGTCGAGTGCAATAGGGGTGGACGGGTAGGTGGAAGGCATTGAACAGACTGATGAAACTAAAGAACATTGATAAGACACATACCGTCCACCCCTATTGCACTCGACTTTCAGTACATTGTGCTGCTTGGGGGACTTCACTAAGTCCTTGGCGTGCGCTTACCCTCGCACATTTTTCAGCCTGGGCCGACTTCATTCATTTTTTTTTTCGCTACAAGATCCGTGTGGTAGGCGGTTTACATGCAAGTATAGACATGCAAAGGGGAGTCATACACAAAAAGTACAAGTGAAAATATATTTATTAAAACCAATAGTGTTGGGAATTGTAATGCCAATTGTGATGCCAATCAGGTGAAGGAGAAAAACCCAACCGAAAACCTTCACGACCTGAAACACAAGAAACAAAATGCAAGACAGTACATGTAAAGAATATACATATTTTATTCACTATACCTAGCCATCTGATTCCGAAAGAAAACATAAAATCAACATTCATCACATTCCTTACCTAGTTTAATATTCCAACATGACACAAATTTAATTAATCAGTTTCTTATGAAGTGAATAGCGCAGACATAAGGAAATAATTCGAATCAACACGATCAACACATAGCATTAATATAGAACCAAACCGACATATCCTCCAACATGTAGGGAAATAATAGCTACACAATACCATATCAAATCGAGAAACGGTCAGAACATTTAGTCAACGAAGATATTCTTAATCAATATGATTACAAACAAAATTACATGTTGTATTATAAAAAGTCTAATATTCCTATACATGAGAACCATCATTGCAATAGCGGAAAGTTCTGATAGTTGTATGTAATTAGGTGGGAACAGCAGAGACCCTGGAAGACCATGGGACACGAACGACAAGAACGACACGAACACAAGAGGAAATAAAATCTATAACACCGCATTTAATCAAAGATATTCTTATAATCAAAGATATTCAAAGAAGAAGATATTCTTAATCAAAACATCAGAGGAGGAGAATAATCTGTCATTTTAACTATCATAAAATCATCCTCGTGACACAACCTAATCGAACACTATACAATTTTCATTCTAAGAGACAATACAAACCTTACTTTGTGTTATGAATCCAGCACAGAAAATAGATATGTTAAAAATGAACTTCACCACATATAGCACGCTTCTAGTCAGCAACCAGCTCTAACGATATCTACCCTGATTTGCTGAAGACGGGTTCTGATAGTTGTATGTAATTAATTGTGAACAGCAGAGACCCTGGAAGACCATGGGACACGAACGACAAGAACGACACGAACACAAGAGGAAATAAAATCTATAACACCACATTTAATCAAAGAAGATATTCTTAATCAAATCAACAGAGGAGGAGAATAATCTATCATTTCATTATCATAAAATCATCCTCGTTACTTAATCTAGTCGAACACCATACAATTTTCATTGTAATGACACTACAAACCTTACTTTGTTTTATGAATCCAACACAGAAAATATGTAAAAAAAATGAACTTCACCGCATAGCACGCTCCTAGCCAACAACCAGCTCTAATAATATCTGCCCTGATTCGTTGAAGATGGGAGGCGTACGCCTGTTTTGTGACAGTTACATTTCGAGCGCAATAGGGAAGATAAGTTCATTATTCCAACATTACAAAACTTTTAGTTAATCAATTTCTTATTAAGCGAATAGCATAGACATAAGGAAATAATGAGAAACAACACAATCAACAGCTAGCATTAACAGAGAGCCAAACCTGCAGCTCCTAGCCAACACGTAAACATCAGATACATGCAATAGCTAATCAATCTATCAAAAGGAGAAATATTACAAATTTAACACTATAGCACAGACTTAACACTGAAGAACAGAGGAACATTCTAAGCGGCGCCACGTAAACAACAGAGGAATATAATCCATCATTGAACCATCATAAAATCATCCTCATGACTTAATCTAATCGAACAGTATACAAAACACTACGAACCTTGATGGAGGTATCCAAGACATAGAAAATATGCACTGTTTTCATCTCGGTTTTCACTCTTTTCCTCAAAGCCGAGAGTCTTTATGTCTCTATCTACAGGGTGTTTCAAAAAACGTGTCATTCGGACTTTATAAAAAAACGGGGCGACGGAAAAATACGGGGTAAAGGGCACTTGTGTGGCAACTGAATTTGCCATCTTGTAAAACTATTTTCATTTGATTTTAATTAAAATAAATTGAATTTCTTTAATTGAACTGCAAAATTTCCCAAGTCAACCTAACGTTTTTTTTACAGAATTTGAGAGCCCGTAGCGAGCTTAGTCAGATCCACCAAGAAATCCGCTCGATATTGCAAATGGAACTGCCCCAAAAAAGTCCCGAAGTTGAGGCTTCAGAGTTTCGGTTATTCAATAGCGCACCAAATCAGTCGGAAAAATGCGCGGAGGGCAGGACATGCCCCTGCCCCCATGAAGCTAGAACAGTTTATCGCCGGACCGGCGTGCAGCACAAGACGCGGAGATAACAAGGCAGGTGACATTCCACCATACGTTGATAAGCGGCAAACAAAAATGATTCCGCCTCTTTTTTCCCGCCCTGTGTTTTTTCGACCTTCTATCTTTCATGGGGGCAGGAGCGTGTCCTCCTCTCCACGAATTTTGCGTCTGATTTGGTGCGCCGTTGAATACCCGAAACTTTGAAGCCTCAATTTCGGGACTTTTTTTGGGCAGTTCCATTTGCAATATCGAGCGGATTTCTTTGTGGATCTGACTAAGTTCGCTACGGGCTCTCTAATTCTGTAAAAAAAAACGTTAGGTTGACTTGGGAAATTTTGGAGTTCAATTAAAGAAATTCAATTTATTTTAATTAAAATCAAATGAAAATATTTTTGAATGTGGCAAATTCAGTTGCGACACAAATGCCGTTTACCCCGTATTTTTCCGTCGCCCCGTTCTTTTATAAAGTCCGAATGACACGTTTTTTGAAACACCCTGTATATGACCAAAACGAAGCGACTGCGCATGCTTTATCACTCAAAGGGTTGGGGCTATATTCATTCTTCCAGCAAACAGAGCGGTCAGATAAGATAGTACAAAGGCGATATATTTTATTGTACATCGCAAATACTTAGATGTCGGCATTATTCGCGGATATCACTATCTTTTCGCATCCACTCCTTGAAACGGAAGTCTTTCGTTAAAGTTGATAAGTCGGCTAAGTTTCTATATAGGCGATATTTTATTGAACATGTAAAGAAAGTCCAAAGTATTCAATGATAGAAACAATACTCAATAAAAAACGAGAAACAAATTTAATGACATCATTTTTGTGATAGCTTGAAAGTTCTATATAGATGAACCACTCAGAAATAACAAATGTGAAATACAACTCAGAAACATGAGGCATACCCATCTCAGAGATTATTTTTACTAATGTCAATCGAGTCAACAATTGAAACAAATATGACACAATTAATACATCATGCATACATAATGCCCAACTCATAGAATATCAATCGAGTGAACACCTGATACAAAGACAAAACAATAATTAATTCAGACAAATCATTTCTAAGCAAGCAGCGTGAATACAGAATCGTTGAAAGCATACGTTTTTCCTTGCTCATCATATCCTTCTGTAAATCATTTTCCTTAATTCTCACGACACGTGGATATTATAGCATTCTAAACCAGATAATAAAATTTTAATCAATAAAATGAGCATAGATATGCTTTTAATGAAGTGTAGACGCGCACTTGAGAACAGAAGAGACAATTGCTCTACATTGAAGAGATGGACAGATTTTGTACTCGCTACCATAAGTCATGGGAAGATGTGATAAAAAACTGCTTCGAAAAGGAAGAGCCGCGAAACGATTCCGTTATCACTGCATTTCAATACGTCCTAGACGTGGTCGTATTCGGAGATATGGTACAAACTACAGAACTGAAGGTGCAAGAATTTATATGGCGAATCTACAATACTTATAAAAATATCTGCACATCAACGTCGGAAGGGCCACTGGGTTTGATGGCTAAGTTTTTGAGGTTTGCTCACGAATAATTGAAATACGCTAGACCAGATGTAATTGTAATCATTGCAATGGGGGGGGGGGAGAGATTATGCGTTTAATGGCACAAAGGGCAGCAAAGGCCAAAGAGCGCCAAAACTATGGTAAGTGTGTGGGAGATGATGATGGGAGAGATGCATTGCGTTCATCAAGAAAGCAGTCAGATCAAATTATCATATACAAGCCGTCTATATCGAACGATTCATTTTGGATTTGTTGAAATTACACATATCTGAGGTGGAAAGTACATAAAATCTTATCACATGATATGTTCCACTACCACGGCAACGCAATTATTTTCTTCTACCAGTTCTTGCAACGATGTCGAATGTGCAGCAGTTCAATATTGTTGTACAAGGTCTGATGTATCATCACTTATTGAAACTCAACGAACATATCAACTGCAGTGGACCACGGGACGATTTTCATCTAATACTGTCTTGTACGCCATTTAAGAACTTTCATACAAAGAAAGGAAACATCAATAAGAGACTGTGCAAGTTCATCGCAACAAAGTGCAAGTTGTTGAAGCAATACAAACACGGCGACAACATAGCGCCTGCGTTAATCAACGCTGGATTCAAGCGACCGATAATAAGACATCATTATGTAATACATTCCGAATTCATCAATCAAGACAACAAACGAAAACTTCAAAGATTGGAATAGGACAATTGTAATTTATCGGAATAAACAAGCATACAACTGAAACAATAAATGTAATCTTTGTCATCATTATAATGGATTCTACGCATCACAATGAAAAACACTTTGCATTTAGCATGGCTAGACTGAGAACAGTGATCGCTAAGGAAACGAATATTCCACACTGTGTGTAAGAATTCTCGCGTGGAATCAGAGCTGACCATCAAATAAGTTTTACACGACTACACTCTGTACAAGTTCAACACCCGAAGGATAGAATTGCCGGGGAAGGATCGGTCATTGAAATTTAGAGGCATGATACATCAATCTATGATTACAAAAAAGGATTATTAATCTTTTGTGAAAACTTATCATATTTCATGAATTAAATTCCACAGTGCATGTATATTTCTCAAACGGTTGCACTAGCCCAGACGTAGGAAAAGATGTAGAAAAGACGTCTTTGACAAGCAACCCGATTGGAGTGCGGAATAAATATTTTCGTCAACACGATTGTCCGTTTGTATGACTGGATAGGAAAAAGGAGCCGTCCAAGATAGGGCAAAACTGGAAATAAGGCAAGATAACTGATTGCGGCGGGATACGTCAAAGCGTTCGCGACACAGTGTCATCAACTTTTGCAATTGCATTCGGGTTCAGTGCCTGCGAGATAATACGAAGCCTTCGCGAAAAGCGAATCTATTATCAAATGCCGCGATGCAAATGGAGGATTTTACAAGCACGATGTGCAGGCGTAGTCTACATTTCTAATCACGTAATCTTCGTAACACACGGCACACAAACGTATATGAAATAATTTCCAAGTGGCAATCAGATTTTGGGAGAAGCGGATCACACAACTGTCATCAGAAATGCTTAACCAATATACAGTGAAGATGAGCATTATGCATAAACACAATGGAAGATATGTTATATTAATTATAATAAGCAGATCAGCACAGGTCACACATAAACGTAGATCCAATTCACAAAATATACTCGAGATTTCCCGTAGCCATACTGAAAAACTATCAGATTATTTTAGTGTCATAGCATCCGGGCACTACAAATGGAAAGGCCATACTTCAATTTTATAAGTTTTTAGCTCATAACGTTGTAAAACGCAAACTCCACACTAAAGGGCATTTTCTTCTTTAAATTTTCAAAGTCAAAACTGCACGCTATTTCTTGCATTTTGTAAAAGATATAAGATTAAAAAGTTGTGCATATAGTCACACATACTATACAAGATATTCGATTGTGGCTTAAATACTAAAATTTATCGATTCACATTCAGGAGAAGTGGTGACTACCACACATCAGTAAGAGTTTAATTAAAATTTGAACAGGTGTTGCGATTTACGATCAGTGTTGTAGAATGTGTAATTTCACAATATGCAAGCTTTAGCTCGCTCACTTTGACGACCACCCTTTCATGATGATAGAGAATTTAATCGAATGGATTGATATTTGCTATATACACTATAACATCATGCGAATCCTATACGTCGTGGATATTAAAAGTTACGAATATTTTCCGAACGAAATTTACTTAAAACTCGAAGAAAGGTTCACCCCGTTCATAAGCGCACGCGAATCCGCGGAGCGTAGTTCCGCGTTGCCGTAGTTTCTATCCCTAATAGTACTACTAACCCCCGTTTTTACCCCCTGAATCTGAGAAAGGCACTTAACCCGAAAATGTCACTCCCTCAGTACAAGGGGCCATGGCTTATGAAGCAGACAATGGTCAGGCATATGGAATTTCAAGGAAAACTGCAAGAAAATGCATTTTGAGCTTCATTGGCCAAGGGTATGTTGAGTGATGCAATAGATTCAGTGAGTATACATTGTTCTTGTCAGCTCGTTGCCTGTGTCCATCCTTGTCTGGCTTGAGGTTCTCTCATTATTTGTTTTGTCTCATTAGCCCAGAAGTAGGATCCCAGTCGGATCACATATACGTGTGGTCCCCCCCCCCCGCCCCTACACACACACACACACACACACACACACGCCCAGGCGGCGTCATTCGCGCCGTAGCGGTTGCCGTTTAACAATAGAAGAGTCCCTTATGCGCTAAATAGAAAAACTAATATCTTACCATCTGTCATAATGGAAATAAACGGGGGAATTTTAGGTTGAATGTTGTGGAAACACGCCACTCGCGACAATACATCGATACCAGCGGCATGGCCGAGTGGATTAAGGCGTCTCGCTCGTTGGTGTCGTGCTGACTGGGAGGTGGTGGGTTCAAATCCTACTACCGGCTGTGCTGTCTGAGGTATTCCCTGGGTTTTCCGAAGACTTTGCCGACGAATGTCGGCACAGTTCCCCCTGAAGACGGCCCAGGACGCATACTAATCCCCCCTGTCCCCCACTCCTTCCTGCTGTCCTCATCTGTACGCCGCTCATAGCCACATTTGCTTCGCGGCACTAACACGAAAGTAAAAAAAAAAAACAATACATCGATGACACCAGTTTTAAGCGTAAAACGAAGTCGAACAAAATACGATTATTAACGTCAGACACAGGACACCACAGCAGCAGGACACCACATGGCAGCAGGACACCACAGCAGACCTCATTTTTGTTGCAAGCCGCAAAAAGCGCAAGAACGGTACGGAACGCGCCATTCCTAAGCCTTGCGAAAGGGAGGTTTTATCCTGTATAAGCATGGCCGCGCCACTGCGCGGCGCCCACCGTCACTAGGACAACTTTTTGGTGGAGCTGCGTGACCAGGAAGCTATCAAGAGACCGTGGGTATACTCTCCACATCCAGCGGCTGCTCTTGTCAGATATTCCATCGAATAACAATCAAAATACGCCACACTTTCACGTGGGATTTTCAATACCATACCGTGGTCAGTGGTCCAAGAGGAATAAAATGATGCCATAGTTTCAAAATTGGAAAGGATGCGACGGTCCCTCTAAAGCGTATTTTCAAGGTCATGCCGAAGACGGAGAAATAGTGGGTTCGAATAATACAACAGGAGGCGCTCTCTAAAATCTCCCGCAGACTTTCCAGGCAGATGTCGGCACGCTTGAAGTCGGAAGTTACGCCTAGATTATCGCATTCCTTTTCCGCGCCGGAGCCGCCGTTCGGTGTCCGCGATTGGGCCATTCGTGTCACGTGGTTTCTCCTTCCAAGAGCGCACCGTCCATGTTGAGTCCCCTCCATCCAAAAACGGTTTCCTCGGTTGCGGCGACCTGGTTCGGCTGCGCGCTGTTCTCCGACGGAGAAAAGGGAGACTGGCGTCCCATTGCAAGGCGACGCATCCGCGCCAGACACAAGATGGCGGTCTCGCTCGCCGGCGTGATCCAGTGTCACTACTCTGCTCCCTATTTAGTGAATGTAGTTACGCCTTGAAGTCGGCCCAGGGCGCATATCAACCTTCCCTCCTTCCGTCTGTACGCCGCTCAGAGCCGCAGTTACTTCGCGATGCGAACACGTAACTTTTAAAACCAAGTTTGACTAACCTTATTTTTTACTGTATTTTTATTTCGCTGTAACATGTGCTTTTGTGTTCGTTTTAACATGAAGAATACGAGGCGTTTGGTTCGACTTTCTCGTTCGAGTACTCACTTCTGATTGTGGTCGAACAGGTCGGATAAAAAGCAGAAGTTCAGGACCAGATTGACGGTGACGAGGAGCGTGTGATTGGGACTCTTCCTTACCCCGTTCCCTTCTTCCGCGTGAAAGAGAAGAAGCGTTTAACGCCCCCACCAATTGAGGGCCAATCAAAAAAGGAACAAACGGGGGAGATCGAATTAGTCCACAGTTGCCAGATTCATTTGTGCTCCCCCCGCTACTGGTTGTGGCAGCAGGTTGGAGCACAGTCATCGAACGAACCGCAGGAGAGGAAGCAAAAAGAGCATTCTAAGCGGTAAAATGAGATTGGGCCGCTTAAATGAAGGGAAAAGCGTGGTCGTTGGAAGCAGTTGCTGGAACCTCTCGCGCTCTACGCGTGCCTCGCTGTTCTGGTGCTACGCTATCCTGCCGCTATCAGTGACAGGAGGACAACGAAAGGTCAGAGAACCGCACTGGCAGTGGGCTGAGGTGGCGTTGTCTGTGCTAATGGGAAATGGTGCAACAATATATGTAGAACTCTCATATGAGCAGGAATGGCCAGATACGGGCGCAGTTGACCCTTGACTTTCACGTGGGTTTGCCATCCTGGCGAAACTCAAAATTCGTGAATAACATGAAGCTGTACCTTTCACTCGTTAATATCATAATGACAAGGAATTGCAGAAGATGACTCTTCACTACGCAGCGTATCTAATAGCTCAACCTTTTCTTGCAAGGTCTTTACCGTCTTGTGCCTCTTGGGAGTACTTTCAGGAGCAGTAGAGGTACCACTATTACCATGCTTTGATTACCCTTGGTGATCGCCCCTCCGAAGTTTCCGAATCTATGTCAAGCAGGCAGCTGAACTGAAGCCTAAGAAACAGCGAATAATCAAATTCGCGAAAGTGGAAGGCCAACTGTACTTTTGTCGATCGAATAAGCCGAAGCTCTGGGAATTCAAACGAACTCCGTGCAATAATTTGCAACAATAAACTAGGAATAATTTAGGAAGATCAGTACACAATCTTCTGTGGCTCGTCTCATAGAGTCAACAATACAAATTACCAAATTCCATCATTTGCGACAAATCTCACAGGTACACAAACACAACACATGTATATACCTATAAGGTTTGTCACCAAGAATGGAATTGCACAAGCGTGCACGCATTGCAGGTTTGTTGGACAAGTCAAGTGCCGGAGTATCAAAACTTGACCCGCATATGGTGAAACGGTTCCCAGAGTTTTGCTGGTGAGGAGCGCAGGCGATGCGTCCAAGTTTTCGTAGCTTAGTCACGTAGCACTTCATTTGAGCACATTGCAAACTGAAGTCACGTGGTGTGGCGAGAGAACGTGGAAGGAGATAAAAGGAAGAGATATACCCTAGTCAGACGGGAAAACGGAATGGCAGGAACTTCACCTCCTAACCAACCATCATCTCGTGACATCGTTCTTTCCCCTGATTTGTTGAAAACAGGAGGCGTACGCCTTTTTTGTGACATACAGGACATGATTGTAAGAGGTGAAAGGGCTCGCCGTTGTTGGCCTCACATAGGTAGGCACCGTCACGACTGACGCCCTGCGTCCTGGGCCGACTTCTCAGGGAACTGCGCCGACACACGTCTGAAAGCAGACGGAAAAGCCCCAGACAGCACAGCCGGCACCGGGATTCGAACCCGGGTAGCTCCCAGCCTTGACGTGACATGGCCAGCATGCTAACCACCGAGCCACGCGAGCTGGTTTTCTTTTCTTTTTATTTCCAAACGTTTATTATGGTTCATGGCGCTGGTAACAGAATTGTAACAGAAAAGGCATACGCCACCTGTTTTCAACAAATCAGGGGGCTTAATCACTTCCATCGTTCGCGAGCCAACGAGGGGCGGAGCTCTCGTTAACACGAACACGTGACACGTTTTACGTGACGCGCGTTTTTCGTTAACGGGACAAAGGCGTAATCTCTTGCTCGCGTAACGACCGACGGTGTCGTCTGCCTATCGAATGTGTTCACGTGCTCACAGGCTTCATCGCCTACATGGCTCATGATCTAACAAGGCGCGAGGCACTCGGTAATATACACTGACTAGGGTTGATTGGTTGGTTGGTAAAATAACAAGGGGGGGAGGGGGGAGGTTGAATTCACGCAAGCGAATTCTGCTACCCCCAAAAAAGAAAGACTGACTAGGGTAATATACCAAAACCATGCAGGTTGCTATAGAATAGACGTATTGCATGTTTGACATAAGGCGCATAAGAACGCGAAGGCATGCATGACCAGGGATGGGCATAAATACATTTTTTGAGTATTCAAATATAAATACAAAATACTTTGTTGAAAGATAAGTTAAAATACTTTGCATAAATAATTTTTGATATGAGTATTTCAATACAAAATATAAATACGGTTGCAGAGAAAGATGATATCATATCACGTAAAATCATGGCACGGATCCAATTTGTACTCGTCCTCTCTTCTTGTTACAACAGTACTTAGATACAGTAACTACTATCCTAAATGCTGCGAGGACGATGTCATCTGGAATTACAGAAATAATGATGACCTTGACAACAAATCAGCAAGGAACAATAGTACTTATTTGTTAGATTATAATGTCGATTTTGATATAGAAGTTTCTTGAAGACTGCATCTTCTATAGGTATCTTCTCCACAGGTGGCGATGCAGAAAGGCTTGTATTAAAATTGACGAAGATGCTTCGTTCATACAACAAGGTAGTCGGGTAGTCCTGAACGTTGTCTGCAACAACAGTGGAAAACTCGCCATCTAAAATGGTTTGTCGCATACATAAAACATGGCATACTGCGCGGCTCTCCAAACTCTGCTTTGCCCTTCTTATACCGATAGGTGAAATGCAGGGTAACTTTAAGATATGAATTAGTATCTTACGTATTTAGGAGTATTTACAAAAATAAATACCCAAAATTTTGTCTAAATTTTCGAGTCTAAAGCCAAAAATTTCCGAGTCTCTATTTACATACAAAATATAAATACGTGCATTTATATTTTGAATACTATTTTAAATACGAGGTATTTAAATACTGCCCATCCCTGTGCATGACAGTGGCATTTCACTTGTCCGTGCTCGCAAAGAGAGACTTCTCAAATTACGTTTAGGCAAAGTTTAAAGTTTGCCTTTAAACGCGTCCATCCCGGAGCGTAGTCCAGTTGTGGCGAACGGATAATTAGATGGAAAGTAACAGTTCTGAGGCTGAAACACACGACACACGAATGCAAGCCTCAAGGTGACGACAGCCTTATTTCAATTGATAACTCTAACATAGCATGGTTATGATACGAGTGCTTTCGCACACCGACCAATTTTGCCCAATGCCTCTTAATCCTATATACTTGTCATCTCAACATACAAAGAAGCTTTCAAGTATCACATTTGACACCAATATAACTGGCTTTGACCTTATGCGGTGCACGCTCAAATAAGTTTCTAATGAAATAAATTGACCGCGGATCATCACCTCGAACATCACAACATCATCGTCTTCATTCATTTTCTCTCCTTCTATGATGATATATTTTTCGAGAATTGTCCTCGTCGTGATAAGCAAACGATCGGTGATTGACGCCCGCGATAACGGTGATCGATGTTATTATCGAGCGGACAAAGATGGCGCTCTATGTGGAGTTCAGCCAATGAGCGACGAATGACACGAATGAGCGTTCCTTATGAGCAAAACGCGCTTTTTTATCTCTTATTATTCTTTATATCGTATCGGAAAGAAATTGACGAGGCCCAAAGTGGCTTTTTGTAGTAGCTGTTATATGATTGTTATCTCACTGAAGAAAAATCATTAAATGCACGAGGGGGTCAATATGAGGAAAAGAGAGCAGACAGTCAACGGCAGGGTTGAGTGTAGAATGTATTATGTAACCTACTCTTTCCAACTTACTGGGACCGTTATGGATTCTGCTATGCGACCGTCACGCACGATATGTGAAGCTTTCTTTCTGCTGATTGACGCTATGCCTCCTGTTCCTCTAACCCTTTGTGCATCATGCAATGTGCGCGCTGACCTGCACCACCTACTTATCGACTGCCCTGTCTACCAGCGGGAGCGCGAGATCTTGCAGCAATGAAGGCATGCAATCGGCCTACGCCAAGCTTTAAGGTGCTGGGCCCCTGGTCCAGTAGCGTTCACATGCACCAGGGTCTCCGTCACCTTTGGGATTTCCTGTCATCAACATGCCTCTCCACCCTGCTTTGATCACCTGAATCCTCATCTCCATCGTCATCTCTTACTGTCTACAAATGGCACTGGGGCAACACCTAGCCTGCTGCAATTACCGACATTTCGCTTTGAACGTTCACGGTTGGATATCGTTGCGGAAATCGCGCTTCGGGAACTGGGGAGCCTATACCGTGTATTCACACGAGCGACATTCCAGGCAGAAGCGGAAGACGCGAAAAACGTCATAGCTTTCTCAGCGCGAGCGCCCAACGTCCAGTGTTCACGTACACAGGTAACCGCGGGGAATATCCTGCAACGCAGTCACAAGATATTCCGTAGCAGACGACAGGAAAAGGCGCAGACGGTGTCGTCTGCTAAGTGTCGTCTGCTAAGTGCGCGGTACGCCGCTCCCAATATTCCGCACCGTGTGAATCCTCACATAACACGGGACGGAACTTCGTCTCTGTAAGCAGTGTTCTTGCTTTTTCTTCCACTGGAATCTTCCGTGAGGATGTTGCTCATGTGAATACACAGATAGGGAACTGTGCCGACACGTGAGAATGTCTAAGGGAAATTGAAAGAGAAGCCACTGACGCGGGTCGGGTGAACTCGCAGCGTGCTCAGAGAGTTGTGTCAAATCCACGACATGCGTCAGCGCCGACTCAGAGCCAATAGCCATGCCAAGACCGGCGCACACGAATCAATTTATTTCGATTTGTGTCGCATTGTGAAGGGTACTACATGTGGCTTGGAGACTCATGGTAGCGCCAAGTTTAACCAGACACCTATCGTTAATTTATATTGGGCTTATTTTTTGTTACGTTATGTGCAGGCCATTCCCATATCCAGTGCGATGGCTACGCAGGTCTTCACCCGCCGCCTTGCACGTCCCAAAGAGGTTTTGAGTTGTACATAATTTAGTAATAAATTAGTTCTGTGGGCTTTCAGATATGAATCTCTTTGAGCTGGACACGAGGAATGTGATCTGTAGTGGTCATTAGCGCGCATATTGAAACAGTATATACACTCGTCGCAGTTGTAAGTGCCGATAACATAGATAACGAATAATGATACGGCTTTCGTTGCTTGGCATAACGCCATTGGGCTCTTGTGGGAGTGAGATATGCTTATTTTTGAAGTCCTGAAGCCGAGACAACGCGGAACTTGTCCTTCATCTAACCCCTTACATGTATTCTACTAGAGTATACTGCAATCCAATGGTGGAACACCTGGTGTCATCATCATCGAGCGAGTGTTACTTTATTTCATTTATTTTTATTTTGTTTGTCTGGGAGGGCCAATAGAAGACTAGAGTTATAGGGCCTTCCGATTAACAATTCACAGACAACAACAATAATAATAACAACAACAACTTTATTTTGATGATGATGACCCACATAACGATGATACACGATACACATAAATTCATATTCCTGCAAGTCAGCCATATACGACGCAAACGAGATGGGTAGAGGTTGTATAAAAAAAATACACATGAAACAGGAACAAAACTGAAGCAAAATAAAGCGCATAACATTAAACACATGTGATGTCTCATGTGTCCTATACACATGAATGACAAATAAATGATAAAGACGCAAATGAAATGAATGTGAACATGTATTACATAAATAATGGGAGATAATAAAGTGAACGATGACTATATGGCTGAAAGACAGCTATTCCAAAAATGTCTGCGATAGGATACCCCGTTTGAACAGTTGTGATTGACTGAGGGTTTTTGTGATGTCGTCTAGTGAATCCCATGTGGCAATTGCGTTATAAATTAATGATTCCTTGCCATAGTCAGTGCAGACCTCAGCAACGTGAATATATTATTATGCACCGAAAACCTGATACGAAATTATGTATAGCGGAAGACGTGCTGTGATCTGAAGACAAATAAATATGATAGTGGAGAAATATTTAGTCGGATGAGACGGAGGAGAAGGATATTTAGAGCATGAAATAACGACACAGATGGAGCTGAAGGTTAGGATTCGGATGGCCCGTTTGTAAATGCGGTGTAAGAGAACTAGATGGCTATTATACGTATGTGGAACCCCAAGATGCGAAGCAGCAGATGAGAGTGAACGAATGAGTCATAGAGCAGTAAAAGCAGGGATTTGCGCAGGGCTTTCATCCTGGAGGTGTTCGAATTCAGACACATGTATCTTCGTGCATTTTTGTGCTTTTCTAGAGGTATTTTGGCCTTTTTGGTAGGTATCTTGAGGGGGGGGGGGATAATATATTTGGGGTGGTGCTAGGGGTGCGTAAGGGGGTACAGGGAAAATTCCCGAGTAAAAGAATGGGAAGAATTCTACGGGTTTTGGTGTCGACACGTGAGCCGTATAGGCAACCTTTGATATGACCAGCGTATATTGTCGCTGGAAGACAATACTAGATGTTTTCAAGTTTGCTGACACCGTTTTAATCTTGCGGTTCCCTTCAGTTTTTACTCGTGCTATGATAAAGACAGAGTTATTACACAGACGCTTTGAGAGTGACGGGCAGTCCGCTATTGTCAATCGACGAGAATCTTATTGCAAACAAGGCGCCCAACGGAGAAACGAAGCAGTGCGCTAATAGTCCGTGGCCCTTTCATTTCTTCATTCTTTCCATGAACGTCATCTCATTTGTCGGTCATTGACCGCGTTGTAGATGGAAAACAAGTTGAATGCTTGCAAGTTGAATGGACAGGCTCTTGCACTAACCCGTAACTTCATGCGCGGTGTGGATACTAATGTGGATGCGAGGACTTACGGCAAAAAACGTCGTCTAGAAAAGAACACGAGGACCGGCGTTTCAAGCGCAGTAGAGAGAAAGGTTGTGTTCGACTCGAGCAACTCGAGAGTTGAGAGAGTAGTCGACTCTTGATGGGGGCGAAAATGCCGCAGCGTGGCTCGCGTGACCTCATCTCCGTGACAGTGACACGCGCTCTAAAATTCAAGGATTCAACACTAGAAGCGCTCGAGAGTCGACGCCCGGCGATTCTCTTCTCGAGTGTCAATGACGTACGATGACTCTCATACGTCACGATTCCGACTCGCGGGTCGCGTGCGCGTTGAATAAACGAACACAACCGTCGCCTGATAGCTTTAAATGACGTGACAACAAAGAGTCCACCAATCACGATCGTGCTTTCGGAGGCCGTAGCTATGGAGACGAGCTGACGTCAGACACATGGGCAGCCATTGGTAGCCACAGAGAGCCTATGTTTGAAATAGACTCCGGCGATTTGGCTGAAGCAGACGACATTCCGGGGCTGTTTGTTTTGCAACTCGCGCGACTCGCGAGTCGGAGTCGTGACGTATGAGAGTCATCGTACGTCATCGACTCCAGCGACCCACATCGAAAGGAGAGTCGCTGCGAGTCGACTCTCGAGCACCTCTATAGTTGCGTCCAACTTAAGAAGGAAAAGAAATCCCGTCCGACAACTAAATACGCCGTTGCAGATACGGAGACGCAACAGCGCGCCAGGAGAAATACTGCAGCGCCACCATGCGCCATCAGTAGGGGAGCGCAGTTTTTGCTGCAGCGTAGTGTTATGCGGCCGGTCTTAATAGCCAATACATAAGCAGAGTGAGTATGATGGATTATATTACCTGGCGCAGCGAAAGAGCGTGACTTCTCTGCGTCCAGCCAACGTATCAGCGGCGCAGTAATATTTTGAGAGCTGACGGTCTAGATTTCTTTTCGTTCTTAAGTTGAACACGACTATAGTGTTGAATCCCCGAATTTTAGAACGGCTGTCACTGTCACGTGACGACGTCACGAAAGCCACGCCGCGAAATTTGCGCACGCCAAGAGTCGACTCTCGAGTTTCTCCAGTCCAATAAACGAACGTAACCGTATTCATATGGGGAAGGAGCGGAGGAGTACATAAGTGGCGCTGACTGTGTGTAAGGGAACCGATCTTTGCTGTCAGAATTGATTGCAGGCTCATCGTGTATTAAAAAGCATCATTATCGTGGCGTGTGGTGCTTTTCATTGTCCCCTGGTCCTGCTACCCCGTATAGTTATAGCACCAATGCAGAACGTATAGTACATCACGAAGGAACATGAGCGTGAACCGAAAGGGAACAGGGAACCCCAGTGATTGGGTGTTTCGGCTCGGCGAGCCTTTCTTGTCGTTGGATGCTTCGACACGTATGTAGTATATAAAAAGAGCTTCCAGTAGCAACAACAATACGTTGGAAAACTCATAAAACCCTTTCCACACACGCACGACTGTTCCAATGGTCACTCTCCGCTCCGCTGAGTGTTTGCACAAACCAACAGACAGGTATCGTTTCAGCCAGTAAAAAAAGAAAAAAAAAAGAAGAGGACAAATAGTATTTGTTATCTTTACGAGGGAGGGAATGAAAGAGGGCGATGAAAAAATGGGGCCATATATTTCGGTGGAAGTATAACGGTTCCCGAAATTTCGGAAACTGTTTGCCGAACGCCAGCAATCTGGCCGATATTTATCTACGACGCCTGTCAAATATTTCGGAGACAGCCGCAGTTTCATTGTAGCTCTTCTCCCGCGGACGTTCTTTCTTTCTTTTTTTCGTCCTCTTTGACTCTTCTCTGCTTCTTCTTGTACGACTCTGGGCAAAAGCCAACGTGGCGCAATTGTGACACCCGTTCCTTCGGCCCGGGTTTCGGGAAGTCAGTTTCTGATAGGACTTCATTTTTGTACGTCGTAATTTTAGAACTATAATACACGTATAGGTGCCTTACGACAAATGAAATCGAGGAGGTGCTCTTCCGTAGATCAGTCATGAGTAAGTTACTGTAAAGTAAAAACTGCAGCAAAAGGACACGGACAAGCGGGTTAAAACAGTAAACGACAGGTAGACCTGCAGGCGGTATTCTGCAGGTCTATCTGTCGCTCACTGTCTTAAAATGTAACTAAAATATACTGTCTTTGAAATGTAACTAGTTACAGCTAGAGTTTCTAGGTTAAAATAACCTACTTACTGTCTGTCACCTTTTGAAAAAGAAGCCACATAAATGTAACGTTCAATAACGTTGTTTTAGCACTTCTACTGTCCAAGCATAGCCGTACCGTTACACCGGGTTCTAAACAGAAGATTTCCCATGGGTCCCAACAGCACGGTGGGAGTTATAGTCATCCTGGCTGCGTATGAGATGATGAAATACGTGAAATTCCTGGTTCCATGTTTCTCACTATGTCAAGCCTCGACAGAGCGACACTACGCGTGGAAAATATTGCAGTACCTGATAATACATGAGTAACTTCGTTACAGTTACAAGTTACTTGTAATTTAGTTACTGACTGATTGATTGATTTCAAGAAAAAATAAAATGTGTGAGGCCCGCAACTCCACATCACTTGCACCAGTTACTTTGGTGGAAAACTACTACCCAATAATACTGCCGTAGATTCTTTAGCAATAGTGTCATTTTTCACTCGCAAACCCTATTGAATCCTTCGCGCATATCAGCGTTGCACGTGGTATGACATCCTGACTGACCTTTCATTTCTCTTCATTTACGTCGAATAAACACATATCCCCCCCCTCCTCCCCTTTGGCACCTTATTCTGCAATAGAAAATCCACAGATGCGGAAAATTAATATGCGAGAAATACAGTCCCAATCGAGCAATTATTTCAATTTGTACAGATAAAATGGTTAAAAAGCAAGCGAGCTGGTGGCTAAGATCCATGACGAAAACCCGAGACTGGGAAAAGACGAGACTTTTCATTGAGATTTTGTGTTGTGCCGTCTGTTTTTCGTCTTTTCCCAGTCTCGGGTTTTCGTCATGGATTTCAATTTGTGTCGGCAAATAAAACCACTTTGAATCCGGATTCATACTTTCCACATGAAATCAAATCTTTTTAAAATCCGCCTTTGTCAAATCCTTCACCAAAACTGGAAAGTTGGCTCTCTGACACTATTCCCATATATATTTTTAAAATTACGTGTTAGCGCCGCGAAGCAACTGTGGCTATGAGCGGCATACAGACGTGGACAGATGGAGAGAGGACAGCAGGGAACAATGGGGGATACACTCTTAAAAATGAGGGGGGGTGTCGAGGTAGCTTGCCGTTGTTGGCCGCACTCAAGTGTGCATCGTCACGACTATAGCCACAAAAAAAAAAAAAAAAGGAAAAGAAAGTGGGAGAGGTGGGAAAACGGGAGGCGTACGCCTTTTCTGTGACAATTATGAACAGCATAAGTGTCACAGAAAAGGCGTACGCCTCCCGTTTTCAACAAATCAGGGCAGATAACGATATCATTCGAGATAATGGTTGGCTAGGAGCTTGCTATGCGGTGAAGTTCAGTTTTAAGAGTGTAGGGGAACATGAGAAATTGATGTTCTGAGGCTGGGAAAGGACAAATACATACAAAGCCTCAAATTGCCTAAGAAATTAATCATGATGATGATGGGGGGGGGACTATGCGTCCTGGGCCGACTTCAGGGGGACCTGTCCGACATTCGTCTGGAAAGACTGTCGGAAAACCCAGGGAAAACCCCAGACAGCAGAGCCTGTGGGGGGACTCGAACGTGCGTCACTTCCCACATTCTTAGAGATGAACTTCACCGCACAACACGCTCCAAGCCAACCATAATCTCGAATGATATCGTTTGATATCGAATGATATCTGACTATGATATCTGTTCTGATTTGCTGAAAACGGGAGGCGTACGCCTTTTTTGTGACACTTATGATAAGTGTCACAAAAAAGGCGTACGCCTCCCGTTTCAACAAATCAGGGCAGATAACGATATCATTCGAAAAGATGGTTGACTAGGAGCGTGCTATGCGGTGAAGTTCACTTTTAAGAGTGCAGTTTCGGCGTGGAAGGCGGTCATCCAAAACACTATGCCACGGGAGCTGATCTGTCTGACACTGAAAAGCTTAGGAATAGCTTCGAGGTGTAAGAATGGTTCGAAATCGGCCACTGGTAGAAATACCTCAGATAATAGTGCCAGTGTTACACCTATCTCACACTCAGATATCAGCGAACGATCAACAATTGTGTAATTGTCCGACAGAAAGAGACGAAGGTCATAACTGAAATTATGGAGTTATGGTGTATAGCATCAGACGGTATATTTAAAAAAAAATGAAAACAACAATGTATATGCTGTTGAAAACTGTTTTCTTTTCTCTCTGTATTCGTCTCTCCTTTTTTTTTATTTTTATGGCGTTGATTTGTTGTAAACAGGAGGGGTAGGCCTTTTTTCTTCTTTTTTCTGACCAATTATGTACTGCATAAACATAAGCGGTACAAAAAAGGCGTACGCCTCCCGTTTTCAACAAATCAGGGAAGAGACCGATGTCATTCCGGATGATGGTTGACTAAGAGCGTGCTATGCGGTGAAGTTCAGTTTTAAAAGTCTCCGTTTTCTTCTTTTTTTTTTTTTCTGCTATAGTCGTGACCACAACCACTTTTGTGTGACCAACAACGGCGAGCCGACCCTGCCCCAGTCAAGGCGCTACACGCTACCCCTTCACCAGAGGGACGTGGATGTCACGGGGGGGGGGGGGGGGGGATATGTTTAATGCAAAGTTAAAAAAAACAGAAGGGAAAGGTTAGCCACGGTGTGGGCTTGCTATTCCCTAAAGCTTTCAAGCAAATACTAGAAGGCACAAACAGCTGGGATACAGAAAATTATGAAAAAAAAAATGCAGCGAAAGAGCTCTTTCACTAATCGTTTGGCATAGGACGCATCAGAGAATGCCCTGGAGTTTAGATCCCCGAAGGCATCGTGTCAGCGCAGACGTGACTTCAGCGTGCTAGGTAGGTCCAAGTAGCACCGCCACGGAAAGCTCTCGGTAGCCTAGATGAGCAAGGCGGCGCCGGAGACTCGATCGGTGATCTTCGTACCGCCGGCAGGCAATGAGGATATGTGGCACATCGGCGTCTACGTTGCACGTTGGGCAAAGAGGTGATGGGTGCTGATTCATCTTAAATAGGAGGACAGGAGTTCGTGCCACATTCAGCCGCAGCCGATGAAGCAACGATTCCTCGATGCGCGGGATGCGGCCAGGCACAGCATATGTCATTAAAGGGTCAATGGATTTAAGGAAGTTATTCGTTCGTATAGCTTCTTGCTGAAAGAGCTGTGTGCGGTTGGCAGTAAAGCGGCGGATTTTCAGCTGGCACATAGAGTGCGCAAGGGGAAAGACAGTTGGTTGCTCAGTGTCGTGGGCTTGCCGAGCAAGAGCGTCAGCACGATCATTGCCTGAAATTCCAACATGGCTCGGAATCCATTGGAACACCACTTCGTGTCCCAGTGATACAAGTTCAGAGTGGAGGGCGATGATCGTGGTGTAGGTGTCACTAATGACTGCGGCATAGTAAGAGGCCAGCGCCTCCAGAGCCACTACTGTCGGTGAGGATCGACCAGGCCCTGGGCACACACGAGGAGACATTTCTCAAAGCGGCCAGTATTGCGAATACCTCGGCCTCAGCAGATGACATAAGAGGGAGCTTGAAGCCGTGCTCAGCTCCATCCTCTGGGATGCAGAAGGCAGCAGACGACCCAACTAGAGGAACTGAAGCATCGGCGTATATTTGGGTTCGATGCCGGGGGTGACTGTAGATGTGGAACAAGGTCAGTTGGCAGGCCACAACTGTTAGCACAACCTTCTTTTTCCTAAGGCCCGGAATTGACGTTTGTACAGTGGGGTAGCGAAGTGTCCACATGGGTGGCACAAAGGAGGTCCGGGCGGAGGTTGAGGTTGAGGGGATGTTGCTTCGTAAACGGCAAATAGCTCGATCGAATGCAGATGCGGGATAACGTTGCGCAATGTCACAGAGGTAATGGGCTGGATGGCGGGCAAGATAACGTGTGTACGCGTGTAAGGCGACACTATCGCGAATAATAAGCACCGATGGCTCGCGTGCCTCCGCCAAAACAGAGAAGGTTTCCGTTGTCTTTGGCACTCCCAAACAGAGACGCAGGCTTCTGGCTTGAATATTGAGCAGCTCCCGCTCGTGAGTGTTGGAGATCCCATAAAGGACAGGCAGGCTATAGCGCATAACGCCAAGCAACAGGGAGCAGTGCACACGATGGAGGTCAGCGCAGGACGGGCCCCATGTGGATCCACAGATGTGCCGGAGCACATTATGCGGGCGCTAGCAGAAAGGGAGTTGATCTGCCGCGACCATGTCAGTCCCCTATCAATGATGATGCCTAGATACCGATAATGCGAGACGTAGTTCAGTCTAGAGCCAGCTAGCAGTAGGGAGTACTTGGGGATGTCCCGAATATCTCAGGCGCCAGCACAAAGCGCATTGCCGAGACAAAAGAGAATCTTTCACTCGACCTCCGTGTCTCACGCACAGAGAAGCATCTTTAAAGTATAACTGGGAAAATGAGTACAAGTTATTGGAAAAAAGTATTTTTGTTAAATTACTAAATATATACTGATCTTTTTGCAATACCACCACCACCAACATCAACAACAGATGAATTAATGATGATCAACGGGGAAATTCGCCAAGTTACTCGCAAAACTATTTAAGATACGTAACTTAAATATACTCTACAACAACAACAACAACATCTATATTTTGACGATGAAGTGGGGAGGTTTTCTAATACTCTACTCAAGCTCATAGTACGAGTTTGTAAAAAGTGTTTCGGTTGATATCCGAGCCTCTCTTTGGAAGAGCGATTCAATCCACATCTAAGTTCCTCTTTCGAAAAAAAAAAAGTTGAATCTCAATTCAAATCATTCTACAAAACTTGAGTGGAACTGCAGTAAGGGACGCGGGCAAGCGGTTTAAAACGTAAACGACATGAGTACTCGGTACTTGAGTCGGTACTTCAACCAGCTACCCCGCTTCAACCCACTTGTCTCCTTCTACAATAACCTGGTTCAATCCAAATCAAAATCCTACCCATTAACTGGTCACTAATCAAATCAAAATCAAATTCGCGTGCCTTTCACGCGACTTTGAGTCCGGATTGAAGTCAAATCTAGAATTTCAAATACAAAAATACCGCTACCGACATGTTCGTGAAGCTCTTCACTTGAAATGTTTTCCACGGGGCAAGAACAGATCATCTAGTCGCTGTGGTGGAATCGATCCAGAGGGGTACTATTTTCCAGCGATCGAATACGTGCGGGCCGATGTCTGCTTCGCTTTCCGGTTACATTTTGCAGACAGGTACAGACAAAGGTCGCTAATCAGTTTGGTTGCCAGGGACCAGTGCGTGCGGCGTGCTGAATATTACAGAGAGGGACTATCCGGCTTATTAGTGTGGCGCATATGGTTTGCACTTGTACGAAAGTGTTTGCCTTTATGTTTGGGGGGTCCTACTTTATAACAATACATATACTTGTTGCAATTTGCTATCGCACCAGACCCAGTCTAGCAAGTCTGGATGTGCCGACGGGACCAGACAATGCCGAAAATTGGTGCTCATCCTCTTCGAGCTATGCCATGATTCAGCTATGTCACTAACTACAATGTCTGAGGGGAGGGGGAGTAATTTATTGGCAGAAAAAGAAAATAAGAAGAAAAGAAAGGGGAAAGGTCAGCCACGCAGCACGCCGGCTTGCTATTCCCTTAAAAAAAAAGAAAAAAAGAAAGGAAAAATATAAGCATGAGAAACAAATAACAAAAAGATGAATAAATAAATGAAAACAAGAAATATTGAAAAAGACACTCGGCTCACAGGGAGCCCAGGAGGCCCGTGTCACGCCGTGTGCTCCCAATCTGCCGAATCCCAACTCGCCGAATACTTTGAAGGCCGGGAGACAGCCGTAATCCCTTGACCTCCAAATGTGCTGATTCGACTGGCCGAATGACCGACATGTACCTTACCAATTCGCCGAATTTACCTTACCAACGTGACTTAGTGGCTAACACCAGACAGAAGATCCCTCCTCAGGCATTTGTCCGATTCCTGGTCTACCCTACAGTGGCAACACGACATTCCAACTATGTCCTCTTTGGGGAATGTAGACCCAACGCTGTCATACCGACTGCCTGCAAAGCTTCCTCGTCCTCTGAAGTCACTCATCCACAGGCTACGTCTGAATGTGGCCTTCACTCCGTCCTATCGATACTCGATACCAGCTAGGCTGTGAGGCTAGCCCTATGTGCAACGAGTGTGGCGTACTTGCCAACGTTGAGCACATACTCCTCCGCTGCCGGACCTATGTCAACGAGAGGCGTACACTGCAGTCGCAGCTTGCCACCCTTGGCTGCCGCCCCTTCAACTTGTCGACCATCCTCGGCCCTTGGGACACCGCGGCCGACTCCAGGGCGGCCTTACGTCACGTGGTTGACTTCTTTGAGGCGACAGGCCTAAAGGACTCACTATGACCCCAGCAGCGCCCTCGGACACTCCCACCACCACGATCACGTCCAGCATCGTCATCGCCACTTCGATCATTCCCGTCATCTCTCATCGTCATCACTGATCATTGTCACCACTCATATTAGACCCCTAGCTATGGGGTAGCGTTCCACTCCTAGAGTGGAAAACCTCCCCGCTTCATCATCACAATATATATGTTGTTGTTGTTGGCTAACACCATCGCCTTCCACATCGAAATTGGGAGGTGACCAGATTGCGCTGTCTGGATGTTTTCCCTGAGTTTTCCTCAGATGTTGGTAATGTTTCCTATGAAGGTGGCCCAGGGCGCACTGTCCTCCCAGCAGGGCCGGTGAGAGAAATTACAGACCCCGGGGATGCAAGACTACGGAGTCCTGCCCGTACCCTCTCCTCACGTCCCCTGGTGTTTGCAGCTGTCGGGCATTGGGACGGACAGGCCCGTGATGAGGCCCAGGGCTCCATTCTCCCCCCCCCCCCCCTCTCGCCGGTCCTACCTCCCAGTGTAACGTGTCTTCCGCCGCACCGGTAGGCAGAACGCTATGTAACTAACACGCCGTCAATCGACCAATTCGATTGTTCGTGGGACGTTCTGTACTTCCTACGTTCATCTCTCATGGGGCTTTCCATTGCCTTGACAAGCATTACGCCTTCGCTGTAATTGGTTAATAAGTGATTATAGAGGGTTTCAAAATCATCCTCATAGCAAGCCACAATGTTACTACGATAGGACCTCTCACGATAGTGACGCAGAACTTACGGCTTCTAGGTTCAGGAGCCGAAATAAAATACCTTTAAAATATTTAAATGAAAAGCACAGAAAATTTAACGGACTGAAATGTCTCGAAGAGATATTTTTCTTACTCTAAATGAACAAAGTACTAAACAGCACACATATTGTTAATGAAATAATGTCGAGAAGACATGCGAGCTGTTGGCAAGGATTCAATACGAAAAAACCCCCGAGACCAGGGTACATAGAAAGACCACACAGAAGAGAAGTTTGATTCAGAGATGTCCCCCTTTGTTACTCTGGCCATGGATAAATTTATCGTCTCCCTGTTAAACTCCAGCTGTGGCATTATCTGCATGTGCTGCTACGTTCCCTATAGCCGGGGGTTTTCGTCATAAATATTGGTAATGATATTGCGATTGGTGGGTGTCATCTTTCAACATAATTTCTAGTTCTCCAGCCACTGTTCACTAAGGGATTCAATGATTCTCGCACGTTTCCTGTCTACAGTTCATTGCCACCATACCCAACTCGCCGAAAAGCTCCTATATCATTTCCCAGCTTGCCGAAAGGGGTTGACCTTTCCCCTCAAAGATAATCCGCTTAACTGCATTCGGCGAACTGGGATTCGGCACTGCAAAATTCGTACCTGTAAGATCTTACTGACTGCAGTCTTGGATGAGTCGATTCAACATAAAAGGACAAATACAACGCGAGCCACACAACGCCCAGTTGCATACTTCAGTTGAATGCCATCATTCAATTGGCTATGGACGGTACAAGGTGGAGGTGTGCTTTCGGAAACAGGTAAAACTGACAAAGAACGCGTTTCACGTGATAACGTTGCGTCATGCATAGCGGGGCAAGATGACAATATATAGGGATAGTTGGCGACATTTGCACACGAGAAGGCAATTGCTTTTCTTCTGGAAGTTTACTTTCAAATTACTTTCGCGAGTGCCGGCTATATTCGGGCTCGGGGACACCGGATCATTCTATTCTCCAACCCGCAATCCTGTAAACAACGAGAATTAGCCGAGGCAGGCTACAAACACAAACACGTACGCCTCTAACGCCCAATCAATGAAATAAACAACTCAGGAGAAAGGACTCCAGTTGTTTGATTCCACAATCCTGTTCTACCTTCTCTCCATTTCTGCCCGTAATACGTAATAAAAGTAGTCTGTTTACACAATAAGAAAAAGGAGTAAATAAGGAGTAAATTGTGAAGTAATTACACTCTTCTCTACACCCTGCCCTATAGATTGCAAATTTGTACCCACTCCCCTTTATGTACCCGGGTCCTGTAATTTACTCCCAGGCCCTGCAAATAGTCACTAAATTACGCATAGGCGTCCATTTATTCGGTCCTGAAAGGGACTAAAAGTTGTTCTCTTTTCCGCATATCCAGGACACTTCGTTGTGGCCAGAATTCTGGCTACACCGAAGTGTCCTGGCTCCGCGCTTCACCATGCCTATGTTTACAGTCCTTATCGTCGTACTTCCTGTCAGCGGATGTAGAACGCATTATATTGTAACCGCTCTCGCGCAGCTAGTGGTTCTTCATTCACAAGCCATCCTCGCTTTGAGCGTTGTAATATGATCGCGACAAAAGCGCGTGCGTGGTCGCAGATGGCGACACGACCGACTTGGCTTAACGCGGCTTTGTCTTATCGTGGATTGGGTCGTTTCCGGCTTCTGTGAAGTGGCCGCCTGTTTGCATGCCGACCCCGATAGTGGCGGGTTTCCTCGCTCCACTGCAAACAACGCTGGCGCTCGTGTGTGATTTATGATCTGCTCTACGGCACAGCGCGACTCCAGCGGTGGGGTGGATTCCTATCACATTGCTATTCAGATGCAGACAAGTAGTAAGGGACACTCCTTGGATTTCTACTTTTGTGTAGCTTCCCCACACCCGGAATAAAGTTCACTTAATAAAGAGAGAGAAGTATGCTATAACAGTACATCGTTATTGATGGAAAGACGAAAATATACCGTCTACGCGTGCGTTAGCTTTTTTATAGTAGGCGGTTTTAGCAAACTTTTGGTAACGTCAACGTAAAGGTTTCGTATACCTGCTACGTCAATCGTAACTTTGTGCGATTCACATTCTTATCTATTGAGAAAAGTATTCGGAGACCACATTAGTAAGGGTTTAATAAAACACTATATATTCAATCGATTCAGACAAATGAGAGCTTAGTTAACATTGTATACTAGTCAATAATAGTTTAATATTGTCGGGAACTGTTCCAAAGGTAAATTCTTGACGGCGAATACAGCCTGTACCTTGCTAGTCGTCGCGAAAGCTTATTTGCAGTATTTAAGGGTTTGGCTTTGGGAGGGTTCCTCGCAAACAGAATCGTTATAAGAGAATTCCAACTCGTCGCACTATAGAACATAGGATGTCCGCGACCACTAAATGACCTTTGAGCTTTGTTGGCTGATCATGCACGTTAATGTTGGGATATCCATTAAAATATTAAAAGAAAATGAAATATCCCGCAAACAAAAGGTTTTACCCTTCTATACTGATGTATTTCCCCAGTAAAATGGTTTAAATCATGTATAGTAGACTGCCATTTCACATAGTTCTCCTTTGAATGATACTGAACAGATTAGGAACAAGAACTACCCCGATACTTAATTTCTCCCGAAAATAAACAACACACGAATTAGACAAAGCTAGTGTGGGGGAGGTGGAAATATGTGTTTATTCGAATAAAAAGAGGAAAGGTCAATGAAACGGTCTACCTACTGTTCCATCGAAAAAGAAAAGTAAAAGAGTCATAGGATGAAGGACAAGTGTTGGGATATCTTACATTCTCTCTCCTCCTGTCACATAAAGTTCCCGTGACACGAGCGAAGCTTAGTCGATAGGACGCTTTCCGTAAGCACACTTACTCTGTCTTAATTTGCTCATTTGATATGCATGTTCTACCTTTAGTGAAGCAGCACGAATGTCAATAATGCGATTCGTGTCTGTGCGGAGCACGGTGGACAAACAACCCTTTTTGTCGAGGCATGATTTATTGTCCAATATGCTCTATGTAGCGTGCTGTGCGTCGGCTGTTGTTACTCTATACAACTCTTGCGTGTGACTCTTCAAAAGCTGTGTCTCGCATAATGAGATGCCTTATGAATGATCGGCTAGAGTGATAGTCACGGGGAACATTGTTCCAGTACACTCTCAAAACGGAACTTCACCGCATGGCACGTTGCCGCAACCATTGCCACGAATGATAGGGAGGGGGGGGGGGGGGGGGGGGTAATGGCAGGATCGGCTCGCTGTTGTTGGCCACACAGTGGCCGTCGTCATGGCTCTAGCAAAAAAAAAGAAAGAAGAAGGACGCACGGATGGACAGACTTGTACGTATTTGGAGTATTGTATTTAAAATACTGTATTTTAAATACAATTTGCGGTATTTTGATACTCTACTCAATAATTTTTGTTTTGTGTGTTTGTACTCTATTTAAAATACATTTTATGGTATTTTCTACTCAATACTCTAATTATATATTTTGGATCTCCCTCTCAAGCTTTCTGTGTCTTTTCATTATCTTTCTTGTTCAGTGGAAATTTCCTGGGTCCCTCGGACTTGACCAGGACATTGGCCCTTCTTGGAAGTCTCCATTTAGAGATCCTGCCCCGTGTGTCCTAACGCTTGGCCAGTGAGGGTTCTATTATGTGTGCCCTGACGCGGTGACGCCGAATTCTGACCTCGCCGAGCAGGGGCCTGCTAGGAGTTTGCTTTGTTCTGGGTCACATATACTTAGTGGAGTTATGTGGTATCTCTTTGTCATCTTTTTGGGACTCCTATTTAGATGACTCCTATCACACAGCGGCGGCCGGCGTAGTGCGCGGGGTTTTGGTGATTCATGTCACATAGCGGCGACTTGCCGCATTGACCAGTGACTTTTGCGTTCAAGGATAAATGGCATCTTAATTGTATTTCAAATACTTTTGAAGTATTTTGTACTCTATCTTAATTACTTTAATTTTCATGTATCTATACTCTATCTTAATTATATAATAACGTTTATATGTATTATATTATCTTAAATACATTTTTGAGTATCTTGTACACGTCTTGCACGTGCGGAAGATATGGTACCATTGCACCTTACGTAAATCTACTCCATGCTATATACGCCTATTATATGGAGTCCCTGGCACATGCAGGACAGTAAAGAAATGCTTTTCTTTATGGAATTTCTATGGAACACTGGTCTCCTTCCTACTCTTTGATGCAACTGGACTTTTACTGTAACGTTTATGTCTTTTGTCCACTGACATGAGAACTCAATGTCATGCCAAGGACAAGGATGTAGTATTACTATTAACCAATCACCCGATAACATCGTCATTTCGTATCTTATACAGTTATACTGTACCAGGGGTGTGGGCTTGTATTGTAATACAAAGTATTATAATAGTATTATTGTAATACTTTTTGTATTAGTATTACTTATTCTAATTCGAGCTTGAAAAATGTATTAGTATTAGTATTATAATACGCAAAAAATGTGTATTACTGGGACTGGAGTATTACTCATCCTATCCGGTGGCTACAACGGGGAAAACAACGACACATAAATCGTGACTATGACATGGACACACGGGGAAGCATCCCATGTCATCATCACTTCTCCATCATTCATCGTTGTTGTATTACTCATAAGACAGCAATTCTTCTTGGCCTTCACACTGATCATTGCTCCTGTAGACGGTATGCACTGCTTTTTTTTTTCTTTTTGGAGTAGCAAGCCGGCATTAGCCTGGCTGACATTTCTTTTTTTTTTCTGTCTTTTCATTCTATTAAACATATCACCCCCCCCCCCTGGGCCTGGGCTCACATTTCCGCTTTTATTTTCTGTCTATTAAACATACCCCCCCCCCCCCGGGCCTTCAAACCAGATCCATGGCATTAATGTCATTACACATTTCTACTGTTCCATTTTTCCCACCGGCTTTGTGCAAAGCATATGGTTGAGGCCATTTTTAGGTCTGAAGAAGGCTATGCTTTTTGTTAACATATCTAACCTTAGGTTGAACCACTTAAAAAGGAGATGGAAGGCCTCATTCTTCCTACTTACAGAAAGGCGCACCGTCCAAAACAATAATTCCTTCTTTTGTGTGTGTGTGTGTGTGTGTGTGTGTGTGTTTGTACGCGCGTGCGTGCCTGCGTGCGTGCTTCGCAGTGAAATCTGAATTTTTTTTTTTGTTGTTGTTGTTGTTGTTAGACGGCAACTTGTATTCATCTACTCGGGTGGGGCGCGGGTGGCTACTGGTGGTTCCTTTGCAAACCGGGTGCTCAGACCGAACAAACGAGCACTTGAAGATTCCTTTATAGAGAAAATGCTGAAGTCAAATTGTGTCTAGACGCCTATTGTGTAACAGCACAAGAGATTTACGTACCAAAATAAATGTTGCATGCGCGTTAGTGTCTTCAAAAGGAATATATATTTCCTGTATTACCAGCGTATCATAATTCGGTATTAGTATTACAATATGCTGTTTCAAAAGTATTTCTGTGTTAGTATTATAATACGCATTTTCATCCAGTATTATATATTACTATTATTATTATAAAAAAATAGTACCACTGCCCACTCTTGACCATAACCAGTGTATCTTGGGGTAGTGATCAACAAATTAATGAAAATTTTCTTCACTCAGCGTCACTATACATGAGTTTGTTGTTGTTGTGAATGTTCCAACCAAGGGATTGCCTAATCAAAGCAATAGCAGCATTTACTGACATTATTATTATTATTATTCGAAGCATTCGGTTTCATATTTCAAGTACCTTACGTAAAGCGTTTTAGATGATTGGCCGTAGTAATTAAGGCTGGATGACTTCGTACACATACATCCTCTATTTTAGGCGTAGTTCTGCTTTCACAGTTCCGCTCTATAGGCTTTACTGTGCGTTTCGTGCTAATTTACTCATCAACAAGTGTCTGAACTCCAAAATCCCGGGCGCATTGCACTACATTTCTGCTTTAACTCGTAAGCAATTAGGCGTGAGTGAGCCGTTTTTAGGGTATTGAGGAAGAAGAGATGAAAAGAGAAAGGTAGTTTGAAACGCATGAACTTACGTATTGACGAAATCTTGTAGAGGCGGCTTTCCCGCGCACCATTCTGTAAAGGCAGAGAAGCCAACCTAGGCGTAAACTTGCGCAGTTTTCTCCCGTTTGGGATAAAGAGGAGTATAGAGTTAATTAACCCTTTTTACACCGTGAGTTCGGAACTCATGTTGTAGACGTTTTACTGACATTACTGCCGAGGACTACGGGTCTAGGACATCTCGGTGCAGGACAATTCGGTGTGGGACAATTCGGTGCGGACATCTCGGTGCACGGACATCTCGGTGCACGGACATCTCGGTGCGCGGACATTTCGGTGCGCGGATATTTCGGTGCACGGATATCTCGGTGCGGGGACATCCCGCTGCACGGACATTTCGGTGCGCGGACATCTCGGTGCACGGACATTTCGGTGTATGCGTCACATGTTTAGTCGTCGTTTCACGTCGTTACAGCGCCACATGTTTAGTGCAGACCCAACAGCGGATTTCCATCGCATTGGCAAAAAATTGAAGAATCTTACCAAATTAATGAAAAACGATTAATAATCTCAGATAAGCATTGACATTGTGTTGTATTGCTTCTCTTTTTCACTCATGTAGTGGCCTTCGTGGTCTTTTGGCTTTGTAAATAATAAATTAATTAATTAAAAACAAAGGTCACACAATCCTAAAAGGTACTTCATCTCATTACCGGCAGTCAGTACTTAGTAGTATATTGGGGTCCGAGGACATTTTTTCACCGGAGGACCGTTCACCCGTAGCCCTCCTTATGGGGACATTTTCTCCGGGGTCATCCTTCCCGGAGACTTTCCTTCCGGGGACACTTTTTGCAGACACATTCTTTCCGGATCCCGTTATACGCAATTACGAGTCCATAGATCTTCGACTCATGTGTATCTTTTTAATTGTGCGCTTTAGGGACGAAGTGCAAACTAAGAGGTTGTAACAACAACGTAAATGATGACGATGACGTGGAGTGTTTCATCGCCGCGATGTGGTAACCCTACCCCAATAGCGGCGTTCATATCAAAACAAGCACTAACGCAGTGATTGAGTTCCACAACAAAATTCTGCATTGTTGCGGCATATAGACATGATACGCTTTAGCCTCGCTATTTAAAAATGAGAGATGAAAAAGTATTTAAACTTCGAAGACATTCTTCTTTTGTGACCTTTGCGGGTCACTGCACTAAGGCGGGGGAAATACGACGGGTGCGTCGGGGCGGTGGAGATGAGCCGGTTGTTTCGTGGCGGAGGAATCGGGACGGGGGAGTTTAAATTGGTGGAATCGAGCGCCACTCACCAAGGGTTAAAAAACAAAAACAAACGAGGCGCCCTTCGCGATGAAATTTGCTGGGTGTTATTTCTAGCCGCGTGTCCTAACCTCCAGTAACTTTTTAATCGCACTTTATTAATTAATCCGGCATCCCAATTGTTTCCCAGCGACGTGCGCCTCACGTAGACGTTTACTTTTGGTACAAGAAGAAAAGAAAAAAGAAAAGAAAACGCGCAAGACACGAAAAGTACCATAGAGCGCTCCAACGTCTCTCTCTCTCTCTCTTTTGTTCAAACTAACAATGAATAATCAAATGAACAAGGATATCGACGTAAAACATCAAGTTGGGCCTGTTTTTAAGATATGACGGATAAAAGCTCTAAAACCAAGACGAAGGACGAGATACACAGGTAGCGGTGCCTGTGTGTGTCGTCCTTCGTCTTTGTTTTAGTACTTTTAGACGTCATAATATCGAATCCGCGTTTGCACATTTTACGACTGTGCAAAACTTGCTGCATAATAGTCTTTATGCTTGCAATGTATGTTTGCCGGTGCACAAATAATTATTTGCTAGAGATGCCACGCAAATCATCACTTTCAGCGCTATCGACACAGCCCCAACACCCTTTTCGTCTTTTTCTTCCCTGTTGCCCGTGCACCGAAATGTCCGTGCACCGAGATGTCCGTGCACCGAAATGTCCGTGCACCGAGATGTCCGTGCACCGAAATGTCCGTGCACCGAAATGTCCGTGCACCGAAATGTCCGTGCACCGAGATGTCCGTGCACCGAGATGTCTTGCACCGAGATGCTCCTGCACCGAGATGCCCGCACCGAGATGTCCTGCACCGAATTGTCCTGCACCGAGATGTCCGTCGCCCGTTTTCCGAGACTATACGTGAACGTTTTTCACTTCTCATCGCCTGAAAGACGTGTTTTCGTAAATAAACACATTTCTCATTACGCAGTCTCAACTAAAATGTGTGATAACAGCTGAAAAATGCATCTGACTTGAACACATCCGAAACAGGTGTTTTCCATAGAATATGTCCTTTCAAATGTCACGTCGTTATGGCCATAGCCGCTCTTCTCCGTTTTCTCATAGCCTCAGGACTCATGAACTGCCTGTGACATTGTCAGTTTGTTGTGGCGACTCTCTTTTCTTTCTTTATTTTTCTTTTCTTTTAGTTATTCCTTTTTCCTCTCTCTCTCTTTTTGGAATAGCAAGTCGGCCTTTTCCTTTTTAATAACCATACCCCCCCCCCCTTTGAAATTGTTCTTTCTCGTAAAAAAATCACTGCACAGTTTGGCCCGCTGCCGAGCGCGTACGAAATGCGATAGCGTTGCAGCACAATGAAGGGCGGTCCCTGCGCTGTGACCGTACATGATTTGCGTGCAGAGTTACGGCACATCCGACCATAGGTTGCTATGGCCTTATGTACACTGTAAATTTCAGAACACCTTTTTTGGTGTGTTTGAGGTGTAATTAGGGTGTAACATTGCATATACTCCCCTATTACACCTTCTATGGAAAAAACAGTCACCAGAAGTGGTGTTAATGGGGTGTTAGTGTTTCGAAACACCCTGTTTCCAACGTGTTATCACATTTTGGTGTAAGTATAGTGTAAATAAACAACATATATACTAATGAGACTTATATTTGGGGGACATCCACAGTGGGTGAAACATGTGTTCCAGTTTGACTTTTGAATAAGAAAAGGCAATGAATGGATATGTGGCGAATAACGAATTACCTTCTTGTGCTGTCAGTACCTAATATGTACGATATGACTTCATCATTAACTAATACCATAAAGTAAAAAATACTTGTCCTGCCCAATCTTTTTGTGGACATTATGTCAGATGTCAGCCCAATACGGTGTGGTAAGCAAGTGCAGTGCATATTCAGCAAAAATGAATTACGATAAAGGATTGGCAGAGCAAAAAGTTGTGTATTCACAAAAAAGAGGAAGAGAGCATTTGCATAACGAATACAAGGGTACATACTGCACTAACAAACAGGAAACCATGAAGAACTGTATGTTCAAGTAAACAAAATTTGTTAATATCTGTATTTATTTATTTGATTTGTATTATACTTTACGATATTTTATTTTATTTTATTTATTTATATGTATTCATCTGTATCATCCGTATGATTTATTATCTGTATCAGCTTGGCTTACAGTTGTTGCTGGAATTAGATTGCTGGGGTTCCAAAGCCCAGCCATGGCATCTTCAGACATTCCTCAGACGCGTTCGCGGACTTCATTTCGCCGTGTCTTATATACGACACATGGTGCACTCCATTTACACCCTTTCCAGAAGGGTGTAAATGGAGATTCCAATGGGTGTAGGATTACACCAAAAAGGGAGTCAGTTATGATACCGTTGAAGTACACCAATTTGGGTGTAAGGAATACACCTTCTCTGAGGGGTGTAACTTTTCCAAAGGGTGTTGATATACACCAAAAAGGGAGTCAGTTATGATACCGCCGATTTACACCAAAAAGGGTGTTTTGAAATTTAGTGTGTAGAAACACGGTTTCGCCCGCAAACGCGTTCACTTCCTGTTAAAGTTCACTGTTCTCTTTAGTGCGCAAATCCTGAACGTCTGGCAGAGTGTAGTGGCCGTGCGCTTTGTCGCACGCCGCTTACGTTCCTCATCTTCGGCCACCGCATCTGCATTTCCCGCTGCAATGGCGGCACATCTTGCGAACTCTATCCCTATTGAAAAAAGTCATATGCACTATACGACGATACGCAATTATGGTTCAAGAGCCTGTATACGCATATGCATATGCATGTGGATGCATATACATGCGTATACTGTACGCAGGTTCATATCCATATACAAGCATACGCATATATATATATATGTATATGCATATGAGCATGCGTACAGCGTGTAATGCTGCGTATATGTGCATGCATATGCAGATATGTGTACATATAACTCAAAGCATGCAAATACTGTGTGCTCGCATACATATACATGCTTACATGCAACTGAATGGTCCACAAGTGTTTTAAAGACAGAAGCAATATATTTCATTTCAAGAACAGATTTAGTTCATTTCAGCATTGTCTTGCTGAGTCTCTTTGTTGATCCTCCCTCTTGCGCTTTGATGTCCCTGGAGAAGTGACGCCAGGTGCCTGTTCATTGCACCAAGGCGTTTTTTCCACATCTCGGAACCCTCAGGGTCGGTCCTTTCGATGTAGACCTTGAAGGCACCTGAAAATGAACACTGCATAAAACGCATTGCTCATTGACCACGAAGATCGGGAAGTTTCCCAACCTGAAGTGTGAAAGCGAGAAAAAAGTATAGGTAAAAGTGATGCGTGTGGGCCGGTTGTCCCAGAGGTGGCCATATCCTTCTAGTACTTACTTCCTAACGGATAAAGTAACACTTACCCTCCAGGGCGTCCTTCTTTTCTGGCGTCATTGCCGGCTTGGGTAGCCGGCCCTCCTTGCTGTACCGCTTGCAAGGAGCACCTGTTACGCTCCTGTGGAGCAGTGCTTCCTCGGACCACAGGAGGCGGGCAAAATCCTTGCAAAATCGCCCATCTGACGGTCTCTTCATGACATCTAAATACTTCCTCTTCTCAGTACTGACGCCGTGGCCCAAATCAATCTGCAAGTTTCACAAAGAATTGTAAGAGCATCTAATTTTGAAGTCCTCACCATTCATTTCAATATACTTCAGCGTTGTTCTGTTATCTGATTAGCACTCACAGAAGTCTATGCACTTTACTCTATAAACATTTGTCATATGAAGCGGTAATACACTTCTAGTACTGCAATTGAGACACTCGCATTGATGACAGGAGGAGCCACCAAAATAGAGAATTAGTTGTTAAAACAAGCCTGATGTGTGCGGAACCGAGGAATTATTAGAAATGCTGCATTTGCCGAGAAAGCAGTACACACAGAGTGTAATATAGCGGAAAATACTGTCACTCTCTCATGCAGCCAGTTCCTCAAAGCAAGGACCGCTCCCGCTTTGTATGTGATTGCATCGCATAATGCCGCACTGCAGCTAACTTCAAAACACAATATTATCTGCTATCCTACAAATAGCTACAGTCAAACCTCATTACAATGAAACGTGATATAATGAAATTCGCGGTAGAACGAAATAATTTGGATTCTGCGGCAGACGGCCATAGAGATCAATGTATTTTAACTCCCGCCACAATGAAACACTTTAGCCCCCACCTCGATACAGCAAAAGAACAAGATAAGGTTTATGGCCCAAAAGCCGACTTTAGTGTCACAAAAACAAATGGCGCAAGCAGCATCCTCCCGCTCAACGAAAGGTGGCGCGAACGACTAGGGTGGGGAGGAATCCGGTGCCTACAAAAAGAAGCCTGAATCATTGGAAGGTTATGAATTTTCCTTCTGAGGCTTCTCCTTTTTGTGCTGGTTTTCAACTGTCCGGTTGCAGCCAAGAACAGGACGAAGGTAAAGAGCATAAGACGCAAGGCACCATCACGTGAGTGTGGGGGAAACTTCAATTTTGTGGCACCGTAAGTGACGAAATCAGCCTAGATGATTTTCCTGATGGGGACAAACACGCTGTAGCAACGAAAGACGCACTACCATAGACGTAGGACGTTTGCGGGATCGCAACACGATATGGAAAGAGTTGCAGAGGCATTGGCACCGTACGAACCGCGTCTTTTAGGCACTACGCAGACGAGTATAACTGGCTATTTCACGCAAGCATAAAACGCTGTAGGTGTCCTGTGACGTTCTATTTGTAGTTGTCATTTTTTACGAAAAACTTTTCCACGTCGTAGCAGGAGTTATCGACGCCTATGTACAGAATGCACCCTCGTAAAGGTCCAGGTCCGTGACCTTCTATTCGATACGACGAAAGAAATTGCGGTCCCCATGAGTTCCGTTATATCGAGGTTCGACTGCACTTCTTCAAGCATACCATCTCCGGAGGAGGCGTCATGTTCAACACAGAAGCAATTTCCTCCTGGTCTCCTGGAGGCAGCTGTGCTTGATTGGTTGTGCCAGGTTTTGCCGTTTTGTCTTCTGTGCATGAGCTTGGTTGCTCTTCTGCAACAGGCTCATTGGGATGCTCCATTGACTAGAATGCAGGGGGGAAAGGTCAATTTTACATTTGAAAATCAGCACGTAACAGGAATCGCAGGACTTGATATATTGCAAAATAATGACAATAAAAAAGAAGATTAATTTAGACTGAAAATCAAGGATTTCATCATTGCCAATATATTTTTTGCAGCTTTTAGAATCAAGAGGTTTCTGTTCATAGATGTCATTATTTTTTGACCAAGTGAACAAGCCAATTCAAACCTTTTCTGGGGTGGCCTTTTCTTGTGGTGAATGCAGTACTGGGTGCTGCATCACAGAAAGACACACAGGTGTAAGTGGGGCTTCAGGTTGCAGAGGTGTGTCCTGAGCTTGTGGAGGCCGGCACGGAGATCGTTGAAGTGAGGCCTGAGCTCGCTGGATCGGGACCTGAGCCCGTAGGAATGGTTCCTGGTCCAGCACATCGACCCCTAAACACAGTGTTATGAAGACACAACATTCGTGTATGCCGATTCAAACATGATGAAGAAAGTCTTGTACATACTCTTCGGTCTCGCCAGTTCCGCTAGCAGAGACCGCTGCACTTCATGGCACAGCGCCCTTTCCTCCTCAAGCTGCTTTCGGAGGCTCTTTATTTCCCCCTTGAGGACACGAATCTTTTCTTGTGCATCAAGCAGATACTGTTCTGGTACAACTGCACCGTCATCTAGAAGGTAAAGTGGACATATTCCTTTATTGTTTTCTTTCCACTTGCTTCAATCAAAACAGCATACAACCTAACAATACTGTCAGAGAAGACGTTAAGGGTAGATTCACACGATGCAACTTTTTGCTGCAACTCAGTTGCTGCTAGTTGCACACAACTGAGGTTGCACCAAATAGGTCCTTTTCATACAGCGAGCAACTCGGAAAGCCATAGTGGTCACCGAGCTAGCCAGATGGCGAGAAAAAAAAATTGTCATTTCATTGTGACTTCCACTTGTTACAATTTCAATATGTTGCGACTTTGATAATTTTGCATAATTTGCGCTGGACAGTGGGAATTTCATAGTCTTGTGTACTGCCACTGCAGTAACTGACACACTGAAGTATTCCTGATTGGCCACGCTTGTCAAGAGGAGCCATGTGTTTGACAGGTTGCACCTAGAGCTGCAGGAGAAATCGCTCGTGAAGCAATTGGCTCTGAAGTTCCTGCAACTCGGGTTGCGGAACTAATGCTTCACCGTTAAGGTTCACCAGGTTCTTTGAGTACGAACGAGATTAGCCTGTCGTACCACATATACATAAAACTGCCCACCGTACCATCTGATATATCCGATTCAGAGCTCGGTAGCCTCGTCCTGGACTTCTTCTTCATAACCTTTGAATGCTGCAATCGCAGCACTTCCTTAACCATATTCTTTTTTCCCTGTTCAGTATCCTGTGTTTTTGTTCGTTTAAAAGCAGCCTTGGCAATGTCCTGGCATGTTTTTTTCGGGGGAGGTGCTGAGGAGACCTAATACAAAGAAAAGTTCCAGAACATGTAAAACCAAGTTGCAAGAACAGTGTACTGCATTAGCAGCTGCAACAAGTGCATGAATTATGTTAACTGAGCCTATTGACGCACTTGTTGCAGGTGTTTTGCAGCCTGTTAGTTAGGTAAATAAAAATATGCAAGAATACTAAAAAGGCAACACATTAATACCTAAACAGCGTATTCCTGCAGGAAGAACTGCAGGAATATTAACTGTCATAACCAATAACAAGTAAATTTTGTTAAGTACATTACCATGGCATCTAGGTCACTGTCCTTGAAAACCCTTGGAATTGCTTTCCTTGCAGTGACTAGCTGTTCATACAGGTCATCCAGCGAACCTAAAAAAAAAAATCAGAGTTATTATCCAAGGTGCAGCAAATGTTCTATCGTGTGAATCAACCCTTACTGCTCATACGCTGTAATCCGATACGCTAAAACCGTTGCTGGCTAAGAGTTAGGATTACAGCAGAGGCGAATGAAGTTGAGTTAATATATACATATGTATATATATATATAATTTGTCTTTTCTGTTCACGTTACCAGCTACGCTAGCTATCCACAGCTATCCACGTGCAAATATACTTACCAGCAAGATACTGCACGGTGCCCGGGTAGTAGTTCGCTGCTGAACCGTCTTTGTCGGCCCAAAAGACCTGTTTAACATCAGTTGCACTGAAGTCTTTCGCGTCGCTCGGGTGAAAACGCTTGATTAGTGATATTGGCACTATCGCCGCGGCGCCATCGGCATACTTTACAAAAGCGTACATGACCACCAATGCGCAGAAAACACGCTATCAGAGTGACACTAGATCTTGCTTGTTAGGAGATCAAACGCACCACACATGTGACAGGCGTGCAACGTGCTACACGGTAAGTTCGGGTTCGGCCACCCACGCAAAACAAAGAAAATAGAGAACTGTGATGACGATGTTGATGCGAATGCCTGCTCCAGTACTCACACTGCCGTTGTAATATGTTGGTGCCATCAGGCGAAACTATTTACACTATTACACTACACAATTACACTACTCCATACAATACACAAGTTTTCCAGTGTATGATTAAAGCCATAGCCAAAGGCCTGTTAAGAAATGTTAAAACTAAAAACACCAATTTGAACTCTCAAAGAATATTCCATGCTAATATGCTAATATGTGACACAAACAGTTTTTGTGCTATTTCATAATTCAGTGTTTTGTTTCAACGGTCTTTAAATTGCATGCAAACCTGCAATTGATTTTGTTTATTTAGCTTTGTTCTTGTCGCTTGGTGTCGACAGGCTTATAGCGCTCGCTGTGTGGATTGCATTCGCAAATATCCAAGCGAAGTCAGCGTTCAATCCGCTGGCGCACGTTTAGAAGTTTGAATGGTTTCACGTTGGTTTACGTGCGTGTGACAGCACTTTTTAGTCATCGTCCCTCCACGAGCAAAAAATGGAAGACGACGGGGATCCGTCAATGCAACGCTCTTTGGAGGAACCCGCTCCGCGGAAGCCATCGAGCGCACGGAAGAGAAAAATGTATCTGTATCCTGGAATGCCGTACAATGTTCCGAATACTACGAAGCGCCGTCAAGAAAAGCAAAGCAGTGCTGCAGTAGCCGGTGTCAGTGACTGTCACCCACAACCCGCAAGTTCCGATCATACAGGCCATGATACACTATCGGCGGCACCAACAACACCATCGCAAAGTTCTTTGGAAGCAAGCGTTTCTGATCTTTCCCCGGCTGTGTCTCTCTCCTCTGCGGAGACTCATCATTCAGACATTTGCGGTACAGGGGACGATATCGTATACACGGCAGGTACGAGCGGCCCTAGCGTGGGCAACGTTGACTTGGATGTGCCTGGCATCTCCTACGATGGTGGTGAGTTCGAGGTACCGTCCGGTGAAACGCTGTTCTCATTTGTCGACGACGGGAACGATTTTGCATCACGGTGCGCTGCACATTTCGGTGACGAGAAGTTGCCGAATTCGACAACAACGATAGCCGCGGGTGTGGTGATGATAGCTGCTTTCGCGTTGTCCAAAAACCTTACATGGACTGATTTGGACGAGCTATTGAAGCTCATCAACAAACTGTTTGCGCAAGCAGCAGTACCTGGAAGCAAATACCTTTTTCGAAAGCTCTGGGCCTCGCGAATTAAGCCTGCAACTAAGAATTACTACATGTGCAAAGAGTGCGGAACGTTGCTCTCTACAACAGATGCTGAGCTGGTGTGCAGCAGCTGTAACAAAAGCTGCAGTGTAAAAGAAGCGGAAAAGTCAGACAGTTATTTCACTCTGATGGACTTGAAAGAGCAAGTGAAACATGTCATAAAAAGAAACAAATGTGACTTAAGTAACAACATCGACCGCATCGAAGCTTCCCCAACGGACTCTCCGATAAGTGACGTTACATCGGCAGGCATTTACAAAAGCTTGCAGCAGAATGGTGTTGTAAAGCCAGGTGACCTTACATTGACTATAAATACTGATGGTAGCCCTGTTTTCCATTCGTCTCAGAGGTCCATTTGGCCCATACAATTCACCGTCAATGAACTGCCACCAAAAGCCAGGTTCCGTGCAACCACACTAGCTGGTTTATGGTTTGGCAGGAAAAAGCCAGACATGTCTCTCTTCATGAAAGAGTTTGCATTAGAGGCAAATGCCATTGGACTGATCAACTGGACACATAACAACAAGACGTACTGCTCTAGTGTGCACGTCATTGGCTGCAGCGTTGACTCACCAGCCCGAGCTGCGGTCCAAAATCATGTTTTGTATGCTGGCTATTTTGGTTGCCCTTGGTGTGTGATTCGAGGCCAATACATCGATGGTGAGTAATCCGTATTCTAGTCTAATTAACATTGATAAAACATTGTTTTTTAACATCCATGTACTTGAGTGCTTGCTATAATCAGGAAATTGAAGTGACATAAACTGAAAATATTCCTTTCACAGGACATGTTCGCTACATTGCATCTGAGGACGAGCGACCAGAAATGCGCACAGCTGAACGCACAACTCGGAACGCAGAGATTGCTGCACGACTGTCTGCCAGGGCTGGTCATTGCGTCCCAGTTGAAGGTGTCAAGGGGCCGTCATCACTCTCCTTACTTCCACATTTTGATCCAGTTTGGGGATATTCTGTAGACTACATGCACTGTGCACTTTTAGGAGTGAGCAGGCAGTTTACAGAACTTCTCTTATCATCGTCAAGTTATGACAAAAGGTTCTACATTGGTAAGTCATAAGTGTAATATTAAGACGTTGAAGAAAGCAGGCACAAAGCAGGCATTGGGATAGATTGAGAAGTTACCCGCCAAAAAGAACTCGTTACAAGTTAAGTTACTGTGTGCAAAATGTAACTAAGTTAGTAACGAAGTTCTTCCGCCTGAAATGTAACTTGCAGTTACTGAGTTACTTCGAGCACAAAATAGCACTATGCAGGTGCAGCGCGCATGAGCAGTTGAGTTAGACCTTGAGTTGCCTGCGGAGGAGTGCAACACGCTTAAATAGTTTTTGTTTATGTCCAACAATTCACCGCTCCCAGTTTGTAAACGTATGACGCCATAGTGTTTGAGAGCGCCACAAATTTGGTATAATTGAACTACGCTCGAAGATAGAGGTGAACAAGGTCACGCCCGAAAGCCACACCCAAGCATGGAACCCCCCTCCTGAGTGGGACCTGCCTCTTTTTATTTCGTCCAAACATCACTATGGTGGCTCTTTTCCTGCTATGCAGGCCGGAGCCACATTAAAGTTAACGACACATCAAATAGTGGCAGATACCCTTGGCATACAAAGGCGCCAAAATAATACTGATGGCTCGTCTTTGCACACAGCAGCTTTGCATATGTGCATGAGTGCGTCATACGTACAAATAGCAGTGCTCACTGATGTGTCATACTTTGCACAAAACTGGGGCATGGCTTCATTTTGATATACCTTCCATATTATCTGCAATGTCGACATTCCCAGTCTTTGAAGCTAGATAATTTGCTGTTCTTTCTGCAATCTGACAGCTATAGCCACAGGCACTTTATTGCACTGCCAAAAAGTGTGTTGTGTACAAAGACTTATCAAGCATAAGCAAACCAACTAAAACGCCAGAAACGATATTCGATAATGCATTTCTGAAAACTGAGAAAAGCTGCATCCATGCTGTCATCAACCATAATTTTTTTCTTTTCTTGCTTAATGCCAGGGAGTACTGCAAGTGTGGAGAGAATAGACAAACGGCTTCTAAGCATTTCACCTCCTCACTGCTTCACTCGGCTACCAAGGTCTGTGAGAGAGCGTTCCAACTGGAAGGCAAGTGAATGGAAGAATTGGATTCTCTACTACTTCCTCCTATGTACTGCTGATATACTTCCACTGCGATACTGGAGGCACATGTGCCAATTTTCTGAGGCACTTCATATTCTCCTGTCAACTGAGTTGACTGAGAACATGGTTAAAAAAGCAGGTAAGTTGTAGCAATGTCCTACGTTCCTCATTCATCCACGATTGAAGCACTGCATGGTGCACTTATCATAGTAAAGTAAATTAAATATACGGTGAAACCACCCTTAGCGAACACCTCTCATGTACAGACACTGTTCTCTGCCAAATTCAATGCTTTTTCATGATTGACTCACCACTGTATAGCGGACTCTCCAATGTGCAGTGTGTGTTGGTGGTGCTCTTTAAAAAAATTGCTTAATGGTGGATCATACGGAACACTGCTTTATTCCTGATATACAATCTATGTTCTATATTTCTTTTTAGACCATCTTCTGTCAGAGTTTGTATGTCACGTTCCAACCCTGTATGGGGAGAGCAGCGTGACATTTAATGTACACCAACTGCAACACCTGGCTTCAACTGCTAGAAACCTTGGCCCACTTTGGGCAAATTCAGCATTTAGCTTCGAGAGTGGCAACGGACGTCTCCTGAAGCAGATAACAGCAGCAAAAGGCGTGCCACACCAAGTGATTGAACGAGTGATCATCTCCCAGGATTTGCATGAAGTGCTGTCATCAGAACAGCTTCCTCCTGATGCATCCTCGTACTGTAAAGGCTTGTTGGGCTGTGAACCTATCCAGAATGCTGTGTCTGTGGGGAATGTGTGTCTTCTAGGAAAAGGGAAATTCGTTTCGACTTTCACATCTCATGAACAGACTGCTCTTGCAGAAGTTCTGGGTGAGTGCCCCACAAGTGCTCTTGAGTACAAACGCTTTATAACTGGTGGGGAAGTATTCCACACAGTGAGCTATGCCGCATCAATGAGAAGAAACTGTTCCGCAATAGTTTGCAGTGATGATGCATCATATTGCATCTTGCGGGTTCTTAAAGTGGCTTGTGAGGAACATGAAAGATGTGTACTGCTGTGCAAGCCAGTCAACGAAACTGAGAGTGTGCTACCACTGCCGCAGCATATTACAGAGTGCTTTCTTTCGCCCCTACGTGACATGAAATGTGTAAATGCCAATGATATAGTTTCTCCGTGCCTTTTCGTAAACTTCAAGCACGAAGAAGTGACATATTTGTGCCACCTCCCAAACACAATTGAGAGAGACTAGCATACGTTTTTACTTGGATTGTGCTGTAATAGAAGTCATCAGGTGGCAGCTATTTTTCTTCTTGTTTGGTGGGGGTGTCAGTATGTATAATTTCGTATAGTGACAGTAAGTTGTATGACAGTTGCGACTGAAAGTGGCAGTGACTGTAGACATAGTACTGTGTGCTGAAAAATCTTTTGGATATTAATAGCGGTAAAACCCCGTTGCTGAAGAGACGAGATGGGACGGCACAAGCACACAGCACCAACTGGCAAGCAGTGTTTATTGAAGACGACAGCTGCTCTTTTAACCAAGGCCAAGGAGTGTTCGCTAATGCAATTCCAGGATCCTTGCTTTGGCAAAGTGCTGTCATTTTTACCTGCTATAAGCATGGAATGCATACTAAATGCACGGAATAAAACCCCGGCACGGGGGTTTTGCCGCTTTTAATGTAAAGAACCAAACTGCCCAATTTCTTACCAGTCTTATTCTTTACCAGCTGTCCATCCGAGCGCACTTGTAAATCTGGCTAATAATTAGAGCCTGAAGTTTCAGGGTTTAACCCGATTCTTTCCAGAATTTGCACCCCGAATTAGCATAAATTTAGAGCGCACGTTTATTTACCCTATTTTTGCCTCCCGAATTTAGAAAAAAATATTTCCCAAAAACTTCAGGCTCTACTTCAGAAAAATTGCACAATATTGTGTTGAGATTCTGGCCTGACAAGGCTGCCTAGCAGTACATCAATCATATTTCAATCACATTTCTTATTTCGTTGCTTGACACCGTGTGACATTGATAGAGGTTCTTTACATTAAAAAATATATCGCACGCAAATGTTGAAACCAGAGACTGATGCCACTTCTTCTCAGTGTACAATAATAATAATAATAAAAGAAAAGGCATGCTGGCTTTGTACAGGAGGCTTTTCAAAAAGAAACTGCACCCAAGCTGTACACAAATTCATCAAGATTTAGGGTACACAAACAAACGTCATTGTGTTCTTCATATATATATATATATATATATATATATATATATATATATATATATATATATGTACATCATATATATACATCATATATATACTATGTATCCAGTGTACTCATGAAACTTATATGCACCAACGTATGCCCTTCGTAGTTATGTATATGGGATTTATATAAGGAGTGTGCACACATACGTTACGCATATGGTCATGCATATAAAATGCATATGAGGGTTATTGATGCATATCTGTCATATACGATTGTGTATATCAGATGCATATGGCGATCATGCATATGATATGAAGAGATATGATGCAGCGTACAAAATTATATGGCTGATATGCAGACTCATATCGGTCCCATACGCAAGGATATGATTTTCATAAAGAATTATACAAACTCATACCAAATGCATACAAAATTATATGACTTTTTTCAATAGGGATACTTGCTCCAAATGCTCCGCAGCACACCGCCTACGCTGTAACTCCGTGGTATCCGTGTTGCCAAGCGACGTGGACGGCATCACATGAGACGCGTTGTGCAGACACTGAACGACACATGGCCGAGTGGGTAAGAGCGTAGATTCGTCGGTGGTAGCCAAGGTCTTGAGGAAGACTAGGAGGTAGTGGGTTTGAATCCTACCACCGTCCTACCTGCTGCCTCAGGTTTTCGCTAGGTTTTCCGGCAGCCTTTCCAGACGAATGTCTGCACAGATCATCCTGAAGTCGGCCCATGCACACCAACCCTCTGTCCTTCACTCCTACCAGCTGTCCTCTCTCCTTCTGTCCACGTCTGTACGCCGCTCATAGCTACAGTTGCTTCGTGGTGCTAACACGGAATCAAAGAAATATTAGGAAGTTTTAGAGAAACTATACGACGAGGGAACCTGTGGAATAAAAGATCATCAATCTGATGATTTGAGGGAATCAGGTGCTTGGCCTACCATGTTGTCCGATCCGTTAACACAATTGTTATACACGTGCTTCAAACATGTACGGCGCATGTATAATGCTCGGCCACACTGGTTATACAATTCTTGTTTGACAACATCATTTGGTCCAAACGCTTGTATGATTATACATAGTCTCGAACATATGTTGTTCAAACATCGGTCACACTGGTTATACAACTTAACTGGAGGAACAGTGGGAGTGGCTTAAACCCTGATATATGGCACACGTCACAGTAACCAACCGAGGAGTTTATATAGCTTCCATTCGCCGACATCGCTATTCAAAATGTACGAAGACGACGAAGACGGGGCTGCACTTGTCGATTTTCGATTGTCTCATGCTCCATGTGCGCAGGCAACGAGCTCGCCATTTTGAACCGTGCAACACAATGTCGCTGACTCTGACTATGGCGGGCTACTCTGACTTACAACTTACTCGTGCAAAATAAGTCACGGGAATCACGATGCCGTTGACACTGACTCGTGCGAACGAAAACTGTCGTGGCGAATACGACCGTTTATCCAACTTGTCCATCACCGTTTTTCGGCAGTGCCCAAATACATCGTCGTGTGTTTGACAACATGTTGTCAAACATAGTCAGAGGGCTTGCTTATATGACGGCACGGTCACACTGATTATACACACGTGTTTTAAAACATGTTTTGCCGGTATATAAGCAGTGTGATCAGCACTGTATGATCATACATGTTTAAGGGATGTTTGTTATACACGTTCGTCATACATGTATGACGGGATGTTCGTGTATAATGTATAATGTATAACCAGTGTGACTCCGGCCTAAACCTCCCTACTGGACCTGCACCGAGACGAACGAGAGCGACAGTGAGCCCCCCCGCTCTGTCTTCAAGCAGCGTAACGCGACGCGGTTACACCGAGGCCCCAACAGTGCATTGAAGGAATGCTATCTTATTTAATAGGAGGCATGCTGGTATGGAAGGTATTTATGGAGTGAAGCTCAAACCACAAAGGCATGTTACACTAAAGTGCGAGAAATTCTCCTTGTGGAGTGAAAGACGTCTTTACCTTGACACTAGCACAAAAAAAACAAAAAAAACGGAATTCATCCATTGCGTCGTTCGTGATTTACTCATGAGCGAGAGGAGAGAAACCGCAATTTGCGCTTTCTCTCTAACTCTTCCTCTCCTTCTCAAGAAGGGCGGCAATGCGGAGCTGTCTCTCATTGGTTTCCTCAGACAGTTTGTCCAATCACCGCGGGAGATTGTTTGAGGAAACCAATCGGAGGACTCTCCGCATTGTCGCGCTTCTTGAGAAGGAGGTGGAGAGGTACGTAACAGCTTTTTTCGCTCATAAATCACGGACGACGTAACCGATGAATCCCGTTCGTTTTGTGTTCTTTGCTTTTGTCAAGCATTACTGGCCTGCTGCCCTTTGTTCCACCCGCAAAGGAAAAATAATGGTTGATTGATTGATCGATCTTTCATTCCGCGAGGACGAAATTTAGAACTCGAGTGCGCTTTCTTACTCTTTTTGTAGTTGCATTACGGAACCTCCCTTCGTGTCACCAACGGGTTTACCCGCCCTTGACTCGATGCTACTCCGCATATTTATACCGTCAACCAGAAGCAACAGTCTCATCTCTTCTAAGAAACGTTACCTTCTTGTCTTCGTTTAGTAACTTCCACGTGAACTTCCGCTGTCGAAAACGCGCTTCTGTTGTAGCCTATTCCACGGGTGCACGAACCGGCGGCATTCCTCGCTCTGAACGTAATTCAGCATTGAGCCCAAGATTGTTATGTGCGCCGTCGGCAGTAAAGCAGAGTTGGACACGCGTGTCAAACGTGACACAAACGTTCCGCTTCAAAGCAACCGCGAGACGCCGCGTCGTAACCGTTGCACGGCAAGCCTTTACCGAGTATAAACATGGTGTGTGCGAGCCTGGCTGTCTCTGTTTCGGCGCGGATGGATGATATCGCACGTTCTGGGTCATCGATGTTTCACTATGGAAGCACGAGTTTGTCTGAGGAATGAAGAAGGGGTTATCATGGGCAGAGTCATTGTCTCCTATTAAACAGTTATGGTTGTAGGATAATTGGCAGATTGCGATCGTGCGTATTAATTCTGTTGAAAGGGCTGTGGTATACTTAGGTATATAGAGGGTGTTTGACCTAACGTGTTAAAAAAAATTATACGAAAAAATGAATCCACTTTCTCGAGAATTATGAGGTCAACAGTGTGTTGACCTCGTAATATACCTCTCCCTGTTTGTAAACAAATGACGTCATTGTGCCCGACAGCCCCACCAATTAGGTAGAGTTGAACTACGCTCAAAGCTAGTCGTGAACAAGGTCGCGTCCGAAAGCCACGGTCTTGAGGGGATCGGTGGTCTCTGAAAGGGACGCGACCTTCGGTTCTACTGTTCTTTCAATATGAGGCAGCGAACAAGTGCCCATTCGTGGAACCAAGCCCTCCCCTTCCGATTTGTTTCGGTTTCAGTCTGTCTACCAACGTCATGATGACGTTTCTCGGGTAGAGATCTATTCTCGGGAAAGTGGATTTACTTTTTGATAAAATTTTTACGAGCAATTTAATCGAGTTTCAGACGGGAGAAATTCAATTTTCTGAATTGACCTCCGAAATTTGCGAAGCAAATGTCACGTTTCTATGCCGGAAACAGAAAGCGCATGTCGGATTTACTCGACTCCATCTCATAATATACATACCTTATACTTAGGGTTCGTGGTTTTCGGCATTTTCCGAAAAATGCCGGAAAACACCCCCCGAATGATTTTTTTTCAGATTCGGAATATTCCGAAAAAATCCGAATTCCTCGTATCTTGACAGCTGCCATTCCTGGAACCGCAAAGGGAAATCCCTTGGAATCTCCTGTTGTCGTCTATTTCTCGAGCGTGGCATTACCTTCTCGCTGTGCCCTTGTTTCGTTGTGCTTAAGCGGTTATAGGAGGATGACCTCAGCTCTGTTGTGCGGTCGGTGATCGCCTTTTGGCAGCACACGTACTTAGTGACACACCTATCTTTAGTGAATTTACTATTTGGAACCTTTGTGGTCTGTTGTTGTCCGGTTAGAAAGAGATCACGAGTGTACGGAGCTCCCAAACGGTTTCAAAAGCCGATCGCTCATCCCCTGCCCTAGCCCTCCAGTTCATTTTTGTGTTCTTTGTATTCCTCTATCTACTCCCTTCCAGTTACGACTAGGAGTGACCCTTGTTTCCCTTCGTGAGGCACTTCACTGTATGAGGACTTATTCTTATTTGTTGATATAAAGCGCAAGTTTTTCGAATATGCTGTATGCCCTGCCCCTCAGGTGGATATATCTCCTATTCAGTTTTGGACGGCCCGTTCCAGCACATGGCCTTTGTTATCGCAGTGCGCCTTAAGCATGCTGGCTATTCCTGTTTCTAGGGCTAATGTTGAGAGCGCGTTCTCTAAACTGCGTGTTATTAATCGCAAGGAGCGCGCCGCTATGACAGATGCGAGCATGATGATGTACGCTTGCATCTATTACAACAAGAGGTAGTCTCCTTGTTTGCTGGTTTGGCACAGGCAATAAAAGACATTGTTAATGAACCCATGAATCGATTCACTTCTTTTCGGTTCGTTGTTACTTCGCGCGCAAAATAGGCTTTCCTTCATGCGAAATAAATAGATGCCCGTATTCGGGCATTTGTTTTTTGGGCGGAATATAGACGCCGAAAAAATTCGATTTATAGTCCCTCATATAAATGCCGATAAACACCCCCCGAATTGGGTTGAAAATAAATGCCGAAAACCACAAACCTTATACTACAACGGTAATAGCGGAGGAAAATTGCGAAAACCTTCGTTTCGAGAGGCAGAAATTGCCAGCCGCGCGCATTTCTCCGCCAATGTGATGCAAGCAGTGGTACAACAAGACGTCCCTTCAGTTTCCTTTTCCATGCTTCTGTTGACAACGGCAGCAAGGTTCAAACGCCAGAGTTATCTCAAAACAAGAGTCAGGAGGAAATAGGAAGAGGGGGTCGCAGTTTTTGGTGACAACCATCGAGGCAGCAGAAGGAACATAGACAGGTTAGATACACAGGCGAAATCACAGCTTTTCGTGACAACCATCGAGACAGCAGAAGGAACATAGACAGGTTAGATACACAGGTACACAGGCGAAATCACAGCTTTTTCGCGCCACTTGTTACATTAACTTGCGCGCCACCGTATAGAGGAAAAGATAATTGTTTTTCTGCTTGTCATAGTTTGCGAGAACAAATTTTTTGGCGTGGAACTGTAATGTGAGAGGAGCGAGGGCTACGGCCATTCCCATTGGTTCTCGTAAGTACACTCCTAAACAAAGGTGCGTGTGTGTGGGGGGGGGGGGGTCGAGGTAGCTTGCTGTTGTTGGCCGCACTCAAGTGGGCATCGTCACGACTATAGCAAAAAAAAAAAAAAAAAAAACTTCACGGCATAGCACGCTGAAGGCCAACCATTGTACAGAGTGATACCTCTATCACTCTTGATTTGTGGAACGTGTACGCCTTTCTGTGACAATTAAGATTTCTGCATAAGTGTCACAAAAATGTGCACGTGACCTCTCCCACGCTTCCTAAGTGGCTACGATGATGGCATACTCCACGCCAAGACTGGGAGGTGACCCGGGTTCGAATCCGGGTGCCGTCTGTGCGTTTTCCCTGGGTTTTCCTCAGACGCTTTAAGACAAATGTCGACACAGTTCTCTGTGCAGTCGGCCCAAGACGCACGATCCCTCTTGCTATAGTAGTGACGTTGCCCGCCTGAGCATGGCCGACTACGGCAAGCAGTTCCATCACCACCACCACCACCACCACGGGGGTGATTTTATGTCCATAGATGCATTTTGGGCACTTTGGCACATTGCCACGGGAATTCTGTGAACTACTTCGCTTATTCGTACGTCATTCTCACATCACTCATCACTCGTCTTCTCGCATGTAAGGTTAAGTGCTGCAGCTCCAATGGTTAGACACCTGATGTCATTCAGGGATGGGCAGTATATAAATACATTCTAATTAAAATAGTATTTAAAATATAAATACATGTATTTATATTTTGTATTTAAATACAGATTCGAAAAATGTATTTATAATTATATTTAAATACTAATTTTCGGGTATTTGTTTGTGCAAAGACTTTATAAATACTCATAAAGACGCAAGATACTGATTCATAGCTTAACGTTACCTGTATTTGAAATTTCGATAAGAAGGTCAAAACAGAGTTTAGAGAGCCGCGCAGTTATGCCGTGTTTTCGCAAGCACGCACATGCGACAAACCATTTTAGAGTGCCAGTTTTTCACTGTTGTTGCGGACAACGGTCGGGACTACCCGAATACATTGTTGTACGCACCTGTGGAGAGGTGTTCTCCTTTGCGAATCTGATTCTACAGGCCGATCAGAAGGTACCTAGAAGATGCAGTCTTCGAGAAACTTCTAATATTAAAATCGCCATGATAATCTAACAAATAAATGCTATTGTTCCTTGCTGATTTTTTGTTGTTATGATCATCATTATTTCTGTAATTCCAGATGACATCTTCCTCACAGTATTTATCGTAGTAGTTATGGTATTTAAATACTGTATTTATATGTTATATTTAAATACTCATATTGAAAAGTAGTTTAGTATTCTCAACAAAGTATTTTGTGTTTATATTTAAATACAAAAAATGTATTTATGTCCATCCCTGATGTCATTATAATAAAATATTTTTGTTGCTGATGCAGCGGCTTTATGCACGTCACTCTATTGTGATCTTTTCGTTTTCATAAAGGTGGCGTGACACCCTTCAGCCTCTGTGAGATTCTCCATACATTTTAAAAATCGTATAGCGCCATGAGGAATTGTTCAATTTGCAAGGCCTTCGTGTTCTTGCGGAGCTCTTGCGTTCCACCGGTCTGGCGACGGATCTCTAAAAGTGCTCCCCCCATCATCATCCCCTCATCCGTTCCCAATGAGCAATAGGGCAGTGTACCGCCACAGAGGCGGGGGGGGGGGGGGGGTTGGCAGGATCGGCCCGCCGTTGTTGGCCACACACAAGTCGGCGTCGTCACGACTATAGCCAAACAAAAGGAAGAAAAGACGGATGGAGGAGGATGAAGGGTGGAGATGCGTAGAGTGTGCTTGAGTTCGTCGGGGAGAGCAAAGTGTTAGAGGGTCGTTGCGCAAGACCCTCCTCCTGCAGAAAAAGAACAAGGTTTCTTGCTTTAGCGGAACGTTTGGAAATAAGAACCACCGGGGTAGAAGATGTCCGCTAGCGTGCCGGAGCTGGGAGTCACGGAGATGGGCTTCGCGCGCAGAATGATATATGCTCGGCAGTCTCGCAAGATGTGATCGATTGTTTCAGGTTGTTGACAGTGACCACAGCAGGCGTCATCCCTAGAGCCGGTCTTGAATAGTTGAGAATTGGAGACGGCAGATCCAGTGCATAGCCTATGGAGCATGGTCTGTATGCCTCGAGGAAGGTTTTTCGTGGGAAGAAGGGGGCGATGATGGGGCATGATATCCCGGATCCCAGGGTGGCTCAGTTCAACAAGCTGATTGACGGCCATTTGCCTGTCGGTGTCGTCTGGAGTTGGTAAACCTGGGCTGCAGCTCAGGTGTGCCGAGGATGCTAGTTGACACGCCCTTTCGTTGCCGCCGATACCGGACGTGGGACGGGATGCATTGAAAGGCGATATCTCCTCCGGTTTGTTTATGCTGAGCGCACGATCATTCTGATGCTTCGCGCTAAGATGTTGTCACACATAGGGTTCATCACGCCCCATAGGGCGCTTCTCGAGTCCGTGAGTAGGACCGCCCTGACGAACCCTCGCACCTGGAATGCAGCAGCTGTGTGCAGGAGAGCCAGGAGTTCAGCAGTCGTAGAGGATATCGGGTAACGCGATGTTCCCCCTTGTCAGGCCACGTTCATTGATGGGATGTAGAACACACAAGTAGCACTTTTGGTACGGTCGTCAATAGAGCCATCTGTGAATACTAGAGTATGCGAGTGGCAGACATCGCCTATCAATTTATCAGCCGCCACTCTAGCGACAAGGGGCTACACTCCCTCTTTTTATGAATACCTGGAACGTAGAGCGTTGCAGCAGGTACAAACTCCCGCCATGGCGCTGAATGTGATCCAACAGGATGTTGAGACAAGCTCTCACTGTGGGCCAGGGATCTAGCAGTGTATACGCCGGCCAAGCTGCCGAGGGACGTGTGTGACCTTCTTACGAGGGCAGAGGAAAGGGAGTGCTTGCTTCCGGACGTGGCCAAGTTGTCTAAGTACCAGAGCCCCCTAAGTTCGGAATGGATACTAACGGGCTTTTCCTTGGCTCAGGTAAGTCTGGGTAATTCACGCATCATCTTTACATAATGTTCCACATGGAATGGGGTAGGGTACCGCACCACCGCGGTGAAACATCCCATCTCATCGTCATCATTTATTGTTGTTGTTGTGGGTAATTCCAGAGAAGCTAGATATTTCAAGCGCCGTTCGTATTCCTGCGCGATGGAGTCGCTCAGGAGACTGCCATTGTGTAGGTCCCAGATCTACGCACGGTGACACGTACAGGATACGCGAGAGAATGGGGGCTCTGTGCAGCGTGAGCAGCGAACGTGAACTGCAGACCCATGACTTGCCACTGACCTTTCGGAGTAAATTAAGAGTCCTCTTGCCTTTACAAACCGTTTTGTTCACTAGCCTAGACCAGCGTAAAGCACTGTCAATAGTGACGCCAAGATAACGGCAAGCCTCACCTCTTGGGATGCGGGTGTTCTTGACGGAGAGATTAGGAAAGCCCTTCCCCACATACTTGCGGCGAGGAATGCAAACCATCCATTGAGACTTTTCAGGCGATACTACCAGCCCTCTTTGAAGACGTCCCGCACTGAGGCACGTCGGCAGTGTCACGAAGCTTCTCCTTCTTGTCTCCCACAACGCGGAGGCAGACACCGTCCGCGTAGATGGTAAGTTGAAGGCTGTATGGAGATGGTAGAATCCTTCGGTGGACTGCGGCCATGATCAGATTGAATAGCGTGGGCGACAGAACACCGCCCTGTGGGACTCCGCGTTCGAACTTTTTCTTTGAGCTGATACAGTCATTGACACACATATCCGCCACAGCGGCGGTGAATCGCCCACCTCATCATCGCCCAATGTATGTATATGTATGTGTGTGCTCATTTCGCGCGCAATATATGTGGATGGTAGATTTTAATGATCTCTAGTGCTTAATGGGGCTAAATTTTCGTTGTGGTCCTTAGAATCATTCCTAGAGTGCTCTGACGATGACCAAAAAATCGCATATCCTCCTTCATTCACTTTTGTGACCACCAACAAAACAAAAGTGCCTCGCCGAGAGAACTGGCTAACATTTCAGGTTCAAGCTATACAGGAAGCAAGTTGCGTGGACAAATAAGAGGTACATAGCGACACATATTAACCCCTGCCGCGCGTGGCTGGAGAAACAAAGATGGAGAGTGTAGCAGGCATATAGAGGAGGTTCCACGTGGTTACCACAAGCTCAGCCCATTTGCTAGCCTGGCTGACATTTCCATTTTTTTCTTGTCTCCCTTTTTTCTTTCACTCTATTAAACATATCTCCCCCCCCCCCCCCCCCATTCGCTAGTGGTAGGGACAGAACTTTCCTTTCAAAGCAAATCAGTATGGGTGACACATCGTCCCTCGGTACAGCATCCATGGCAGAAGACCTTAAAGTGAAGTCTACAGTGCACCAACATGGGACTCACATCACAGAGAGAACCACTTTCTTCGGCCATCGAGCACACGCCCGTAACAAAAGGGGTTTGCGCTCATGGCAGCCTCAGAGACATGAGGCCTACTTCTGGCTCAAGAAATAGCGTCTGCAATTTGGCCGCGCGTATACGGAATTCACATTGCCTAATCAATAGCACCAAACGTCCCGCTTCCACTCAGGTCATGGATGATTTCCTTCTCGCCGGCTTTTTACCCCCGCATGCCTCATGATTCTTTCCCCCAGTTGGCTTCGCTTCTTCTGAACGCTTTCTTCCCATTTCTGAATCGCTGTGCAGCGGAGCCGTGCGCGGATGCAAGTTTCGACAGCCGTTTAGAGACACGAGCGAAATCTTTGTCCGACATCGTCCTCATGATTTCTTGTATGTGCGTCAGTGCAAGATACTTCCAGCATTCCTTTATTGCGAGGGTTGATGCGTCACAAAATGCTACGAATGTCAGGATAACGAGTCAAATCCATCTCTTGCTTCGGCAGCTTGATCCGTGGTGTCCTCCCCTGGCAACGTTTGCTGACATCACGGCGGAAATAAGATACATCATACCAACGCCATCAAGAGGACTTGCGAGCCTTGGCCACCCATCCTGTACTATGAAGAGGCTCTGTTATATGCCCCGGTCATATAGGAAGTGGAGGTGGTGAAATGGTGGAGTGAGCAGTTTACCGTTGTTGACCTTACAATTGTGGACAGCTGGATAACCAAAAAGCTGGAAGATGAGTTGGGGGCAAGAGGCGGCTACCGAGCGATGCTTCGGCGGCACTCCAAGTCCAAGTCCGAGCTGGTCAATGCTATGAAATGTCCAATCATATGACCTAGCGCATCATAAGAGCTACAAGCCAACCTCGTTTTGTGCAGGGCTCGAAACCGTTATTTTTTGGCGTTCGGTTCAAGTTCATGTTCAAGGTTATCGGTTCAATTCGGGTTCGGGTTCAGCGCCACCAAAATAACGGTTCGAACCAATATTAATCGGTTCGAACCGGTTTAAGTCTGCTGTGCTAATCAGTGCACCACATCTGAGAATTAATATCAGGTTCCGGCGATGGCTTGCTCCTTCTTTCTTCCTCTTACTTCCTCGCTTCCACACTTTCTGGCTGCCATTAGCCTGGCTGCCATTTCCTTTTTTTTCCTTTCTTTTTATTGTGTATACGAAGAGGGGAGTCAAGTCCTGTAGATCACATAAACAAAATACAGAAGCCGACACTGAAGATTTTTGTTTAAGTTTAATTTGTACAAGCTTTCGCGTGGAGGTCCACGCTTCCTCGGGTACAAAGTGAAGTGGTGACACATATAAGTATATATAGTATAGACACTGCTGTACAAAGAAAGGGAAGAGGAAAGGAGATATGGTGCCACATGTCTGTGTACAATGAATAGCTGGGCAGACGGATAAGTGACCTCTAACCGTTTAAGAACAGTAAAAGGTGTTGTTGTGAACAAAAAGGCTCGCCAACCCAGTTTCGCGGAAGGGGGGCCAGGAGTATGGGAAACGAGTGGCCCAGAATGGACAAAAGGGAAGGTTACGGATTATCTAACGGAGTACCAGACGATGACTGAAAGTGGGGATTCAAGAATTGTGCACAAATAAATATAGATATATAGCTACTAAATTTACATAAGCGGATATAACGAGCCAGGACTAAGATTCAGACCATTTGGTGTGAGACACTTGAATTGCGAAATTAAGTAGGACTCTCTATTCTTACGTTTAATGTCGGTGCGGAACCCAGATTCTAGCAATATAATTTTCAAATCAGTTTCAAAATCGTGATTAGGTTGATTGAAGTGAATGGCGACAGGAGTTTGGCGGGCATTTAGGATATCAAATTTGTGGCCATAAAATCTTTTTCTCATTGTGTTGGAGGTTTCACCGATGTATTGTGAATTGCACTTGCTGCAGAATATCAAGTAACAAATATTGGGTGAATTACAGTGGAGTGAATGACGAATTTTCAAACAGAAGTCACCCAAAGTGCTACGGGCAATGGTGGACGGCGCGATAAATTTACAGGTCTGGCACCGTGTACTACCACAGGGATAACAACCCGGCGAGCGCTTCATCATGCATGATGACGTGAGGATGTCGCGCAAATTTTTCGATCTACGGAATGCTACTAATGGGGGAGTGGGAAAAATTTCCTTTAATTGCTCGTCAGCATGTAATATATTGAGGTGGCGTCTAAGAATGGAATTGGTATTGACAAGTGATTTATGGTATGTGGTGGATAAAACTACATTACTTAAGTCCTCTTTACGTTTCGGGGTGAATAAGGACTCTCTGGATAGGCTAGATGATTTGGCAAACGAGTCATGGATGAGTTCAAATGGGTAATTTCTTTTTTCGAAATCAGATACCATTTGCTGAGCATGTTTTACAAAATCAGTCTGATCTGAGCAGATTCGTTTCAGGCGCAAGAACTGACCATATGGAATACTCCTTTTCTGGTGATTGGGATGATAGCTTTCATAGTGGAGATACTGGCGCTTGTCCGTTGGTTTCTTGTATAGTTCAGTGGTCAGCCTACCAGATTTACATGACACTGTCACATCAAGGAAGTTGATGGATGACCTTGAATAGTTACAGGTAAATTTAATTTTGCTATGCAGAGAATTGAAGTGATCAAAAAATGACTGCAGAGATGCCTCATCACCAGACCAGAGGACAAAAATGTCGTCGATGAACCTGAGATATATAAGTGGCTTAAGGGGGAAAGAATTGAGGGCTGAGTTTTCAAAGCGACCCATGAATAAATTGGCATAATTAGGTGAAACCCGGGAGCCCATGGCAGCGCCATGAATTTGGACGAAGTGTTGATCGTTGAATACGAAGTTATTACAGCTAAGAACTAGTTCTAAAAGGGGGATGATAGCGGGCATGGGAAGAATATCGGAAGGGTGAGAATTAAGGAAGTGTTCAACAGCAGAGAGACCTTCGTCATTGGGAATGTTAGTGTATAGCGAAACGACATCCATTGTTGCCAACAAAATGTCACCATGGTTACTGAAATGGTCATGGACAGCGTTAATTTTGGAAAGGAAATCGTTTGTGTCTTTGACAAAGGATGGGAGAAGGGGTGGGATGTGTTTGATGCAGTGGTCAGCAACTAAGGATAATTTCTCTGTCGGTGTGTTTATTCCTGAAATAATGGGTCTCCCAGGGTTATTGGGTTTATGAACTTTGATCAAAAGATAAAAATTACCTGGTGTAACGTTCTTAGGACGCAAGAATTTGGAAATATGGGACGGGATAAGTTTACTAGTGACGAGTTCATCAATTTTCTTATTAATAAGAAGACAAAAGGAAGGGGTTGGATCCTGATCGATAGCTCTGTAGAATGAGCGGTCACTTAACTGCCTGTCTGCTTCAGCGATGTAGTCGGATGTATTGAGAACAACTATACCGCCACCCTTGTCCGCTGGTCTGATAATAATGTCATTACGGGCTTTAAGATTTCGTAGCGCTACTTTCTCACAATTAGACAAGTTATCAGTGTGTACAATAGATTTCGAATAATTTGTCTTGATATCCTTGTGAACGGCCTTGATGTAATTGTCAATAAGGGGGCTAGTTCTAGAGGAGTCCGGCGTCCAGCTAGAGGGGTTTCGGAAGGGCGCGGCATCTGAGCTAGGTTTATCGTGAAAGAAGGTTTTCAGGTGCATTCTCCTACCTAAGTTGTGCAGATCGTGCAGAATTTCAAATTCATCAATATTACGCTCCGTAGGTACAAAACTGAGACCTTTTGAGAGAACACCAAGTTCAGCCTCGTCGAGGGTCACATCAAAAAGATTAAAGACGGTGTTATGGCCAGCCTTCGTGGAAGATGGTTCAGAATTTATCACGTCACAAATGCCATGCGCTAAAATGGGAGATAGAATAAGATCATCACGTTTCGATTTTTTGGTTTTGATTTCGTGAATTTTCTTCAGCTTATTGGCAGTGAATTCAGAGAGATTAAGAACTTCATGTTGAGAGAGTTGGTTAGCAAGCTGTTTGAGCTGGTTATCAATATCTTTCAAGACGTAAGAACTTTCCTGTCTGAGAATTTTAACTAGTTGGAGCGACGCATTATTGAGAGCGGTAACCCACTTCGTAGAGCTCAAGGGGGAATGGAACTTAAAAGACGGCGTGATGGACAATGATAAACCTTTGGGAATTATACGTTGAGATATACAATCTGTATAAAAACTAAAATTAGACAGGAATCTAGCTTTCCTAGCCAAAAGTTTACGCGCTTTCAAGAAGGGCACTGAATGACGTTCAATGTTCTGTACAAGTCATTGTGTCCGGCCGGACCTGCGTTGTCTAGACTGCTTACGTGTTGTCATATATCTCAGGTTCATCGACGACATTTTTGTCCTCTGGTCTGGTGATGAGGCATCTCTGCAGTCATTTTTTGATCACTTCAATTCTCTGCATAGCAAAATTAAATTTACCTGTAACTATTCAAGGTCATCCATCAACTTCCTTGATGTGACAGTGTCATGTAAATCTGGTAGGCTGACCACTGAACTATACAAGAAACCAACGGACAAGCGCCAGTATCTCCACTATGAAAGCTATCATCCCAATCACCAGAAAAGGAGTATTCCATATGGTCAGTTCTTGCGCCTGAAACGAATCTGCTCAGATCAGACTGATTTTGTAAAACATGCTCAGCAAATGGTATCTGATTTCGAAAAAAGAAATTACCCATTTGAACTCATCCATGACTCGTTTGCCAAATCATCTAGCCTATCCAGAGAGTCCTTATTCACCCCGAAACGTAAAGAGGACTTAAGTAATGTAGTTTTATCCACCACATACAATAAATCACTTGTCAATACCAATTCCATTCTTAGACGCCACCTCAATATATTACATGCTGACGAGCAATTAAAGGAAATTTTTCCCACTCCCCCATTAGTAGCATTCCGTAGATCGAAAAATTTGCGCGACATCCTCACGTCATCATGCATGATGAAGCGCTCGCCGGGTTGTTATCCCTGTGGTAGTACACGGTGCCAGACCTGTAAATTTATCGCGCCGTCCACCATTGCCCGTAGCACTTTGGGTGACTTCTGTTTGAAAATTCGTCATTCACTCCACTGTAATTCACCCAATATTTGTTACTTGATATTCTGCAGCAAGTGCAATTCACAATACATCGGTGAAACCTCCAACACAATGAGAAAAAGATTTTATGGCCACAAATTTGATATCCTAAATGCCCGCCAAACTCCTGTCGCCATTCACTTCAATCAACCTAATCACGATTTTGAAACTGATTTGAAAATTATATTGCTAGAATCTGGGTTCCGCACCGACATTAAACGTAAGAATAGAGAGTCCTACTTAATTTCGCAATTCAAGTGTCTCACACCAAATGGTCTGAATCTTAGTCCTGGCTCGTTATATCCGCTTATGTAAATTTAGTAGCTATATATCTATATTTATTTGTGCACAATTCTTGAATCCCCACTTTCAGTCATCGTCTGGTACTCCGTTAGATAATCCGTAACCTTCCCTTTTGTCCATTCTGGGCCACTCGTTTCCCATACTCCTGGCCCCCCTTCCGCGAAACTGGGTTGGCGAGCCTTTTTGTTCACAACAACACCTTTTACTGTTCTTAAACGGTTAGAGGTCACTTATCCGTCTGCCCAGCTATTCATTGTACACAGACATGTGGCACCATATCTCCTTTCCTCTTCCCTTTCTTTGTACAGCAGTGTCTATACTATATATACTTATATGTGTCACCACTTCACTTTGTACCCGAGGAAGCGTGGACCTCCACGCGAAAGCTTGTACAAATTAAACTTAAACAAAAATCTTCAGTGTCGGCTTCTGTATTTTGTTTCTTTTTATTGTATGAAACATATCCCCCCGCCCCCAAACTCGTTTCACTAAGGAAGCTTCGAGATTCTGGGCTCTCGTGCGTTTCACTAAGGAGCTTCGCTACGGTGGTTACAAGGCATAAAGTTGCAGAGATGTCGTCTTCAGCCAATTTCCGCGGTCAATTTCCAACACGCTTAGCCTGTGGCTAAGCGTAACCCCAATACGGCTGGTGTCTCCTCGCTTTTCCGCTACGCCAACACCACTCAAACTACACAAGACCATCACCCGTAGCCATGATAGAGCGATCAGCAATCAGCCGCATGTGCATCCACTCGTAACCACCAGACCACAGTCTCTCTATGGGTGAAATAATCCGCGGTGTTTGGATGAAGCGACGGACAGGACCCCATATATCTACGTAATGGACGATGGAGAGAAGGCATCGAGCGGGCCTTCCTTTGGCTGGAAACGTTGGCTACGTCACGTCGATTAGAGATCTGGGGCCCGATCCCCATAACTGCACATAACTTGTTGTTATAAATAATAATGGTACCGTGATGTTACACGTACAGTTTGCCTGCCAAGTGTGGCGGCATGTTGCACGTGCCGCAGGGTAGGACTGCGGATAATTTCGACCACCTGGGTTTCATTTGACGTGCGCCAGAAATCTCCGACACACGGTGCTGGAAGCAATGTTTACCTCCCCCGCACTGCTACCGCCCTCGGTAGGGATCAAACCCGCGACCTTGAGCTCTGCAAGCCAGACTGAGTCTGACTGAGCTACCGAGGACGGTGTTGTTGTTATCCCCATAACGCGCGTTAAAAGCATCACTTCACCCACTTCTTCTTCTTCTTCTGTATGGGTATATAGAGATGTTAGCCACCCACTTCGCCACGCTAGCTCTTGCGCAAGCCCAGCAAAACGCCTACTATGTCAGAGTTCAAGATTGGGGCCCAGGCCTTCTTTAGGATAAATGACGGTAGGCTTGCTGGATGCCTCCTCTCCTTCTCACCATTTGACACATGACGTCATGACGTCTGTTCTTGTGAATCACCGGAGACGATTCCAAACACAGCGGGTCTGCGTATACGAATAGTCAGTTCGTTTCGGTGACTACAACAGTTGCAAAAAGCGTGGTTGTGATTGGTGGTACTACTGGCGATACGTCACGTCAATTAGCAAATCTTAGCCTACGCTCTGAAAACAGAGGAGGGGGGGGGGTGAAAACAGAACTTCACCACGTAGCACACTGAAGGCCGACCATTACACAGAATGATGTCGCGATCACTCCTGATTTGTGGAAAGCACGGGGCGTACGCCCATTTTGTGGCACTTGTGCAGTTATAATAATTGTCACAAGGTGGCGGCGCTGCTTGCTGTAGTCGGCCACGCTCAGGCGGGCAACATCACGACTATCGTAGGGGGGATCGTGCGTCCTGGGCCGACTTCACAGGGAGCTGTGCCAACATTGTCTTAAAAGTGTCTAAAGAAAACCCGGAAAAAGCACCCAGACAGCACAGCCGTTGCCCGAAAGGACTCGCCGTTGTCGGCCTCACAGAGCTGGGCAACGTCACGATGTCACGTCAATTGTCACAAAAAGACGTACGCCCCTCTTTTTCAACAAACCAAGTCACAACCAAGTCCAACCAAGTCCAACAAACCAGTCAAGGGAGCGATGATGTCATTCGGGGTGACTGTTGTGTAGGATAGGATCGTGCTAAGCGGTGAAGTTTTGCTCGTTTGCGGTGAGTGTATAGAATTGGTACCGTTCATCTGCTGAAACGTATTTCAGAGGAGCGCATTGTGGCAGAGCCAATGTACACTCGAAGCAACGGTATAACCGCCAACTTCATACTCTTGTCTGGATGTCTCCCTCCAGATTAATCGGGCGGTTTGACGCCTTGTCCTCCAACTACTCTGCGTTACATAAGATTTAATTATCCGTAAAGAACATAACGTTTTCCATTTCCACAATCATATTACCGTATCATCGAGAATATGTACTTTGAAAAGGGATTTGTATCTCTTTCACGTGCCTGTCTTCTCGCGATACTTTTCAAAGTACACGCACACATAAGTGAAACGAAGGATCTCCGAGTCGAAATCAGCATCGATCCCAATGTGCCGTGCAAGGAGTAATGGATGGCCACAGGAGCAATTACTCAGCTTCCATTATTTCCGAGATGTGCATTACTGGCCGCTTCTCTCCAGAGACAATAGAAAATGCTTTCTTTTTATAGCTGCTGCCAAATAAATGCCTCGCAATCGTTTCGAAACTCGGATTGAATATTTCCTAGCTCTGTGTAAACGTAAAGGAATACCAGTTCAGCGATAGCCCTTTAGATACAACTACGTGAGGCTTGCGTCTAAAATCTGTAAAAACCTTTAGTGCAGTCCTGAAAACAGACCACCAACATTATCATTACCAACAAGCGCAGATTCTCACACTCCTGGAGGATGCTTATGCACTCTACTTTGCACTTTCTGAGCCCTGTGTGCTCAGTTGAGCCCCGAGTAATTGAGTTGAACTCCGACCTGTCGTCGCTTCGCGTTCATCATAATTCATCTTCTCATATTAACCTCGGTGGAGTGGAATAGGGTCCTGTGCAGGGGTGGGCATAAATACACTTTTCGAGTATTTATAAATATAAATACAAAATACTACATGTTTTCATGTATTTAAATACTGCCTATAAATACTTTATGATGAAAGTAATTAAATACAAAATATAAATACATTAAGACAGTATTTAAATACTGTAACTACTTCCGTAAATACTTTGAGCCCTCCAGGCACATATAATAAATGGATCCACCTGTGGATGCATCTCTGCTGCACATAATGCTCACATGTGATGATTTCAGCGTCTTGCGTGGACCGACTTCCCATTGAACGAAAACATCTCCTTGACTCTCAGGAGCAGCGAAGGGGCTATTAGACAGGACGGTAACGGCACAAGAACCGACGACGACTCAAAACCAGCTAATGAACTCGTTATCGCTTCTTCCACTTTCTCTATGTTGAATAAAGTGTCCATTTGTTCATTTGCTGGTTTTGAGTCATCGTTGTCGGTTTTTGTTCCCTGTCCAGTCCTTCCCGTTGCTCCTCGGACTCATGGAGATGTTTCCGTTCAATCGTATACACCAGCTTGCTTGCCTCCTTCGGCTTTCCATCTTCAGCGACAACAGTGAAACACTACCCGTCAAAAACTGTCGGCTGTGCTGAAGCCACTGTCCTGAGTTCCCAGTGAATGACTGAGTAGATTTGCCGGTAACAGTTGCATTTTAAAGGTTCCCTTTAGACGCCAGGCTTTGTCAAATGATGCAAGAGAGTTACGAATCACATCTTTCCCAAATTGGTGTTCTCAATCCTCTCCCCGCTTTCAAGGCTGAAGCAACGAGGGTGGCGATACCCTCATTCGCACATTGTGCTGTTTTCTAGAAGGACGGAAATCCCCGAACACACGGGATACCCTTCATCTCTTTACCAGCTTCGGTGGCGCAGCGGTAACGCGTGCGTTTGGAGACTGGGAGGTCCGCGGTTCGAATCCGCGGGCCGGCTGTGCCGTCTGGGGTTTTTCCTGGGTTTCCCTCAGATGTGTAATAGGCGTATGCCGGCACAGTTCCCCTGAAGTCGGCCCATGGACGCAGCTATCCACCCCCCGAGCGGATTCCGCTCTGTCTTCCACTTCACCCTTTCCTCTCCTCCTCTCCACCACCTTTCCCTTCCCGAGAAACATGCCACCTAATCAGGCAGGCAGACCTCTCGGGTTCCTCCCAACGACACTCCTCCTCCTCCTCCTCCCTTCATCTCTGGAGGCCAACAATGTGGAACTCGAGGGAGGCCCACAAATACGGGAGGATGAGATATGTGTATTTAAGTGGTATTTTAAATATAAACATGCCTAAAACGGCACTTAAATATAAATATAAATACATTTTTCGTTTCTGTATTTAAATACGTATCTTAAATACATGTACGAGGGGCGTTCAAGTCTAACCGGGAGTCTGTATCTCCTGAGTGTACAAATGGCTCCCGCTACTTCTTTTTCATCATTTTCACACGCGATAGGCCTCCGCGTTTACTATGTAATGGTCCAAAGTTTGTGCAAAACAGAAGACAGGTGCTAGCCAAGATGGCCGACAACGAGGTGAGCGCGCACATCGAACAGCGAATTGTCATGGAAGAAGGGAGTTGCCTCAGGACAGAAGCCGCCGATATCGGCGGCTTCTGTCCTGAGGCAACTCCCTTCCTACATTCTACCGGTTCGCTGGATTTCTACCCATCTAGCGAATTGTCATGAAGTTTCTCGTGAATGAAGGCGTAAAGTCATCTGAAATTCACAGAAGACTTCAGGCTCAGTATGGCCACGATACTCTTAGCCGCAGCAAAGCGTTTGAGTGGTGCAAACGGTTCCGAGACGGCCGTACATCAGTGCAGGACGATCCTGGTCGGGGCGGCTGAGAGCCCAGTGTCAGAGTTCCTGAGAACATCCAACTTGTGGAGCGCCTGATCCTCAAGGACCGACGGATAACATGTCTCGCACTGGCTCGAAAGACGGACCTTTCTGTGGGAACATTGAACACTACCATTCATGAACACATCCAGTTTCGGAAAGCCGGGTCTCATCACCAAAAGAGTCCTCCTCCTACAGGACAATTCACGCCCGCATACCGTACATCTCACGACACGCACCTTACAGGAACTTGGCTGGGAGTTGCTGCCACATCCCCCTTACAGTCCAGACCTCGCCCCCAGCGATTTCCATCTCTTCGGGCCACTGAAGGCGTTCCTTGGGGGCCGCCACTACAGCTGCGACGACGAGGCCAAGAATGCGGTCCGATCATGGCTGCTACGCGTCAGTAAGGATTTCTACGCTGCTGGCATCCAAGCCCTCGTGAAACGCTGGGACAAGTGCATTAGTGCAGCTGGAGATTACGTTGAAAAATAAAACTAATTTCTCGCCTGTGAGTTCATTTTACTTTTGCGAAAAATGAAAAGCCCCGGTTTGACTTGAACGCCCCTCGTATTTATATTTTAAATACTATTTTAAATACAGTGTATTTAAATACTGTCCATCCCTTCCCTGTGTTCCTGTGGCTACCACGGGGAAACATCCCATGTCATCATCGCTTCTCTTCATTTATTGTTGTTGTTGAGTGCTGCTAGCCGACAGACATTCAACCTGGCAGCAAATCTTGGCCCATGTCAGAGCCACGCGCAACATCGTCGATGTCTTCTGATGTTCTTGGAGTTCCTTTTGTCTAGCCGGTCTGCCACAGACGCTGTAGAGTCATACTCTGTATCTCAATGACCATTGGTGCTTCTTTCATTCTTTTTTCTTTCTCATTCTCTTCCTTTTTGCGGCGTAGCGGAGGAAAGCTCATAAGTTGATAAGTGGATAAATAAATTTAAAAAGATACGGTGAAATTGAATTCGGCACCCGACCAATTCTGCAACTAAAAAAATACAAATACAATATTAAAAAATAGAAAGAACAGAAATGCATCATAATACACGCACACATCTCAATTGTTGTACTTATGCATAACTTTAACTCCTCACATCTAATGTTTCGCGTGTAATGGGGTAGTGTATTGCTCTCCAGCGGTGAATAACCCCACGTGATAGTCACGATTTAGTTACTTGTTTATTTATTTACTTGATTATTTGTTGTTGTTGTTGTTGTTATGCACTCTAAGAAAAAAAAAGGGGGTAAAATGGGGAGTAATTGCAGCTTGTAGTCCAATTCTTCCCCATTTTAGTCCCCGGCCCCCAATTTACTCCCCAGAACTGTAGATATTTACTGAACTTCGCAAATGATCTCCTGGATGCAACAGTCCACGCAATAACGTGCTCGGTGAATTTGATGGAATATGGCGGCTTCAGAAACATATACAACTTTGCACTTTTCCACCCACACAGATGTAGAAATAGTTGGCGATTCGTTCTTGGCAGATTGTGCCCTGTGCATGCCGCAAGGTTTTATACCACTCGACATATCACGGTTGGCGGTTCATTATTTTCATTCGTGCACATGAATTCAGCACAAACAGGGCTGTTAGAACAGAGCGTGAAATGCAGTCCCGCTGCACTCTGTGACATTCATCCAAAATGGACAAATTTTTGGGGCAATGCATTGAGTCCCCAAAAGGATCAAAATTACTCCGTTTTTCCTAGAGTGCGTTCAGTTCACCTGGTACGTGCACTGCATACGCATTTTAACTCGAAGCGCACGTTCCCGGCTTCAGACGTCACTTGTCACGATGTTGAAGAGCTCATGTGACGCACTGTGTCAACGCCACACAGAATGATCGTGATGTGAAGGCACTGTTGGTCGCTGACACTAACACACCCCACCCACACACCTTCCCACTTCATCATCAGAATATATCTGTTGTCGTTGACACTAACACAGTTCAGCGCATTTAGCACGCAAATATCTCCGCTTGCTGTCCAGCCATAGCGAATGAGGGAACACTCCCCGAGCCGTACCCCATCACAGTGTCCTCCCAACTTTGAGAGCAGTTCGAGAGCTACGCTGCGCATTTGTAGCGCTCTTGCGAATTAATATTGCCCTGATAATAGGTCGCTCTGTCAAAAATATTTTTCGTGACTCCTCCTGATGTGCTTCCTTTGTGAAACACGGTGTTTGGCGATGTAAAATGTCATTTCGTCGCTCCTTTAAAATCAAATGAGTTGCGAGGTTGAGGTCGACCTTACGCAATAAGAGGTAGTACAGAGGGTGAGGACAACAGTAGACAACGCAATAGTCTGTCACGGAATATTTCTGATTTTTACCGTTGCACAGTTACGAGGACGTGAAAAGCTGCCCCAGTTCGATACAAGCTCTGACGCCCAAGCATCGAACAGCTGCGTTCCAACACACGACGGCAACCGTTGAAGGAAAGAATGCGCCTATAAAAAAAGGAAACCAAAGGGTTCGCTTATAAACTAAAGGGTTCCACAAAACGAGCACAACTGGCTCCGTCGTCATATTTCATGCCACACTACAATATTAAGGAGTCAATAGCAAACTCTTAAACCCATTGCAAAGCAAGAGTGACTCTGGGTCAGTTACTGTTCCTTTTAAACTGCCCAAAAGTGCAATGGATGAATTCAATCGAATTGAATTGAATTGATACACACTGTTGGAAGGTTACACTGAAGTGTTTCTTTTCTATATCTTTCGTGGCAGCTTCCACCTCGATTGCAGGTGGACAGACTTCCCTAATACGTTGCACTAATTCCAACCACAATTACAGTAGGTATGAGTACTGGAACCTGTTCGCAGAAAGCGATCTATAGGTTTTAAATCTTCCCAATACCCATTTCTCCAACAAGCCCTCAAGCGTGCGCATCTGGAAAATGTGGCTAACGTAATCGAATTACCTACTTTTGCGCAGACTTGTACGTATTTGGAGTATTGTATTTAAAATACTGTATTTTAAATACAATTTGCGGTATTTTGGTACTCTACTCAATACTTTTTGTTTTGTGTATTTGTACTCTATTTAAAATACATTTTATGGTATTTTCTACTCAATACTCTAATTACATATTTTGGATCTCCCTCTCAAACTTTCTGTGTCTCGTCTTTCCATTATCTTGCTTGTTCAGTGGAAATTCCTTGAATCCCTCGGACTTGACCCGGACATCTTGGAAGTCTCCATTTAGAGATCTTGCCCCTTATGTACTAATCCTTGGCGGGTGAGGGTTCTATTACGTGTGCCCTGACGCCCAATTCTGACCTCGCCGAGCAGGGACCTGCTAGAAGTTTGATTTGTTCTGGGTCATGGAGTTATATGATATCTCTTTGTCATCTTTTTGGGACTTGTGTTTAGATGACTCCTATCACACAGGGACGGCTTGCATAGTACTCGGGTGTTAGGTGATTCATGTCACATAACGGCGACTCGCCGCATTGACCATTGACTTTTTGCGTTCAAGGATTAATAGTATCTTAATTGTATTTCAAATACTTTTTTGAATTATTTCGTACTCTACCTTAATTACTTTAATTTTCATGTATTTATACTCAATCTTAATTACATTCTAACGTCAGTATTTATTATTTTATCTTAAATACATTTTTGAGTATCTTGTACATGTCTGCCTTTTGCGACACCAAATGCTTTTTCTTTACCATTCTCACTTCACTGCCGGTCTCACATGTTTTACCCCTTCAGTCCTCCTCCTATCGCCTCGTTAATAGAACTGACACGAACATCCGCTGTTGGCTTGGTAAACATCTTCCTATTCACCACTTTCCTAGCTTCG